>NC_090446.1:827271976-827572885 GCF_031143425.1 Pleurodeles waltl
GAAATTACTTTCAAAATGTTGACAATGCTTTCAGCCCCTGTCTACCACTTTTCAATCTGTTCTCTTGAATTTTGAAATGTTTTTGTAAATTGTATGTAAATACCAGAAGAACAGAATGACTCTGAGTTGCATGTACATATGCTCCCACATGTACTTCTCTCAGTTGATATTCTGCATTACCTTCACAATCATTCACACTTGCTTCCTTTTCTTTTTCAGATTTCTTTTTCTTCTATGTTTTCCCACTCTCCAACCAATTAACTCTAAATGGTTATAAACCACTGCACTTTATTATACTCCCGATTCAATCTTTAATATATATACTCTTACTCACAATACCCAGAATTTGCACTTCTATTCTACTAATGTCCTTTCTGTAATTCCTACACAATATCTTGTTATACAGATCTACATTGAAGTCACCCTTTTTATTTGCTATACTAACAACTTGGACTTATGTTCCTTGGAGGGGGTAGGTTGGGAACATCCATTGGTCCAACTATGGAAAAGATAGCACTTGTATCAATCAAAAATCATAATGCATGGCCTTTCACATATGGGTCACTCTGGTCTACCTTTAGGACTGCACCAAGCGCACAACCCTTCTCTTCCCTCAGGCACCATCATTGTGCCTGACTCGGTGCAGTAGGGTCTCTGAACATTGCTGTAATTTGTGGAAGATTGCCACTTATTACTGAAGGATTTTGTTGAAAACCATGATTCTGCACTTTGTTCTGTATATTTAATTCATCATTGGGGTAAAGGCAAGTATCTATTGAACTGTCTATAATTCTGTACTTAGTGCACATATGTCAGTTAGGCTGTGTTAAGTAACTGTGATGAAACAGTCTATTCCATTTGATTAATGTTTTGTTTCATGTGGTAAACCATTTGCAACTGATTTTGAGTTTTTTTCTGGATTGAATACATACTCTTGTTTCCAGTACCCATGTTTACCACAAATGTGGCAAGGGGGCTTTTTTTAGCATGCTAATCTTAGCATTGCCTAGGCTCAGATTCTTGACACAACCTATAACTCTAATTTGTGCAACAACATTTCCAGCTTGCATCAATTGAAAATGACTCCTCTGTACACCATCCCCTTGCATGTCTCAATTTGTGCCTACATCAAAGCCAGAATCAAAACCAAGATCTGACATATGTAAACCTTTATTGTTATCTTTCAAGAAAAACTTTACCTGCTCTACAATCAGCTTTTGCTTGGTTTCTCTCTGTTTAGCATCAAAACAATCAGAATAATACTCCACTAATTTCAATATTTTGTACAAAAATTTGGTAGGCTGAATATGAGAAATAATTTGTGGAAACAACACCAAAACAAATGCTGACACAAATTGTTAGACCTGTCAGCCTTAGAGGGGTCTTTACCTAAACATTTGGCTTATTTCCCTCTATTTTTTCAGGAAATTCATCTTTGTTGGCCTTAGGACTTTGTGCGCTTTACCACTGCTAGCCAGTTCAAAAGTGCATGTGCTCACTTCCCTAAGAATGGTTAAATTGTTTTCCACCTGATTGACATATTAAATTTACTTATAGGAATGTTGTAGAGAGGTATGCTATATCCTGAAGGCCTGTGATTTAAATGCTACTAATAGGCCTGCTGCACATATTGTACCATCCACTTATGTAGCCCCTGAAAATGTTCCCCAGGCCTGCAATTGCAGCCTTAAAGCAGTTTTAAACTGCCACTTCGACTTGGCAACATAACCCCCTTGCCGAGCCTCAACCTCCCCTTTTATTGCATGTCAGATACCCTCAAGGGTAAAATAACAATAACAATTTTGAAAGTACCACATTTAGAAAGTTGACACTTTTTTTGCTAGCCGTTAGGTTCATTTTCCCAGAGATTCACATAATAAAGGGATTAGATGTGCCAGAATGGGCCACCTGCTGGAAGGATGGGGGGCAGAAATGGGCACAGCCCCACCTGCAACTGAATAGGTTGTGCACTTCTTTAACACAATGGGCTTGTCACTAGTACATTGTCTCTGCAGTAGGTTCGGAGCCAGGGGACTGGAGTCAGGAAATTCTAAGTACCTCTAGAAACTTCTTCTACATCAAAGAAAGCACCAGGTATGAAAATAGGGCCCTCAGACCCACTCTTTAGTTGACTTTCTGGACCTGCAGAAGGACTCTCAGAGGACTGCCTGCTGTGAAAGCCTGCTGTGTGCTCTATAAGATATATTTGCTGCACCTGCATAGAGTACTTTGCTACCTATGCCTTGAACCCTAACGAGTCTGTCCTGCTGCTTGTGCTCTGCTTCTATACTTTACACAGGATTACTATAGTGACTCCAAGGGCTGGTTTGCTGACCTCCTGTTCAGAGCCACATGGACATATCAGGTTCCCACCATCTAGAACCTGCACCTGGACCAACGTGAGCCCTAACCCCTCAGGTAGTGCCCATCAGTCCTGGACCCTTGGATGTGGTGCTAAAGGTGCACAGATAGCCAAAATCAAAGAGTCGGGGCAAATGTTTGGCTAAGAACTGCACTGACAACCATTGCTGCTCATCCTGACTTCATGGTAGCTCTCACTACATTCTTTGCAGCAAATCCTGCTCAGCAGTCTTTCACCAAAGGGGTATGTGCCCTCCTAGAACCCTCGTCGGCTACAGTCAAGTCCAAATGATGAGATCTTCACAGCAACTTCATCCAACAGCTCTCTGACAACAACACTACCTCCTTGGACACTGCCTGCAGCCTTGCTCTGCTTACCTTTACCTTCTCTTCTTTATTGTCTCAAGAATTTCTTTGAAGCCTCTAAGGTAAGCGCCCACCGAGCCTAATCCAATTCTTGTTTCCAACCCGCGCTACATTGCGGTCGGACATATTTCATATTTCTTAACTTTTACCCAGTCTTGCACAAATAGATGCCCACAGTTGGTCTTTGATCTTTTAGGTGGTAGGTTCTAAT
This sequence comes from Pleurodeles waltl, assembly GCF_031143425.1. Taxonomy (NCBI): domain Eukaryota; kingdom Metazoa; phylum Chordata; class Amphibia; order Caudata; family Salamandridae; genus Pleurodeles; species Pleurodeles waltl. The sequence goes on from NC_090446.1 coordinate 827,274,915, forward strand.
AAACACATTTAAACTTCATAAGTCTGGTTCTACTGATTTGATTTTGTTGTTTTGTTGTCAAGTTATGTATTTAACTGTGTCCTGTTTTTTAAAATGTGTATGGGATTCTTCTTGAATTGTGTTTTCACTTCATTACTGTTTGTGTACTGCATAAATACTTTACACATTGCCTATAAGTTAAGCCTAACTTCTTTTTTGGTCCAGGCTACACAGCTTTAGACACAAGTTCATTTATTGACTTTTGTGTTTTACCCTGTCAGGGATTGTGGCTGTTGCTTGACAAGGACTCACACCCCAGTTAACCAACAGCACAATTTCTCACACATATCCACTAACACCTTCTTTTTAGGGATTTTTCAATTCCACTGTGCTTTTTATAAATCTGTATCAATCTTTTATAATATACATGCACTAGTTGTTTGGCTCCTGTGTCACCCTCACAAATTTCCACCAATTAATTTCTCTTTTTGGAATCTAAGTCTTCAGATGTTCAATCACTAATTTATATGTGTCCATCACAACTGGAGAGGGACTTTTATGGGGACTTGCACTTGAAGGCTCTGCATTTGTTCAACCTACAGTTCCTTTGAACTCAATCCACAAATCTTCAAGTATAATAATCTTATATAATTTATTCGAATCGAAATTACTTTCAAAATGTTGACAATGCTTTCAGCCCCTGTCTACCACTTTTCAATCTGTTCTCTTGAATTTTGAAATGTTTTTGTAAATTGTATGTAAATACCAGAAGAACAGAATGACTCTGAGTTGCATGTACATATGCTCCCACATGTACTTCTCTCAGTTGATATTCTGCATTACCTTCACAATCATTCACACTTGCTTCCTTTTCTTTTTCAGATTTCTTTTTCTTCTATGTTTTCCCACTCTCCAACCAATTAACTCTAAATGGTTATAAACCACTGCACTTTATTATACTCCCGATTCAATCTTTAATATATATACTCTTACTCACAATACCCAGAATTTGCACTTCTATTCTACTAATGTCCTTTCTGTAATTCCTACACAATATCTTGTTATACAGATCTACATTGAATTCATTTACTAATTTGTCACACATATGATGTTATTCTTTCTACATTAATGGTACCCATGACAACTTCTCTGAATTATGGTTTAGGTCTATAAATATCATTTGTTTTTCTTCCTGGTTCACTCTGTGTAAGTGCTGCAAACATGTTAGCACTAAGTTCTGGTGAAGTTAAACTCTGCTCTCTTCTGTTCCTTCAGATAAGGTACATCATTACATAAAGTGGTCTTGAATTCAACAAGTTATGTAAAAATCCATACTCTGTATCTGCATCAGTCGAAAGTAATCCACCTCTTTTTTTCACTTCATCCTTGTCATCCATTATTTAGTTTTTGTTTTTTTCTTTAACAATCACAGGAATAACATACACACACCATCCAGCATGTCTCTGCTGCATGCCTTCTTTGCATATACCATTTTATATCCAACAAATTACTCACAGGATTTCCAACTTGACCTATCATCTTTTACTTGCACTCGTTTTTTTGTCATATGATTGTACTCATACAATGTGTCAAACTGTGGAGCTTTAGGCTGTGGCTTGACTTGTTATGTAGTGCAACTTAGGAACCTAGGGCTGTATTTAAAGGCCCCTAGAGCCACAGGGTAGTCACTTCTTGTGACGATCCTATGGCGCCCAAGCATACCACCGTATATATAAGGTGGTGTTAAGCCACTTTTTCTGGCTTAAAGTCACCTTGCACAGCACTATCTGTGGAAGGGGCGTGCAATGGGTGTTGCTCTGGGCCACAGCACACCCATTGCATTTTGACACTGCCTCAGATTTATGAAATCTCGTACACCTGAAGCAGAACTAAAATGTAACGCCACCCCCAGGGCTGGCGTTAGCAGAGCGCAATGAGGAGGAATACTTTTATTCCTCCTCGTTTTTTGCTTTTCCTATGCGTGCTGCATTTTGCAGCACACACAGAAGTGCCAAAGCGCCATTAGTGATTGTTTATGTGAAGGGAGGGACATCTTCCCGCACATAAACAATCATACCCCTGGTCAATCACATGGTGCAAGGATGCCTGCATTGGTGCTGGAAGCTAAATTTAGCACCAGCGCAGGGAAAAAGCAGGGGATGCACCGTATTACCTTAATTACGGTGCATCCCTGCATTTCTAAAGTGACGCAGCGCAGCGCTGGCAATTTTAGCGCAGCACCGCACTCCGGCAGTTTTCTTTAAATCTGGCTCCAAGTCTTTCTCACATTGAAAGTACCATTCAATGGAAATCGTATATTATTTTTATTAGAACTAACCTTAGTCCAATCTCTTATCCTCAGACAAGTGTGATGTACCACATTTAGCATTTGGTAGGTTGTAGAATATTCAGGCGAATCTTAGTTCCTTCACAAGTGGGATTTTTAGACTTCTTCAAAGCAGAGCTCATTTCTTCTAAACAGTAAGTTACACATATGAGTACCAACATACATCACCAACCTATCACAATATAGTGCCAACATGAGACTTAAAACACAACCTACAATCCAAGCAGATATAGACAAATACCTTGTCTGCCTACCGGGATACAGAACATGAAAAGAAACTCACCATACAGCTAGGGAAAACACTGAAACACCTTGAATGGAGCTAACATGGATTTCCAAAACAGCTGTCAATACTCTTAGAATCAATGTGTCTGCTTCCCATGTGTTTGACTTGGCTCTTCTGCAGGATCACCCCAGATGTTTGCCTTCCTTTGCTGACCCTGTTTATGTTGGCTGTTAGGACTCAGCACATTTTAGTCCTGGTAACCAGGGTAAAGTGCTTGTGTTCACCCTTGAAAACATAGTAAAATTTACCGAAATCTGATTGTTACATTTAATTTACTTGTAAGTCCGTAGTAAATGGTACTACACATATCCAGGGACTGCAAAGTAAATGCTAATAGTGGGCTTCAGCACTCACTCTGCCACTCACTTAAGTCACCCTGTAAAATATGGCTAAGGCTGCCACTGCAGTCTGCAGTGCAGTGTTAAACTGCTGTTGTCACCTGTCAAAATAAACCTTTTGCCAGGCCTAAACATTACTTTTTAATACTCATAAGTCACCCCTAGGGTTTGGTCTATTTGAGAAAAACTCCTAAAGTCATTTTTCTCTTTGGTACTTCTATCTCTCCCGTACTCTAACACTGGATTATCATATCACGCTAATAAGTGATACCTTCAATTTAGGTCCAGATATAATGACATTATTTGTAATTTAAAATCCTCCTTAATGGTGAAATTGGATTTTAAGTTACTATTAAGTTACTACTCTAAAAATTGCACTTTTAGAAAGTTGGCATTTTGTGCCTGTACCAAATGATTCTTGATATCACGGTATATTGTCACATCACTGTGAATGGCTGCCCTGTCATCGGTGTTGTACTCTTTTTGAACATGGGAATAAAAGATACAAAGTTGTGAAGGGAGTGAGCCTTCCTGGCAGGCTGGCTGGGGAGTATCTACACCCTGACCTGATTGCCCTTCACGGGGCCCTATCTGTCGCACACATGGAAGAACCCGACACCAGCCCTACACTTGCCTTTGTCTCCCACAGATAGTTTGGCACCAGGGGAAAGGGAAAGATTGTTCGGGAACATCAGGGAATTACCCCACACAAATGCTGGAACTATGTGGAAAACTGTCATCTTCAGAACCTCTCAAGAGAATACTCTTGGACCTGTTGAAGATTTATAAGAAGGACTGCCTTGATGTCTGAAGAAGGAAGATTGGACCTGCTTTCCTTAAACCAAGACTCCTCAGACATAACTCCAAGGGTTAGTCAGCGGACCTCCTGCTTGATCTACATAAGCTTCCAGAGGCCATCTGCAACTGCTCAGCTGACCAAAATAATTGGATCTTCTTGGCCCTGCCTGAGCTATGCTGCTGCCCTCTGCTGGAGTGAGTCCTGATACCCAAGATGTGCCCACCAGGTCTTGGACCCTTAGCTGGCATCAGAGCATACTCCTCCTAAATTGAAGTTAAAACATATTATAGTTTTGGACTTCTTGTAACAGCAAAGCCATCCTCTTCTTGCCAAGAAATGACCGCCCAAAATGCCACCAATGCGAAGCTCCAGCAGGACCTGCATTTTTAGCCAACAATGAATGTCCATGACAAACACAAATACTAAGCTTCAGCAAGACTTGCACTGCACACCAAGAGAAACATCAACAGCATGTCTTGATCATCAACACAAAGCTCCAACCAAGACCAGACCTGTGTGGCAACAATGCAGCATGTCACAGATGCCCAATCTGCTTATTGCACCAACAACAACCTCTCCACACCCTACACCAACATGGGCCACTCGAGGAATCTAGAAAAGATAAGTCCTCAGAAGGATGAATCTGATTCCCTTATCTGACCCACTTTCCATAGCGATCAGCCTTAACCAGTGACTTTACCTTGGCCCACTGTGACAAGATAACCGTAATTGGTGTTTTGTGTTTTTTCACACTATTTTTACCTGGAAATATAAAAATTGCAAAATTCTAATTTAGCTGATTGAATTTTTGTCATTGCTGTTCTATTTTAGTTAGAAAAAAAGCTTATTTTTTCTAAATTGGTCTAGATTTTTTTTGTATTTTGACTTTATTACTATTTGAGTGTTACTTAAATATATTGCTGTGAAGTTAAGCCAGACTGCTTCTATACCAAGCTACCTGAGGGTTAAGCACAGGTTTTTCTACTGACTTTTGTTGTTTATCCAGATTTCTGTTTATTATTTGAGTGGAGCTTTGTAATTAGTGATCCATTTTTTTACACCATGTCCACACAACATGACATAACCCTAGTTAATTCAATCACAACTTCACTCTTTAGGAGTTAGACTCCTATAAGTCCTCCTGTGACATGTTGTATCATGCTCCTTCAGCAGACAACTTCAATATGTAGCTTGAGATCTCAGATTTCTGCAAATCCACTAACCAAAAACCACATTGTCATAATAGTTTTATCACACACAATTTAAAACAGTCACAACAATACAGATTATACTGTGTTGCACTAGTGTTAAGTCAAAACACAAAACTCAATTGACATTGAAGAACTAACAATAGAAAATGATGCAGGACAATGACCCTACCATCACAAGACACAAACACTGCACACAAGACAATTCACTTCACAAAGCTTTATTTATACTCAAATAGCACACACATAATTCCAGGACTCCCTAATTCTGACAATTTGTTTTGGAAAGCGCAAATCTCCATTTTAATTTTAGAACCAATGTTAGAAATGGGGTCTTTGGTTGGCAGTCAGGTCATCCCCCAGTCCAAGCAAGGACCCTCACACTAGTCAGGGTAAGGAGAATCACCTGCAGTTAACCCCCGCTCATCCCCTTGGTAGCTTGGCACGAGCAGGCAGGCTTTACTTCAGAAGCAATGTAGAAAGTATTTGTACCAACACACACAATAACTCAGTGAAAAAATACAAAATTACACAACACAGGTTTAGTAAAATAGGCAATATTTATCTAAACAAAACAAGACCACAAAGACAAAAATCCAACACACACAAGTCAAGTTATACATTTTTAAAGAGAAAGAGTCTTAAATCCGTTAGGAAACAGTGAGAACACTGTTAGCATGAAAAAGTACCTGGGTTACGTCAAAATAACACTGCACAGGTGAGTGTGCATCGGAAAAGGCCAGCCATGCATCGGTTTCTCACTTGCAAGTGAGACCGTGCGTCGTTCCTCCTCCGGTCGGGTTGGTGTGCGTCGCTTCTCCTCTCCTCAAGAGAGTGATGCGTCAATCGAGACAGACACCTTGGGTCCAGGCAGGCTTTGCATAGATTTTCCGGGCCCAGCGATGTTGAGTCGAAATCGCTGCAGGTGTTGTGCGTTGTTTCCCCAGCCACGTTGCATCGATCTCTCAGTCACAATGCAGATGGAGCATTGATTTTAGCCACGAGGCCAGCGGCGTGTCGTTTTTTCAGCTGCGAAAGTTTCCCCACACAGCGGTCTTTGTGCAGATTTCTATCCTTTCCCACCAGCTGCAAGGGTTCAGAGACAGGTTAGAGCACCACTTGGCAGGAAGGACTCTCAGCAGAAAGCCCAAGTGCTGGCAGAGAGAAGTCTTTGCTGTCCCTGAGACTTCAACAACATGAGGCCCTCTCATTTCCAAGCCCTTGGAGTTTCTTCATCAGTGTGAAGTCACATAAAAGTCATTATTTGTCCTCTCTAAGGTAGAAGCAGCTACTGCATGCCAACCCAGCAAAGCACAGTCACAGGCAAAGGGGCAGTACTTCTCCTCCAGCTTCTCCAGCTCTTCTCCTTGGCAGAGGTTCCTCTTAATTTCAGAAGTATCTGATTTTCAGGGGTTTTGGTTGCCCTTTCTGTCTTTGAAGTAGGCCTACTTCAAAGAGAAGTCTCTGTTGTTTTCAAGAACCTGCCTTGACAAGGCCTGGCCCCAGACACACACCAGGGGGTTGGAGACTGCATTGTGTGATGGCAGAAACAGCCCTTTCAGGTGTAAGTGACCACTCCTCCCCTCCCCTCAGCCCAGATGGCCAATCAGGATATGCAGGCTATACCCCTGCTCCCTTTGTGTCACTGTCTAGAAGAGAGGTGCAAATGTCGAACTGACCTGAGCCTGAATCCACAAACTAGCAGAGTCACAGAATGGTTTAAGCAAGAAAATGCCTACTTTCTAAAAGTGGCATTTTCAAACACACAATGTAAAAACCAACTTCACTAAAAGATGTATTTTTAAATTATGAGTTCAGAAACCCCAAACTTCACATGTCTATATGCTCCCAAAGGAAATCTGCTTCTTAAGAATATTTAAAGGCAGCCCCATGTTAACCTCTGAGAGAGAAAGGCCTTGCAACGGTGAAAAACGAATTTGTCAGTTTTCACTGTCAGGACATATAAAACACATTAGTAGATGTTCTAGCTTAAATATACACTGCACCCTGCCCATAGGGCTACCTATGGCCTACCTTAGGGGTGTCTTATATGTATATGTAAGAAAAGGCAAGGTTTAGGCCTGGCAAGTGGGTACACTTGCCAAGTCAAATTAACAGTTTGAAACTGCACTCGCAGACACTGCAGTGGTAGGTCTGAGCCTTGTTTACAGGTCTACTAAGGTGGTTGGCACAACCAGTGCTATAGTTCCACTAGTAGCATTTCCTTTGCAGGCCCTGGGGACTTCTAGGGCACTTTACTAGGGACTTACTAGTAAATTAAATATGCCAATCATGGATAAGCCAATGTACACATGTAATTTATAAAGGGAACACTTACACTTTAGCACTGGTCAGCAGTGGTAAACTGTCCAGAGCAAACAAAACAGCAAAAACAGTGTCCAGTATACAGAAACAACCTGGGAAGTAGAGGCAAAATGTTAGGGGATACCATGCCAATAATGGCAAGTCTAACAACCAAATTTTCAAAAAAGGTTTTACCAGTCTGTCTAAACCTCCACTATCAAAATCCTCTACTATCAAAGTCCTCTACTACCAACAATTGTTGACCCTTTTTACCATCCAAATGGATGGTTAGATATGGGCTATATATGACGCCCAAAGAACAAGAACCCTAGGCATAACATTACTGTAAAACCCAGTGTGAGAAAGTAATCCTTTTCGCCCTGACAAGCCCCATTTTGTGACTGATACTGGTGGTTACTGACTCAGACTGTGCCCTGGGCTCTGGTAAACAGGCCCAGGGCCAGTGCTCTGTTTAAAAGGTATATGTTAATTATTTCTTTGAGAACCTAGCTTTACATCCCTGGTACATAGTAGGACATGTAGGTTTAGAATCCATTACTGTGGTGCATGCTATCATTTTAAAAGAGCCAGCCCTTCCTTGTAGCCTGCTTTCCAGACAAAACTATATCTAAATGAAACTTTTGAGCCAACGTGCTCTGATGAGGTGTTAAGTATCCTGGGCTGAGCCAATGGAGGCATCTGGTGGTAAGAGATTTGGAGCAGCAGATGTCAGGACAGGAAGGGGGATGGGTAGCAAAATTGATCTTCAAAGGTAGAGGAACAGATAGTGCAGGGCCCAGGGCTACACCCACTTCCTGCACCCCCATCCAGATGAGAGCCCCAGTAGTTGAATTAGGAGAGGGGCTGTAAGTGGACTGGAGGGAAAAGTTAGCCACTCCTGGGGGTAGGCTTTGCCAGAACTAAAACTCCAGAAGAGACTTTTTACCATGTTGGGTTTTTGAGAAACAGTGCTTTCTGGGACAAAAATGTGCCACACTTCTAAGAAAATGGTCATCACAGATGGTGCCACCCAGTATCCCATTAGTCAGAGATACATCTGTGCTTGCCTGCCCAGAAACCCAGAAAAACATGACAGAGCTGCTGGGCACCTCACCTCCTTGCTGAAAGAAATCTGAAGGACTGCCTTGCTGTACACCTGGTCTGCACCAAGAGAGGACTGCACTCCTGAGGAGAGCAGCTGCTGCATGCTCGGGATTCACTAAAAGAGGACTTTGCCTGGCTTTCATGACTCAGGAGAGGCCTCTCTATAAGCAACAGGTACAAAGAATTTGCCTAGAGACCCCTGCATTAACTCCTGCAAGAAGAGCCCAGCTGACCAAAGTAGAGTGGACTTTTAAAGATTTGACTAGGTGCATCGTAGGATTTGTAGTCCCAACTCGCCAAGGACCAAATCAGAGCTTCTGGAGCTTAGTGGGTGTTGTGGACACTTCAAGACCCTATAGAGATCTTCTGGAAGAAGATCCATTAGTTTGGAGAAATTTTGTGAAACAATTCCATAAGATGACCGACTTGCTGTTGAGAGCCAATCCACCGATGTTGAACTGCGACCCGGCCCGGATTCATGTTAATCCCTCTGAAAGCTCTGGAGCTCAGGACCTCCAGGACTTCACCGAGCAAGAGTGGCTCGCGGGATGGAAAAGGGGTGGGCGGCGCAGCGCATGGAAGGCGGTGGGTATAAAAATAAATGTTGTTAAAAAAAAGTACCTCTTTGTCCCGCGCTGTGCCTCGTTGCAACCATCTGCTCGTACATTGGACTCAGGCACAGGCACCCAGCCTGCCCTGCGTCCAATCCTACTGCTGCTTTCATGCTGCTGGCAGCATGAAAACAGTGTTAGGATTGGACGGAGTGCCCAGCTGAAAGTCTTTGCCTGTTGCCTCCAACCCAGCAACGCAGTGGTTGCGTTGCTTGGTTGGAGAGAGCCCTGTGCTCATGTGTGTTTGGCTGGCCTGAAATGTCCGGCCAAACATACATGCTACTGAGTGGGAGTGCTCGTCTCTGCCACAGCCCCAAGGCCCCATCCCTTTTGCTGTTAAATGATAATAAATGTTGTTTATTATCATTTTATAGTCAAATTTGTAAAGCTATTGCTGCTGGCCGGGGGCAATGCTCCTCCACCCTAATGGAGGAGCCACCCCTGTCACTGAGGCCTCAAACTGAAACAAGCCACCATCATCAACTCAAATGCCAGCCTGCTGAGGAGACCTGCTCTAGGATGAGAGCAAAAGAACCAAAAAAGGGACCAAGTGAAAAAGTAACATTTTGACCAATCCCTACCACACAGTGTGTCCGACCAGGGCTCCATTGCAGTCAGTCTCAAACTGGTCAGGTGCAACCAGATAGCTTCAGTTGGTACTTTTTACTTTTAGCCACTAGAAAGCACATGTTTTTGTTTAAACTGTAAAAAATCATTTTTCTGGTTCCCTACATTGGATTTTTGTCCTTTTGGTGTCATTTTAAAGATAGAAACAGTTCTTATTTGTATAAATTAGTGTAGGATTTTTTGTGTGTTATATATTTAGTGTTTTGTTGATATCAAATGCTTTACACACCTGTCTCCTAAGTTAGGCATGACTGCTCATGAGTTAAGCTACTAAGACTGGAGCAAGGGTTAATTTATTGCGACCCTGATGAACCTTATTTGTGGTCTTGGTGTTATAATTAAGTGTGGATCCCTATCTGCCCTTAATAATAAACCTCTTTCCAACACCCAGAAAACACACATGGTAAAAAACACAAACACAGGAAATCCACACTGGAAAATCCACACAGGGCAATGTTCAAGTATAAAACATAAGGATATATTTAACATTTACAATCATTACAGAAGTGGAATAGTTGGTTATTCGTCTCCTAGCCCTCTAGCCCTAGTCTAGTTAACAGGCAGAACCAAGTATGTTCTAGCGTCAGGCACATGGGCCCTCATTATGACATTGGGGGTAAATCCCGCTTACCGCCATGCTGACGGCCGCCAACTTACCGCCGCTGCGGCGGATATCTGTTCAACATATTATGCACACACCAATCTGACAGAATTCAGCCACAGACACTAATCCGCCAGTCCAAAGGTCAGTGATAAAATGGCGGTATCAAAACCCACACCGTTATGCCAACAACGCCCATCACATTATGACCCACAAATCACCACAGTGGACAGTCAACGGCGGTAAACCATTGGCGGTACATACTGCCACGCTCACAATGGACACTCACAAACAAAACAACACCCCATTGGACAATTCAAACAACACACACCTGACACCCATACACACACTACACCCACACCACTATAAAACACATACCCACATTAGCCACAACTGTTTACAATTACAAATCATTGCCACCAGAGAGACACCAAGACCACTGACACAACTATAGCCACACACTACTCACACCTATACACCTCTCATGCACTCTACATCACACACCCCAACACATTACCCAACACTCCTCACATAACACTATTGGCACCACAAAGACACCCCCGTTTCACAGAGGAGGAGCTAAGGGTCATGGTGGAGGAAATTGTCAGAGTAGAGCCACAGCTATTTGGAGCACAGGTGTAACAAATATCCATTGCTAGGAAGATGGAGCTATGGCGGAGAATCGTGGTCCGGGTCAACAATGTGGGACAGCACCCCAGAACAAGAGATGACATCAGGAAGAGGTGGAATGACCTTTGGGGGAAGCTACGTCCATAGCAGGAAGACACTAGCTCGCTACACCGGTGACTGGCAGTGGACCCCCACCTCCTCCCCACAAATCACAGTATGGAAGGAGCAAGTCTTGTCAATACTGCATCCTGAGGGACTGGCTGGAGTCAGAGAAGGACTAGACTTTGGTAAGTCAACTCTCTACTATTATCACCCACCTGTCTGCATGCCATCACATACCCTCACTCCCATCACTCCTCTACATCCCACGCACCCCACCATCACATCTCACTTATCCCAATGCCAAGCCCTGCATGCTGTACCAATGCATGGACACCCCTCACAGCCCTGCATGGACACTCATCACTAAAGCAAGAACAAAATAGAGAACTAACAATCCCACCATACACTAACATACACAAGTGAAAGCTGGAAGGGCAAATCCACACAGAGGGGAAGCCAGGGATGTACAATACGTCATAGACATAAAACATAACACATCATTTACATCCCCACAGGTACCCAAGCCAATGTCACCGGAGAGGAGGTGCCAGCACTAACCAGTCACCCAACAGAGTAGGCGCACAGTGATGACAGTAACTTTGGACTACAGGATCTGGACGATCTACCTTGCCCATCAGGGACCAATGGACAGCCGGTTACCCAAGCCTAGTCACAGGCCACCATAGAGCCTCTCTCACAACACCACAACACCCACTCAGCGTACCCACACCTCTGTCCCAGGAACACATCAATCAGCAGTGTGTCTACCTCACAGGGACCCCAGGCCACATCTTGTACACAAGGCAATCAGGGTCCTGGGGTCAGTGGCAGTGGGCACATGGTTCAGGGGACAAAGGCAAAGGCCAGAAGGGACACTGGGAGGAGTACGGTGTGTCAGGGGGAGGGCAGTGGCAGGCACTTGCAGGGAGCCTACCAACATTCCCAGGACACGATGGGCCAGATCCTGGAAAACGTGCAGGAAAGCAGGTGGCTGCAGGAAACCTGCAGGAGAACAGGTGGCTGCAGGAGGGACAGCACCAGGGGATCAGGGAGGACTTGCAGGCCATCAACATCACCCTGATCTCCATAGCAGGAGGGCTGGTTGGCATGGCCAATGTTATGAGGGAGGCAGTGTCACACCAGCGGGACCCTACCACTAGCCAGACATCTGAACAGCCTCCCACTTCCGCTGCCGCTAATGGCCCGCCATGGGACTCACTGGCCACCAGCACCCCTCTCCCTGCAGAAGATGAACCAACCCGCAAAAGTTCCCTGTGATCCAGACAGAAGCCAGAGACACATGCCAAGTCCCCCGCCAGGAAATGAGACTCTCCTGATTGTCCCCTTGTGTCCCACTCAGTCACCCTGTCCATCTTGAACTGTCATTGCTCCCCTTCCTATGTCCCCTTGGACAATGCACCTATGCCACAAACAGAATAGAACAATATCCTGGACTTTTCTCCATCATCACCCATCCCATGGCACTTTCCCCCTATATGTTAGCACTTCAATAAACACCCTTTGAAAAAAATCGATTTGGAGTATGTCCTGTATCAAATATGTATTTTTTTTTAAACAGGTACAAACATTGCAATGAACTGTACATAGAATGAGCATAGATGAATGACCTGTAACTGGCTATAGTGATCACACCAGGAGTATCTGTCAAATCACTGACATCTGCCAAATGAATTTCCAGAGTGAACAGTAAGTGGGCATAGAAGTGGGAAATATCAGCATACCATTGCCACACAGATTACAACTGAAGTCATTGAAATGTAAAGTTTCACTGTCCTACCTATGTGTCATTGGAACTGTTCTGATGTCCTCATCCTCATCATCTGCCTTCTCATCCTCACTGTCCACAGGGTCTACTGCTGCAACTGGGGCATCTCCAGTCTCCTCATCCTGCAGAAAAGGGACAAAGCATCTGAGGGCCAGGTTTTGCAACATGCAGCATGCCACAGCGATCTGGCAGATATTCTCGGGTGAGTAGCACAAGGATCCACCTGTTAGACGAGGCACCGGAACCTGGCCTTCAGGAGGCCAAAGGTCCTTTCAATGATCCTTCTGGTTCGCCCATGTGCCTTATTATAACTTTCTTCTGCCCTTGTCCTGGCATTCCTCACAGGGGTCAGCAGCCATGATAGGTTTGGGTAAGCAGAGACACCTGAAAATATTGAGGGACAACATTTAGCCAACACTATCCTATATGGCAAACACCACAAGCATACACCAACATCTACTGGGTGGGAACCAGGGCTCACCTATTAGCCACACCATGTGTCTCTGTAGTTGTGACATCAAATTAGGGATGCTGCTATTCCTCAAGACAATGGCATCATTCACCAATTGAGGATACTTAGCATTGACATGGGAGATGCACTGGTTCATGAAGCACACCATCTGAACATTCATGGAGTGGAAACTCTTACAATTCCTGAGCACCTGTTCATTTTGCCAGGGGGGACAAATGCATTATGTGTACCATCAATCGCCCCAATTATGTTGGGGATTTGTCCCATTGCATAAAAATCAGCCTTTACTGTGGCCAAATCCTCAACCTGGGGGGAAACAATGTGGTTGCACATGTGTTTTATCAGGGCAGACAACACTCTTGTCAGCACAATTGAGAACATTGGCTGTGACATTCCTGCTGCCAAGTCCACTGTCACTTGGAAAGAACCAGTTGCCAGGAAATGGAGTACAGATAACACTTGCACAAGAGGGGGGATCCCAGTGGGCTCACAGATTGCAGATATCAAGTCAGTCTTCAATTAGGCACACAGGTCTGTGATTGTGTGCCTGTCCTCCAGTGTAGCCAAGTCCACTAGGGGTCTATACATGGGGGAATGTCTCCATCTCCTATTACTCTGCAGCAGTAGGTATCTAAGGGACACATGAGTGAGGAGGCTGTCACAAACTGAACATTGGAGCCACAACAGCAGTTAGCATTCTGTAAACATATAATGGGTCAGTGTGATTTGTCCAGTATGTGCCTATTTCTCCTGTGATGCAGCACGAGTCCATAGGCTGCCCCCCACCCAGGAAATGGCATCTGCCTGTCCTGTGTGGATGGACAGGTGGAAGTGAGGTAATTCCGCTGACAATGTGGTTGCACATGTGTTTTATCAGGGCAGACAACACTCTTGTCAGCACAATTGAGAACATTGGCTGTGACATTCCTGCTGCCAAGTCCACTGTCACTTGGAAAGAACCAGTTGCCAGGAAATGGAGTACAGATAACACTTGCACAAGAGGGGGGATCCCAGTGGGCTCACAGATTGCAGATATCAGGTCAGGCTCCAATTAGGCACACAGGTCTGTGATTGTGTGCCTGTCCTCCAGTGTAGCCAAGTCCACTAGGGGTCTATACATGGGGTAATGTCTCCATCTCCTATTCATCTGCAACAGTAGGTATCTAAGGGACCCATGAGTGAGGAGGCTGTCACAAACTGAACATTGGAGCCACAACAGCAGTTAGCATTCTGTAAACATATAGGGGCATATTTATACTCCGTTTGCGCCGAATTTGCGTCGTTTTTTTCGACGCAAATTCGACGCAAAACTAACTCCATATTTATACTTTGGCGTTAGACGCGTCTAGCGCCAAAGTTCATGGAGTTAGTGTCATTTTTTTGCGTGAACACCTTCCTTGCGTTAATGATATGCAAGGTAGGCATTCCCGTCTTAAAAAATGACTCCGATGCATATGCGTCGTATTTATACTCCCGGGCAAAAATGACGCCCGGGAGTGGGCGGGTCTAAAAAACCCGCATTAGCGCCGGATTTTAACGCCTGGGTCAGGGCAGGCGTTAAGGGACCTGTGGGCTCAGAATGAGCCCAGAGGTGCCCTCCCCTGCCCCCAGGGACACCCCCTGCCACCCTTGCCCACCCCAGGAGGACACCCAAGGATGGAGGGACCCACCCCAGGGACATTAAGGTAAGTTCAGGTAAGAATTTTTTAAAAAAAATGTTTTGTGGCATAGGGGGGCCTGATTTGTGCCCCCCTACATGCCACTATGCCCAATGACCATGCCCAGGGGACAGAAGTCCCCTGGGCATGGCCATTGGGCAAGGGGGCATGACTCCTTTCTTTGCTAAGACAGGAGTCATTTCAATGGGGGTTGGGAGTCGTAAAAAAATGGCGCAAATCGGGTTGAGGCGATTTTTTTGCCTCAGCCTGACTTGCACCATTTGTGGACGCCCATACTCCATTTTCCCCCTACGCCGGCGCTGCCTGGTGTACGTCGTTTTTTTTAACGCACGCCAGACAGCGCCGGCGGCTAACGCCGGCTAACGTCATTGAATAAATACGGCGCCCGCATGGTGCTTCAGAATGGCGTTAGCCGGCGCTAATTTTTTTGGTGCAAAACTGCGTTAGCGCAGTTTTGCGTCAAAAAGTATAAATATGGCCCATAATGGGTCAGTGTGATTTGTCCAGTATGTGCCTATTTCTCCTGTGATGCAGCACGAGTCCATAGGCTGCCCCCCACCCAGGAAATGGCATCTGCCTGTCCTGTGTGGATGGACAGGTGGAAGTGAGGTAATTCCTCTGACAATGTGGTTGCACATGTGTTTTATCAGGGCAGACAACACTCTTGTCAGCACAATTGAGAACATTGGCTGTGACATTCCTTCTGCCAAGTCCACTGTCACTTGGAAAGAACCAGTTGCCAGGAAATGGAGTACAGATAACACTTGCACAAGAGGGGGGATCCCAGTGGGCTGACGGATTGCAGATATCAGGTCAGGCTCCAATTAGGCACACAGGTCTGTGATTGTGTGCCTGTCCTCCAGTGTAGCCAAGTCCACTAGGGGTCTATACATGGGGTAATGTCTCCATCTCCTATTCATCTGCAGCAGTAGGTATCTAAGGGACACATGAGTGAGGAGGCTGTCACAAACTGAACATTGGAGCCACAACAGCAGTTAGCATTCTGTAAACATATAATGGGTCAGTGTGATTTGTCCAGTATGTGCCTATTTCTCCTGTGATGCAGCACGAGTCCATAGGCTGCCCCCCACCCATGAAATGGCGTCTGCCTGTCCTGTGTGGAGGGACAGGTGGAAGTGAGGTAATTCCACTGACATTGTGCCCCATGGTGGGAGGTGGTCAGGAACTGCAGTGCAATTCCTCATTGCTTAAAATTGGGCCCTATGGGGTATAGTGGCCAATGATGATCTATGCCGGTGGGGATGGTATGCACCGCCGTGGATGTGACCGCCATTTTCTATCTGATTCCTCACTTGCAACCTGACCTTTCGTAGGAGAGGACCTACACTGCATGTGCTGCCGTGGCCTGTGTCTGGAAACTACCAAGGCCTGTGTGACTGGGGAATTTTCCCCAGCCTTCACTTTGCAGGAGTTGGAGAGACTGGTGGAAGGGGTCCTACCCCAGTACGGACTGCTGTATGGGCCTCCAGATCAACAGTGAGTTCACTGTGGGCACGATGCATGTGGCATGAATGCATGGAGAAGTATGTGTGAAGGCCTTATATAAGGGGGTGGGTGGATATCCTCTTTACGGTATACATGTTGTGTGCTGGGCTATGTGTGTGCCTATGGTAATGGAAACGGGTATGGTGGGCCATATGTGTAACTGGCTGTACTGTTTGTCTAATGGTGTTTTCCTGTGTGTATTGCCTCTGCAGGTCAGTGTCAATCAATATAAGGGTATATGGCATGCCATCGCCAAGGACATGTAGACCCTGGGGGTCTATGGGAGGTAGAGCACCCACTGTTGCAAACGGTGGAAGGACCTGAGACGGTGGGCATGGAAGATGGCGGAGGCCCAGCTGGAGATGGCTTCCCAACGAGGAAGGGGTGCCTGTCGGACCCTGACCCCCCCTGATGGCCTGCATACTGGCGGTGGCCTAACCAGAGCTGGATGGGTGCTTGAGGGCATCACAAAAGCCACAACGGGGTGAGTACAATCCCTATCCTTACAATTTACGGCTGGTGGGGTGGTACCCGGGTGGTGGATTTGTGTTAGTTGGTGCCCCTAGGGCAGGCCTGACATAGCAGTGTAGCTCCTCTGGTGGCTAGAGTGCTGGAGGGATAATCCTGCCTACGTAGCTTGTAAGCATCCACTACTGGTCAGGGCTGCGTGGGTCCCAGGTGTGCTGCAGTTGGTGGTGTGTGCCCCTCCTCATGCCTTGGTGACTAAAAATATCCGTGGTGGTGCAATGCATAGTGTGTAGGCCTGTTCCCTGTGTGTGAGGGTGCTGTGTACGCCAATGGTGGTGTTGGTGCAGCCATTGACCCAGTCTATCCTTTGTCTCTCTCTCCTCCCTTTCTTGTTTTGCCATCCTGCCCTTATGTGCATTAGCATCATCTGGCGGAGGAGCAGAGGCTCCAGTGATGGAGAGAGCCTCATTCCACAGGACCCAGGTGGCAGATTCCACCGACGTTGAGGGCACCAGTGGGATGGAGGGTGAGGGGAGCACCACGCCAGAGAATAGATGGGACAATTCTGACTCAGATACCTCCTCTGATGGAAGCTCCCTGGTGGTGGCGGACACTTCTGGGACCACCTCAGGTACATGTACAGCTGCAACCCCTTATACCAGCACCGCCCTCCCAGCAGCCCCTCAGCGAGTTGCACGTGCCCGCTCACTCAGGAGGGTGGGCATCTCCTTCGCCCAGGCACCTCAGGCCCTGCCCCAGTGATTCCTGCTGCCCTGAGTGAGGAGGCTGTTGAACTCCTGAGATCCATCTCTGTAGGGCAGTCAACCATTGCGAATGCCATCCGGGGAAGTCCAGATGCAACAATCTATTGAATTCCTGGAGGGCATCCACACTGGATTGGCGACCCAACAGCGATCGATCCAGGCTCTGGCCTCCTCTCTTATGGCAGCCATTGTCCCTGTTTCTACCGCCCTACGTCCAAATACCACTTCCCAGTCCCATTCCCCTCAACCCCAACCCATCCCAAGCACACTGGCAGATGAGCATGCACGCAGGACAACACCAAAGAGTGTCACAGGCAAACACAAGCACTACCCTTCATCCCACAGGCACTCACACAAACACCATCCAGTTGCAGACACAACAACATCCACTATTTCTACTGTCTCCCCCTCTTCCTCCTCCTCCACCTCCCACCCAGTTATGTTCACACACACCTGCATGCACTACATCATCATACACTACCCGCATCATCACAACACCAAGCAGAACACCCACCTCACTGGCAGACACCTCCACAACAGCCGTGCACACGTCCCTTGTGTCCTCTCCCACTGTGGCTGTCCCCCCTCCTAAAGTACACAAACGAAGCACTCAGACACCCAACAGCCATCCACCTCACAACAGCATACAGCCCATGCACCTGCACCCAAATCCAGCAGACAGACACCTCCAACAACCATTCCTTCACCCTTCACTCTCATTACTTCTCCCTCTTCCTGCCCCAATGTCCCTAAAAAGCTTTTCCTTTCTAACATTGTCCTTATCCCTTCCCCTCCCCCTGTCCTGCACGTATGGCCAGGGTATCACAAACCCAGCCAAGCACTTCAGCCACACAGTCCATGGCCCAGTTCCATCCGCACCTACTCATGGTGGAAAGGTTTCCAGGCCACATATACTGAAGGGGAAGGAGCCTGCACCAGCCAGCTGAAAGGGGAAGGGACCTGCACCTGTCATCCGAAAGGGGAAGGAGCCTGCATAAGCAGGCAAGAAGGGCAAGGAGCCTGCACAAGCAGGCAAGAAGGGCAAGGAGCCTGCAAACAGCAGGCAAGATGGGGAAGTAGCCTTCACCTGCCACCTGAAAGGGGAAGGAGCCTGCACCAGCAGGCAAAATGAGCAAGGAGCCTGCACCAGAAGGCAAGAAGGGGAAGGAGTCTGCACCAGCAGGCAAGAAGGTGAAGGAGCCTGCACCAGCAGTTGTCATGGAACTCCCACCACCAACCATGGTTGAGCAGCCATCTCAGGCTCCCACCACCACCACCAGCACCACCACAGTGCAGCCATCCAAGAGTATAGGGGCTGTGAAGGAGCCTCCCACCACCACAACCAGCACCACCACAGGGCAGCTGTCAACACAGAGGACGCAAAGTGACCCTGCCTCCATGGGCTATCACTCTCCAGGACCAAGCACAGGGCATGTTGCCCTCTCCAGAACCAATGGTGAAGACACCCACTTTAGAGAATGTGACCTATCACTCCCCAGGACCAAGCACAGGGCATGTTGCCCCCTCCAGAACCAGTGGTCTTGTTTCCGCTTCCGGCTGAGGTGCCCCCCCGAGGTGCCTGCCTACTTGCCAACTGATGCCCCTGGAGTGTTCTCTCCGTATTGATGCCGGTGACAAGTGGGGCCTTGGACTTTGCCCTCTGACCTTGTGGCACATGCAAACTGAGGACTGGGCAGTGTCCCTTTTTCTGTACATTTGTTAATATCTGTAGCATTGGCTAAATTATTATTTAAACTGTGTTGATCTTATTACAATCACTTTGGTATGTTCCTGTTGTCCTTGCATTATTCAGCCGATTTAGGTGGATTAACTTGTTTTCTTGTGCAGCTGGTTGTGTGTATGGAGTCGGTGGTCATGGTGGAGCAGAACGTAGAATATCATCGGAAATACTTGCAGTTCTGGTTCCATGGCGGCAAGGTTCTTCCCTGTATCTCCAAAGGTGAGTCCTTTCACTTCTGTGCAGTGTTTCTGCCAGGCGTTTGATGTCTTTGGACCGTCCCGGAAAAGGTGGCAGATTGTCTGGTCATAATATGGCGGGTGGAACTTTGACTTCCACATGGCTGTAGGCGGCTACCGCCGTGGTGACTGTTGTTTCCGCCCTGGCTTTCTTTCGGAGATCTTTCCGTCATGGTTAAAATTTGGCGGTAGTTACTGCCGGCCTGTTACTGGTATTACCACCTCTTTATCAACGACCGCCAGGGTAGTAATGAGGGTAATATTATGTTAAATAACAAAATAGTCATAGGAACTAGTCTATTTAAAGGAAAGAAAAAGAATATTGAAAAATAAGATGACCGACCAGAAATTTGTCTTCAGGGGTAATAAGGAAAGAACCTTGCTTACTTTCTAAATACAACAGTTCTTAATGGGCTTCAGTGAAAATATGGCCCACAGCATGATATGAAGTGGCACTATGAATTGTACTCCTAATGTTGCATTAAGGAAGTCAATCATCATTCAGAAGTTTGAAATGACATTGCATTACTAAACAATAGTTTTTGAAATATGAATAAAGCACAGTTATGCTAGCAAAGACATAAGTAAGCCTTTATGTAAGATCTTGGGTTATTGCTTGAGAGTGATGGGAGCCCTACTCAGACCAAAAATACAGTCCTTTCCAGGGTGAACAACAAAAGTTAGTAAATTAACCTTTGCTTTACCCTCTGATAGCTTCACACAAAAGCACCCAGGCTTTACTTAGGGCCATTATGTAATGTATTTAGGTAGCACACAAACAGTAATAAAGTTAAAACAAAATGTAAGAAAAATCCCAAATCTGTTTAGAACAATAGAGTGCATTAAAAGAAATACAATGATGCACGAATGACACAGATCTAATCAGCATAACCAGAGATATTCAGTTTTAAAGTCATCTGGTCATGATGGACCAGGGGAAAGTCACAAGTGATAAATTGCAGTTCAGAAACAGGGAGCAGGTAAGACGGGCTGTAGGGTTACCTTCAAAATCAGGTGTGAAGACCTTCATTTGGGTTGAAGAGTCCATGAGAAAGATGCTGATTGTCGTGAACAGTTGTTGTAGCATGAAGGGCAATTCGGGCCTTTACTGGTGGGTATCACTGTAGAATTAAGAGCCATTCAAACTTCTCGGTGTCATGACTGTAGCTTCACATTGACGGTCATCGTGGACTGTCATTGGTGTAATGTGAACTGTAGGTCTCACATAGCTGGTCATTGCAGTCAGCCATTGCCCACGTGAGTAGCAGGTTTTACTGGAGCTGCGCTGCAGAGTCTTGCTAGGAATGGGCCTTGCAACTTTTCGCAAGGGGGCCAAATTTCAGAATTTTCAATTTTCTTGAGGAGGAGTATGGCCTGATGGGCACCAAGGACGCAGGAGGTGGTGAATCCCAATTGGAGACCAAGTCTCAATCCAGCAGAAGCTTCTAGGGCTCAGGCAGCTCTATTTGCAGGTCCAGTTAGATTCAGTTGCAGCAGGTCAGGTGCAGGGAGGCCTCCAAAGATTGTTGTATCCCTGTAGGTTAATGGTTAGTCAAGTGACCCTTGGAGTCACACTGGTTACCCTGAGATGAAGGCAAGCAGGTCAAGTATTCCTTGCCAGACAGCATGGCAGTCCTCTGGCAGAAGGACCTTCTTCTTTAACTTACAAAGGTCCAGGACGGTTCTGAAAAGGGGCTTTGAAGGTCCAATATTTGTACCCGGTTCTAGCTATTGTGTGGAAATATTTCCTGTCCTACTCCCTCATCGGGTTCCAGAAATATCTTCCCCTGTCAAGGCTCCAAACTGCATAAAGCGTGACAAAATGGCAGGGCAGGCCTGGTGTCATATTCCTTTGTGTGTGGTACTTACTATTAAAACAATTCTAACTGTAAGCAGTCGCAAAACATTGAAAACCCACAGATTCGATAGTTAGGAAGATAATACCTTTGCAAAAGGGAGGGAGTCACTCAGGGACCCACTTCCCTTTATAATTTTACTAAAAAGAAGTTGGAGAGAAGACAGTGTTCAAGGGGACACTGCCTACACTCAAACACATTTTAAAAAAAATATTTTTAAATGCAGACCCATTTTTAAAGGAAAACAGTTTTCACTTTTAAAAAAAGGTTACTCTATTTAGCAAAAAAGAAACACATTTCTGCTGACCCAGAAAGGCCATCATCTCTTTGATAACATCCAACCCCAGTGAATTTGATTTGTGAACTCTTTTATAATACTTTGCTAGGAAGAAGAACTGGAGTGCCACTGAAGAACTGCCACTCTTATGGACTCCTGCTTTGCTGTGCAGACCTCCTTCCTGCTATCTTCTTACCTAGGCGAAAACACTGAGCCTGCATCTCTTGATTTCAGTACCCAGAGTGAATTCAAGGGCAAGATGGCTGGCCTCATGATCTGAAGTCTCAAGGACATAACAAGCTTCCAATGACCTTGCATCTGCTCCTGGACTTGGCTATCTGTGAGTCCACCTTGCCAAGGGGCGCCACCCCAGTCCTGTACCCTTGGAAGTGGGCCTAGGTAGCTCTGCCATCCCATGGATCCAATGGGACCAAAGGATCTCCCCCGCAGCAAGGTGCAAGCCCAAGGGCAATTAAGGCATCAGCACTCCTGTGTGGATTGGACCTGTTGCAAAGACCACCACTGCAACTCGCATCACCTTCAGAATACAGAGATGCACTTCTTCCCCATGTGCAGGCCCTTTCATCTCTCATTAACGTCAGCCTTAAAGATGTCAGCCTTCACACCGCAGCTTTACAGCTCCTCAGAACCAATGCACAGCTTTGAGTGCATGTTGCATCCCCAATACCAGGCTTTGCATTGCAAACCCTGTTTATGGGATTCTCAATGTTAATGCAACAGGACCTCACATCACAGCCTCACTGCATCGCAGGACCATCACATCGCCTTAGCCGCATAATTTCACTGTGACACAGATCCACTCAACCCACCACACACCAGGATTGAAAGTACTTTTGTCCAGCGGGCCTACCTGGGTCCCTGTAGCGGGCCCACATTCCATCATGGTCCGTCTGAACTTGAAACTTTGCCCTGCTCTGGCCACTGTTGGCGCTTTACGTTTTTTGGCACAATTTTCCTTCATATTTTTTCAATTCAATATCTCCAGTTCTACTGACTGGATTTTTATCATTATGGTATTTTCTTATTAATTAAAAACACTTCATTTTTCTAATTCTCTTGTGGATTCCTTTTTTGGTGTGTTTTCACTGCATTACTCTTTGATGTGAAGTACAAATACTTAATACATTGCCTCTAAATTAAGCCTAACTGCTCTGTGCCAAGCTCACAACCCAGTCAACCAACAATCCAATTTCTTACATATTTACACATTGAGATATTTATTATGAGATAGTAATATTAACCTGTGTTCACTGTATTAATTAAAATGTTAGTGAGTGGCTATATCATTTATAGAGAAGGCCACATTTATATAAATGTACTATAATCCAGCTATTTGTTCATGTTAACTGTATTAGTTTAAATGCCATTATTGCCTTTCAACATTGGTGTTAGAAATGGGGTCTTTGGTTGGCAGTCAGGTTACCCCCTGTTCAAGCAAGGACCCTCACTCTAGTTAGGATAAAAGAGAATCACCCTCAGCTAACCCCTGCTTACCCCCTTTTGGTAGCTTGGCAGAGCAGTAGGCTTAACCTCAGAGTGCTGGGCGTAAAGTATTTGTACCAACACACACAGTAACTTAATGAAAACACTACAAAATGACACAACACCAGTTTAGAAAAATAGGAAATATTTATCTAGACAAAACAAGACCAAAACGACAAAAATCCAACATACACAAGTCAAGTTATGATTTTTTAAAGGTTTAAAATAAAAAGAGTCTTTAGGTAGTTGTAACAACACACTAGCGCTGCTAGCGTGAAAATGTACCTGGTTTGCGGCAAAAATAACCCCGCACGGGCGGTGTGCGTCGAAAATAACCCTGCACGGGTATATGCGTCGAAAACAGCTCGGCACGGCGAGGCGCGTCGAAAAAGCCAGCCACGCGACGGTACGAAAGTCCCGCGGCGCTGGTTGCGATCTCTCAGCCTTCGTCAGCGATGCTGCGCGTCGTTTCTCCTGCTCCGGGCGTCGATTCTCCGGTCGCGTTTCCTGCGGCGTCATTTCTCAGCTGCGGAGCCGGCGTCGCGTCGTTTTCTCAGCCGCGATCGGATTTGCGTCGATCTTTTCTCCGCACGGTGCTCGGTGCGTGTATTTTTGTCCTTAGGCTGCCAGCCTCTCCTTTCAGGGTCCCAGGAACTGGAAGGGCACCACAGAGCAGAGTAGGGGTCTCTCCAGAGACTCCAGGTGCTGGCAGGAAGAAGTCTTTGCTATCCCTGAGACTTCAATAACAGGAGGCAAGCTCTACATCAAGCCCTTGGAGATTTCTTCTTCAAGATGGAAGGCACACAAAGTCCAGTCTTTGCCCTCTTACTCAGGCAGAAGCAGCACTGCAGGAAAGCTCCACAAAGCACAGTCACAGGCAGGGCAGCACTTGTTCCTCAGCGATCAGCTCTTCTCCAGGCAGAGGTTCCCCTTGATTCCAGAAGTGTTTCTAAAGTTTGTAAGTTTGGATGCCCTTCTTATACCCATTTTAGTCTTTGAAGTCACCTTCCTTCAAAGGGGACTCACACCTTCTTGTGAAATCCTGCCTTGCCCAGGCAAGACCTCAGACACACACCAGGGGGTTGGAGACAGCATTGTCAGAGGCAGGCACAGTCCTTTCAGATGAGAGTGACCACTCCACTCCTCCCTCCTAGCAGAGATGGCTAATCAGGAATGCAGATCACACCCCAGCTCCCTTTGTGTCACTGTCTGGTGTGAGGTGAAAAACAACCCAACTGTCAACTGACCCAGACAGGGAATCCACAAACAAGGCAGAGTCACAGAATGGTTTAAGCAAGAAAATGCTCACTTTCTAAAAGTGGCATTTTCAAACTCACAATCTTAAAATCAACTTTACTAAAAGATGTATTTTTAAATTGTGAGTTCAGGGATCCCAAACTCCACATGTCCATCTCTTCTCTAGGGGAATCTACACTTTAATCATATTTAAAGGTAGCCCCCATATTATCCTATGAGAGAGAGACAGACCTTGCAACAGTGAAAACGAAATTGGCAGTATTTCACTGTCAGGACATATAAACCACATTACTATATGTCCTACCTTATCCATACACTGCACCCTGCCCTTGGGGCTACCTAGGGCATACCTTAGGGGTGCCTTACATGTAAGGAAAGGGAAGGTTTAGGCCTGGCAAGTGGGTACACTTGCCAAGTCGAATTTACAGTGTAAAAATACACATACAGACCCTGCAGTGGCAGGTCTGAGACATGATTACAGAGCTACTTATGTGGGTGGCACAATCAGTGCTGCAGGCCCACTAGTAGCATTTGATTTACAGGCCCTGGCACCTCTAGTGCACATTACTAGGGACTTACTAGTAATTCAAATATGCCAATCATGGATGAACCACTTACATATAATTTAAACAGGAGCACTTGCACTTTAGCACTGGTGAGCAGTGGTAAAGTGCCCAGAGTAACAAAAACAGCAAAATCAGAGTCCAGCACACATCAACAACCTGGGGAACAGAGGCAAAAAGTTAAGGGAGACCACGCCAAGGATGAAAAGTCTAACACGTGTCCCCCCCAGCTAAAAGTGGGGAGCAACTACCCAACCTCATGGGAGTTCTCATCACTAAGGCGGAAGAACCTGGACAGACCATCAGCATTGGCGTGTTCTGTACCGGGTCGATGTTCCACCGTAAAGTCCATCCCCTGTAGGGAAATGGACCACCTCAACAGTTTCGGGTTCTCATCCCTCATCTGCATTAACCATCTGAGGGGTCTGTGGTCGGTCTGAACTCGGAAGTGAGTCCCAAACAAGTAGGGTCTTAGCTTCTTCAGTGCCCAGACCACAGCAAACGCTTCACGTTCTATGGCACTCCACCTACGTTCCCTGGGTAGTAACCTCCTGCTAATGAAGGCTACGGGTTGATCTAGGCCCTCTTCATTCAGCTGTGAGAGTACTGCTCCAATACCATGCTCTGAGGCGTCTGTCTGTACAACAAACTCCGTGGAGTAGTCAGGTGCCTTCAGCACAGGTGCTGTGCACATGGCAGCCTTCAGGGCATCAAAAGCGTTCTGGCAAGCCTCTGTCCAGATCACTTTCTTGGGTTGCTTCTTAGAAGTCAACTCAGTTAAGGGGGTAACAATGGTACCATATCCCTTAACGAACCTCCTATAGTATCCTGTGAGACCTAAAAAGGCTCTCACTTCAGTCTGGGTCTTGGGAGGCTCCCAAGCCAGAATCGTGTCAATCTTAGGCTGTAGGGGTGCCACCTGGCCACTCCCCACCTGGTGTCCTAAGTACACAACAGAACCCTGCCCTATTTGGCACTTGCTCGCCTTAATAGTGAGGCCTGCCTTCTGCAGGGCCTCTAACACTCTCCAGAGGTGTTGCAGGTGTTCCTCCCATGTGGAACTGAACACAGCAATGTCATCCAGGTAGGCGGCACTGAACTCATCCAGTCCTGCCAACACCTGGTTGACCAACCTCTGAAAGGTGGCAGGGGCATTCTTCATCCCAAAGGGCATCACATTGAAGTGGAAGTGCCCATCGGGGGTAGAGAATGCTGACCTCTCCTTTGCCCCTTCAGTTAAGGCAATCTGCCAGTACCCAGATGTTAAATCAAACGTACTGAGGTACTTGGCAGCTCCTAACCGATCAATGAGCTCATCAGCTCGGGGGATGGGGTGTGCGTCAGTCTTGCTGACCGCATTGAGACCCCGGTAGTCCACACAGAACCTAAGTTCTGGAGTGGCACCAGGAGCAGTAGCCTTTGGGACCAAGACCACTGGGCTGGCCCAAGGACTGCTGGAGTGCTCAATAACCCTTAGGGCTAACATTTTGGAGACTTCCTCCTTAATGCAAGCCCTCACCCTGTCAGTCACCCTGTAAACCTTATGTTTAACAGGTGTACTGTCCCCAGTTTCCACATCATGTGTGCACAGGTGTGTGACTCCTGGGATCAGGGAAAACAGTGAGGCGAACTGTCCCAGCACGTGGCGACAGTCCCTCTGCTGTTCCTCAGTCAGGGAGGGGGAGAGGATCACTCCCTCCACAGACCCATCTTTCTCTCCTGCAGACAGGAGGTCAGGAAGAGGCTCACTCTCTTCCTCCACCCCGTCATCTGTCGCTAGGAGCATGGATAGCTCAGTTCGCTCAAAGTGTGGTTTGAGGCGGTTGACATGTAGGACCCTCAAGGGGTTCCTGGGGGATTGCAAGTCTACCAGATAGGTGACCTCGCTCTTTCTTTCCACCACCTCAAAAGGCCCAGTCCACTTATCTTGGAGAGCCCTAGGCTCCACTGGTGCCATGACCCACACTTTTTGTCCAGGCTGAAACTCAACCAGAGTGGCATTCTGGTCGTACCACCGTTTCATGTCCTCCTGGCTTGCTTCCAGGTTCTCCTGAGCGAGACGCCTGAAGCGGGCAGTCTGGTTTCTTAGTGCCAGCATGTAGCTAAATACATCCTGGGGTGGTTTACTAGGAGCTTTCTCCAAAGCCTCCTTCACCAGACTGAGCGGTCCCCTCACAGGGTGGCCATAGATGAGCTCAAAGGGGCTAAAGCCAAGTCCCTTTTGAGGCACCTCCCTGTAAGCGAACAGAAGGCATGGCAAGAGGACGTCCCACTTACGCCTCAAGGGCTCTGATAGGCCCTGAATCATGCCTTTCAAGGTGCGGTTGAATCTCTCAACCAGACCATTACTTTGGGGGTGGTAAGGGGTGGTGAACTTGTAGGTTACCCCACACACCTTCCACAGAGACTTCATATAAGTGGATATGAAGTTTGTACCCCTATCAGATACTACCTCCTTGGGGAACCCCATGCGGGTAAAAACCCCCATCAAGGCACGTCCCACCACGGGGGCGGTGACCGTCCTTAGAGGAATAGCTTCTGGGTACCGTGTGGCATGGTCCACCAAGACCAGGATGAACCTGTTGCCCAGGGCTGTCTTGGGATCCAGAGGCCCCACAATGTCAATTCCTACCCTTTCAAAGGGAGTACTGACTACCGGTAAAGGTTGGAGGGGAGCTTTGCATTTCCCCCCACTCTTGCCACTTGCCTGACAAGTCTGACAAGATCTACAATAAGCAGCTGACTGCTTGTTCATCAAGGGCCAGTAAAAGTGGGAGACAAGCCTCTTATAGGTCTTGTCCTGCCCTAGATGTCCTGCCAAAGGCACATCATGAGCCAAACCCAGTAGGAAGGTCCTGAAGCCCTGGGGTACCACCAGCATACGAGCTGACCCCGGCTCAGGAACCTTAGGCTCACTATACAGGAGGCCATCCTCCCAATAAATCAGGTGAGTACCTGGCGCTCCGCCAGCCGCCTGGGCTGCAGCCTGCTGCCGCAGTCCCTCAAGAGTAGGGCATTCCTTCTGCGCTGTGCAGAATACTTCCCTGGTGGGTCCCCCTTCCTGCTGCCACTGCGACAGCTCAGGGACCTCCCCCAGTTCAGCCACCTGTTCCCCTGTAGGTTCCGGGGCATCACCCTCAGGCTCTGCCTCCTCCCGGACCGTGGGAACTTCTGGGGCGGGTTTCCCGCGCCTCCTGCCTTTCCTCTTCTTGGCGGTCCCCTGGGCCACTGTTTCAGGCTCCAGGGGCTCTTGACTACCCTGATTGGCTGCCATAGACCGGGTGGATACGCATACCCACCCAGGCAGACCCAACATCTCCAAGTGAGACCTGTGTTCCACCTCCTTCCAAGGGGAATCCTCCAGGTCGTTGCCTAGCAAACAATCAACAGGCATGGTTGGACTCACAGCTACTTTCCAGGAACCTGAGACCCCCCCCCATTCAAAGGGAACCTGCGCCACTCTGCAGAGGCGCTCCGAGTTGTCTACTGCAACTACTTGGTGAAGTACCCGGGGATCAATCTGCTCTTCAGACACCAGGTGACTCCTCACTGTAGTCACACTGGCTCCTGTGTCTCTCAGAGCCTCCACCCTCTGTCCATTGATGGTCACCCATTGCCTGTACTTCTTAGTGTTATCAGGCACTAGGTTTCTCTGGACCATCTCACTGTCCCCTAGTGAGACAAGGGTCATTTCTGCTGGTTCCCACCCACCTGAAACCAACTCCTCCCCAAGCGCTACACTGGCCAAACCCTGGGACGGTGCACCAGTGGGTGCCGGTGTACTTTTGGGGCATTTGGGGTCCCCCCTCACATGACCCACCTGGTTACATGAATAGCACTTACGTAGGGGACCACCTGCCATTGGCTTCCCTCTGGAGAACCATGGCTTGTTTTCACTGGGGGGTTGGGAATTCTTACCCTGGGAATCAGTTTGGGGCCCTTTAGAGAACTCATCCTGTTTGCCCTTACCCCCCCCTTTCGTCTGAGAGGGACCCTGCCCACCCTTGGCGTGGTCTCCCCCATACCTCTTTTGGACCCTGGTGCTCTCCCAGCGGTCCGCTTCCTGTGCAAGCTTCCTGGGGTCAGTCAGCTTGCTGTCAATGAGGTGCTGGCGCAGCTCTGGAAAACATAAACTGTACAAGTGCTCCCAAGCAATTAAATTGTAAAGCCCCTCATACGTGTTTACCTTACTGCCCTTCACCCAACCATCCAGTGACCTGCAACAAGAATCAACACATTCCAACCATGTTTGGGATTCCTTTCTCTTGTAGGATCTAAACTTCTCTTTGTACTGCTCAGGGGTGAGACCATACCTGGTAAGTAAGGCCTCCTTCATGGCAGGGTAGGTGAGACTCTGAGCATCCCCTAAGGCCGTCAGTGTGTCCCTCCCCTCTGCCTCAAAATGCTTCCACAGGGCTGCCCCCCAATGAGCTTCAGGGACCAGGTTCATGTGGAGAGCTGACTCATAACCCTTGAACCACAAGTAGATATCATCCTCCCTCTTATAATCCCTCACAAGGTCTTTTGGGATGTGTACCCTTCTCTCAGGCTGCACTGTAGAATTGCTGCCACCATCCCTACTGGACTGGTTTCTATGATCTATCTCTTTCAAGCTAAGCTCATGAGCCATTGTTATCTTCTTCTCCTCAAGGGCTAGCCTTCTCTGCTCCAATTGGTACTCCCTTTCTGCCTGTCTGTCCTGTAACTCTTCAGGTGTCAGACCCTTGGAGGATACACTGCTACTTGCCCTAGAGATTCTCCCCTGAGACATAGCAGGCCCACCCACTACATCAGTGTGAGTGACTTGCAACTCCTCTTCCCCCTCTGGCTCCTCATCTGTGTGCCCCTCAGCTGCTTTGGCTGCCACCCAGGCCCTCAGCGCCTTTTGCAGCTCAACCTTCTTGGCTGAGCTCTCAATGGGACAGCCAACATTCCTACAAAACTGCTTCAACTGAGCCACCTTGTAGCTCTCCAATTTCTCCAAATCAAAAGCAGTTTCAGCTAGGGCATCTCCAGACTGAGACATGATGAGAGGTTAAAAAAAATATGCACAGTTCCAAAAACAGAAAAGCAAGTTCTCAAATGAAGTTTCAGCAAAGTCAATCCCGGGATCAGTGAAAAAAAAGAAACTGAATGCAGAGAAAAACAGTCCAAGTAAAAACAAAAATCACAAGACTAGTAGTATGTGGTCACGTAGTGGTCTGAGATCAAAACAGTAGTGTACACTTAATTACTGTATGTCAAGTACAAATACAAGTCCAAATCCCGACCGCTGGTCACCAATGTTAGAAATGGGGTCTTTGGTTGGCAGTCAGGTTACCCCCTGTTCAAGCAAGGACCCTCACTCTAGTTAGGATAAAAGAGAATCACCCTCAGCTAACCCCTGCTTACCCCCTTTTGGTAGCTTGGCAGAGCAGTAGGCTTAACCTCAGAGTGCTGGGCGTAAAGTATTTGTACCAACACACACAGTAACTTAATGAAAACACTACAAAATGACACAACACCAGTTTAGAAAAATAGGAAATATTTATCTAGACAAAACAAGACCAAAACGACAAAAATCCAACATACACAAGTCAAGTTATGATTTTTTAAAGGTTTAAAATAAAAAGAGTCTTTAGGTAGTTGTAACAACACACTAGCGCTGCTAGCGTGAAAATGTACCTGGTTTGCGGCAAAAATAACCCCGCACGGGCGGTGTGCGTCGAAAATAACCCTGCACGGGTATATGCGTCGAAAACAGCTCGGCACGGCGAGGCGCGTCGAAAAAGCCAGCCACGCGACGGTCCGAAAGTCCCGCGGCGCTGGTTGCGATCTCTCAGCCTTCGTCAGCGATGCTGCGCGTCGTTTCTCCTGCTCCGGGCGTCGATTCTCCGGTCGCGTTTCCTGCGGCGTCGTTTCTCAGCTGCGGAGCCGGCGTCGCGTCGTTTTCTCAGCCGCGATCGGATTCGCGTCGATCTTTTCTCCGCACGGTGCTCGGTGCGTGTATTTTTGTCCTTAGGCTGCCAGCCTCTCCTTTCAGGGTCCCAGGAACTGGAAGGGCACCACAGAGCAGAGTAGGGGTCTCTCCAGAGACTCCAGGTGCTGGCAGGAAGAAGTCTTTGCTATCCCTGAGACTTCAATAACAGGAGGCAAGCTCTACATCAAGCCCTTGGAGATTTCTTCTTCAAGATGGAAGGCACACAAAGTCCAGTCTTTGCCCTCTTACTCAGGCAGAAGCAGCACTGCAGGAAAGCTCCACAAAGCACAGTCACAGGCAGGGCAGCACTTGTTCCTCAGCGATCAGCTCTTCTCCAGGCAGAGGTTCCCCTTGATTCCAGAAGTGTTTCTAAAGTTTGTAAGTTTGGATGCCCTTCTTATACCCATTTTAGTCTTTGAAGTCACCTTCCTTCAAAGGGGACTCACACCTTCTTGTGAAATCCTGCCTTGCCCAGGCAAGACCTCAGACACACACCAGGGGGTTGGAGACAGCATTGTCAGAGGCAGGCACAGTCCTTTCAGATGAGAGTGACCACTCCACCCCTCCCTCCTAGCAGAGATGGCTAATCAGGAATGCAGATCACACCCCAGCTCCCTTTGTGTCACTGTCTGGTGTGAGGTGAAAAACAACCCAACTGTCAACTGACCCAGACAGGGAATCCACAAACAAGGCAGAGTCACAGAATGGTTTAAGCAAGAAAATGCTCACTTTCTAAAAGTGGCATTTTCAAACTCACAATCTTAAAATCAACTTTACTAAAAGATGTATTTTTAAATTGTGAGTTCAGGGATCCCAAACTCCACATGTCCATCTCTTCTCTAGGGGAATCTACACTTTAATCATATTTAAAGGTAGCCCCCATATTATCCTATGAGAGAGAGACAGACCTTGCAACAGTGAAAACGAAATTGGCAGTATTTCACTGTCAGGACATATAAACCACATTACTATATGTCCTACCTTATCCATACACTGCACCCTGCCCTTGGGGCTACCTAGGGCATACCTTAGGGGTGCCTTACATGTAAGGAAAGGGAAGGTTTAGGCCTGGCAAGTGGGTACACTTGCCAAGTCGAATTTACAGTGTAAAAATACACATACAGACCCTGCAGTGGCAGGTCTGAGACATGATTACAGAGCTACTTATGTGGGTGGCACAATCAGTGCTGCAGGCCCACTAGTAGCATTTGATTTACAGGCCCTGGCACCTCTAGTGCACATTACTAGGGACTTACTAGTAATTCAAATATGCCAATCATGGATGAACCACTTACATATAATTTAAACAGGAGCACTTGCACTTTAGCACTGGTGAGCAGTGGTAAAGTGCCCAGAGTAACAAAAACAGCAAAATCAGAGTCCAGCACACATCAACAACCTGGGGAACAGAGGCAAAAAGTTAAGGGAGACCACGCCAAGGATGAAAAGTCTAACAATTGGTATGACTGTGCCTTGTCCAAAAACATTTTAACTGTTTTCTTATTAGCTAGACTTCTTACCTCACATTCTTCTTTTCTCTGCAGGTGCTTATCAAAAAGAGCTTGTTAGCTAGAATTGTCCTTTGTTTATTGTTGAGAAATCCTAGACGAGACATTTGAATTAGAACTTGGCTGTGGATGTGCAGTGAGTGAGGATGGGAGAAAGTTCTGTGTAATTCATACTTTGGGTCAGACTCTGGAGTATTTCCTCTTTACCAACCTAAGTGATTTTAATTATTACTCTAAATGTATGGTTTCAACTTTTGAGTACTTCAGAGCAAGAACTGTGTCTGGCTTTTGCACTGTGTTAGAAATTGAGTCTTTGGTTGGCAATCAGGTTACCACTGTCCACGCAATGACCCTCACTCTAGTCAGGGTAAAGGAGAATCACACTCAGTTAACACCCACTTACCCCCTTGGTAGCTTGACATGAGCGGGCAGGCTTAACTCAGAGACAATGTGTTAAGTATTTGTGCAAACACACACAGTAATACAGTGAACCACTAAGAAATGACACCACACAGGCTTAGAAAAATAGTAATTATTATTAACAAGACCAACTACAATAAAAATCCATAATATACAGTTAAAAATACAAATCTAGCACTTAAAAGCATGCAAACAGTGCCTTGAGGCACAAATACTGTAAGTTGGTATTAAGCAGCATCATGACAGAGTCATTTCCTACAATTCAACACCAATGGCGATGTTTACGGTCGTGGAGCCCCAGGTACAGTATCTTAAGAAAGAACTACAAAACAGGCCGATGCACGGAGTCGGGGAGAGCAACTACGCTGGGTCTGATGCGGCATAGGTTCTGCTGCCACAGGGCATTGGGTCCTCACTAGATGGCGGTGGAGGTTAAGCAGTGTCAGATGCGAAGTCGGTCCCTTCGATCTGGCAGACAAGAAGACTGGCAGAGTCACCATGTTGCGAGGCAACCTCACAGGGTCACAATGTTGTCAGAGGCTGGCAAGTGCTATGATGGCGTCGGATTGTCATGGACGTTGGACCCACAACACTCAGGTGTCCGTAAAGTTGGGCGGACTCAGCGGCTGCAGCGACATGAGGCCTAGAAGGTCATCAGACTTCTACGAGGGTCCACAGCCTCAGGGCAGGCAGTGTTGCAGTTACGGGGTAGCGGCATCAGCTAACAGGGTCGTCAGATTCGTCGCACTCAGTGAGGACCATGGCCTTGGAGCATCATGGTTCTGGGCAGCAGCATCCTTTGTGAAGTATGACAGCATTATCTGATATTGTTAGACTGTTTTGTCTCCAGGAATACACTTCCAGGGGTCTAGGATCTGGAATGGCACCTTGTGGCAAACTAGAGTCTACAACAAGTAGGCTCAGGTCTGGTTGGTGAAGCCTTTGCTGTCCCTGAGGCTTCAAAACAGGAGTCAAGCTCTACTCCAAGCCTTGGAGTCACTTCTCAAGCAAGAATACAACAAAGCACAGTCTCTGTCCCCTTACACAGGCAGAAGCAGCAACTGCAGGGTATCCCCAACACAGTACATTCACAGGCAAGGGAAGCACTTCTCCTCAGCTCTTCTGCTCTTCTCCAGGCAGAGGTTCCTTTTGAATCCTTGAAGTAATCTAAAGTCTGAGGTTTTGGGTCCAATACTAATACCCCTTATGGACTTTAAAGTTGGTCCTTTCTTGTCCAGGCCAGGCCCCAGCCACACACCAGGGGGTTGGAGACTGCATTGTGTGAGGGTAAGCACAGCCCATTCAGGTGTGAGTGACCACTTCTCCCCTCCCTTCCATCACAGGTGGCTTATCAGGATATGCGGGCTACACCCTAGCCCCTGTTGTGTCACTTTCTAGAGAGAGGTGCAAACAGCCCAACTGTCAAACTGACCCAGGCAGGGAATCCACAAACAGGCAGAGTCACAGAATGGTTTTAGCAAGAAAATGCCTCTTGGCATTTTCAAACACACAATCTAAAAGCCAACTTCACTAAAAGATGTATTTTCAGATTGTTAGCTCAGAGACCCTAACATCCACATTTCTAACTGCTCCCCGAGGGAATCTGCACTTTAATAAAATGTAAAGGCAGCCCCTATGTTAACCTATGAGAGAGATAGACCGTGCAACAGTGAAAATCAAATTTGGCGGTATTTCACGTCAGGATATGTAAAACACAAAAGTACATGTCCCACCCTACATGTATAAAAATAGAAGGAGAGGCCTGGAAAGTGGGTACATTTGCCAAGTCGAATTGGCAGTTTGAAACCGCATGCACAGACACTGCAGTGGCAGGTCTGAGACATTATTACAGGGCTACTCATGTGGGCGGCACAATCAGTGCTGCAGGCCCACTAGTAGCATTTGATTTACAGGCCCTAGGCACCTCTAGTGCACTGTACTAAGGACTTACTAGTAAATCAAATATGCCAATCATGGAAAGCCAATTACACATACATTTTATATAGGAACACTTGCATTTCAGCACTGGATAGCGGATGTAAGATGCCCAGAGTATGAAAAACAGCAAAAACAGAGTCCAGCATACATCAGCAACCTGGGGAACAGAGGCAAAACGTTAGGGCAGACCACACCAAGCATGCCAAGTCTAACACAATGCAAGAGACGAATTGTTAACATCACAATTCACACCTTTCGGGCTAACTCAATGCAACCAGGAACATGGAAGATGTGTCTTTTCTGCATGCTGCTTTTTGTGAAGAGAAGAATTCTATATGCAAAGCAAAATAAGACAATCTTGTCAAACGCATTCAGACCTGGTCATTGATGTTTGGAAACATGTTTTTTACATTCTTAAACCTGTGTACATCAAAACTATGTGGCTTTTTTTCACAATATAATCTGTAATGTAGTGATCTACTGAAGCTAAATTGCTATAAAATATGCAAAGGAACAGTTGCTTCGTGCAGTTTGCACGTATCAGCAGATGCTGCACCTAGATATTGTGCCACTGCTCCTCAATTTGTTAACAGGGCTTGTTTAGCACTACCAGCACAGTGGGACAAAGGAAGAAGAGTGTTATGTGGCACTTCATTTGGTGGCTGTTGGTGCATAAAATCAATATATCAAAACGCCTCCTACAAACGAAGGGGATCTCTGGTACATGCTGGATTTCACTTTGGTATTAGTGGAATTCAAACCACCACCAGCTGTGCATCGACTGCCTTTTTCACCCAACAAATTATGTAAGGGGGTAGGGTAGGGATACCATGCCTTCCTAGCCATCATGGGTGGACTTAACGGGATCACCCGCAGGGCCAAAATTAAAAAATATTTGGTGATTGTTGCTATGATCTAGTGGGACTCCCTCAGGATCGCAGTAAAAAAAAATGAAAATGACAGACCGAGGTCGCATTGTTTAGCTAAGGGTGCGTGATGCACGGCCCCCTCCCTGAGCCTTATTCGGCTCCAGGAACCTCATCTCCTATGGCCTAGTGAATTTATTACTCCAGCCAAATAGGAGCAAGCACAAAAGCCCTCATTACGAGTTTGGCGGAAAACTTTGTCCACCAAACTCCCGTCAGGGTGGCAGCCGCCTATGTAATGATCTCCGTGCCGGAGTAATGATGGGTTTTCTGCTAGCTTGGCAGGTGTAAACTTAACTTTACATCCGCTGGCCTAGTGGGAAACAAGCAATAGCATTGCATCTGGTTCAAAATACAGCCGGTGGCATTGCTGTCATCTGCAGGGTGCACCAGTACCCTTGCAATGTTAGCTGTCGGCAAAGCAGACAGCAAACATTGCGATGGTCCTGGGCAAAGGAGCCTCTACACTGCCAATGCCAAGCACATGAGCAGTGCTTTGGCCCATCTGTGGCCCCGTGCACATGTTCTCCACCAGCCTTTTCATGGCAGTGTTACCGCCATGAAAAGGCTGGTGGAGAATGAGATCGTAATCCCCTGGTGGGTTAGGATCTCTGTCATCCAAGATCCCGGTGGAGCTGGCAGTTCCTTGGTAGCCTGCCTGCCAGAGTTATAATGTGCCGTCGGACCACCGCATTGATGGCGGTCCAGACCGCAACCACGAGTGTTGTCGTCTATAGACCACCACACTTGTAATGACCCCCAAAGTCTGCTCCCAGAGGGCAGGAGCTTTAAAAATACCTCTGCCAGCTGGTAGCAGACTTTTGATCTGTTTCCTAGCCTGCAGTGATGTGAGAAGGAAAATAGGTCACCAGATTCCTCCCATCCAGAAGGAACCACATGAATAGGTGCTCCCTCCAGTCAGAAGTATTGCCAGCTCCTGCAGGATGGGGAGAGACAGCTGGAACTGGAGCTGTGGGGGCCCTGGGGCCCCACATAGTGCCCTATGTGTCTTTAGTGGGTGCCCTGAGTGAGGCATTCGACTTTGGCAACATGAGAACAGGGACTATTTCATGCGTACAGAGTCACAGCAACTAGTGATAGCACAAGAAGTGAAGACGTTAACAAAGTTATCACACGTGGAGCAGTGTGCAGGCTATATGTCAAGAAGTGTAAAGAAACCTGCCATTATATACGGCGGAGTCTTCATCCTGAGGAGTTTGGTATGGCCCTGATGATGACCGCGTATCAAAATGTATGCCCTATTTTTAGCAGAGGTCGAAAGCACGTTAGCTAATGTAATTTGAGGAAGGTACTTGAATGACCCAGTGTGATCATCTGTTATAGAAGGAAGTGATCACCCTTCACGGAAATTGCTTGCGGAACAAGATTTGAAAGGGCCAATTCAAAGAAAATTGTGCATTCCTCAATATTCTCATCTCTCCACTCTATGCCACTCCACTGGACACTACTCCACTATATCCTATTCCACATTATGGCCCTTATTACAACCCTGGCAGTCGGTGATAAAGCGGCGGTAACACCACCAACAGGCCGGCTGTAACAAAAATGGAATTATGACCACAGCGGAACCCGCTCAGACAGACAGACACTTTAACACACCGACCGCCATGGCGAAATCAACAAGCACCATGGCAGTGACCGCCAACAGCCAGACGGAAGACAACGTACCGCCCACTCTAATATGACTGGCCTATCCACCACCTTTTCTGGGGCAGTACCAAGGACATCAAAACCCTGGCAGAAACAAATCTCAGAAGTCAAAGAACTCACCTGTGGAGACTCAGGGAACAACCACGACACCATGGAGCCTGAGCTGCACATATTCCCCATGCTCGTCTACCTTCTGCTGCATTATGAACATCAACGCTGGCGAAGACGACCACGGTGAGTGCTGCCACCTAGCACACAAGGGAGGAGGGAGGATACAGAGAGTGATACGCACACACACCACACAACCCCCCACCCCCAACACCATGCACACAACCAGATGCAGTAACATTACATTTCACACCGTACCCTTCAGGAATAAGCAAGGACAAAATGATTTGAAGAAAGTGAGTGTAATATGATAAAATACTACGAATAAGTGAATCAAAATACAAACATATCTACATATTTACAAATTTGGGGACACTGACCAGTCCTCAATGTCCATGGGCCACAGGGCCACAAAACATAGGCCAAGGCCCCATGTCACTCCTGCAGCAACATGAAGAGAACACTACAGGCGCATCAGGTCGAAAATAGACAGGCACCACAGGGGGACGGGGAATGGGAGGGCACCTCAGCCAGAAATGGTACAGCACCACTGGTCCTGGAGGGGGCAACATGCCCTGTGTGATGTCCTGGGGAGTGCAAGGCCACAGTCTCTCAAGTGGGTGGTTTGCCCACTGCTTGGTCTTGGGGATTGCAAGGCCACAGTTTCTTTAAGTGAGTAGTTTGCCGACTTCTTGGTCTTGGGGAGTGCAAGGCCAGAATCTCTCTAGTGGGTGGTTTGCCCACGGCTTGGTCCTGGGGAGTGCAAGGCCACAGGCTCTCTAGTGGGTGGTTTGCCCACTCCTTGGCCCTGGTGAGTGCAAGGCCACAGTCTCTCAAGTGGGTGGTTTGCCCACTGCTTGGTCCTGGGAAGTGCAAGGCCACAGTCTCTCAAGTGGATGGGTTCTTCCACTAGTTCTGGAGGGGGCCTTTTGCCCAGTGTGCATCATCCTAGGAAGGATGGGGTAAGTGGATGGCTTCTCCACTGGTTCTGAGGGGGCCTTGTGCCCAGTGTGCTTCATCCTGGGAAGGATGGGGTGAGTGGATGGCTTCTCCCACTGGTTCTGGAGGGGGCCTTGTGCCCAGTGTGCCTCATCCTGGAAAGGATGGGGTGAGTGGATGGCTTCTCCACTGGTTCTAGAGGGGGCATTGTGTCCTGTGACACAGATCTTGGGGAGTGCAAGGTCACAGTCTCTCACCTGAGTGTCAGACCCACAGGATTTGCAGGGCCCAGGCCACACAACAGCCCATGGATGCAGGACTACACACTGCCCGCCGGCAGAGATGGCTGCTCAGTGGTGGCAGTGCTGGCAGTGGTGGGGGGAGGCTCCAGCCCTTCCCTGCAGCCTTGGATGGCTGCCCACTGGGACTGCTGATGTTGGCAGTGGTGCTGGTGGAAGTGCTGGTGACAGTGCTAGTGACGGTGCTGGCAGTGGTGGGGGGAGGCTCCAGCCCTTCCCTTGCAGCCTCGGATGGCTGAACCAACATGGTTGGTGGTGGAGGCTCCGAATGAGTCCCAGCACCAGGCCTCCTGTCCTTTCTGCCTGCTGGTGCAGGCCCCTTGCCCTTCCTGTCAGCAGCTGGGGATTTCCCGTTGCCCTTCCCTGTAGCAGCTGGGGGTGCCTCCTTGCCCTTCATAGACGCAGCTGGTGGTGCCTCCTTGAACTTCCCTGTAGCAACTGGTGGTGCCTGCGTGCCCTTCCTTGAAGCACCTGGTGCAGGCACCCTTTCAGGGTGGCTACCTTGTGCCCGGGATCCTCTCCCACCTGCAGTAGCTGTCAACACTACTGTGGCCATGGACTGGGTAGCTGAGGTGCTCACCTGGGTTCTAACCACCCTGGCCTGATGTGAAGGACGGGGGGAGTGGTAGGTAAGAGGTCAACAGTGGAGAGGAAAAGCTTCTTAGGGACATTGGGGCAGGAAGAGGGTGAAGGTTTGGGAGTGGAGGAAGAGGAAGTGGTTGTAGGAGATGTCTGTCTGCTGATTTTGGGTGCAGGTGCATGAGTTGGATGCTGTTGTGAGGTGGATGGCGTTGGGTGTCTGAGTGCTTGTGTTTGTGTACTTTGGGAGAAGGGGGCACAAACACAGTGGGAAAGGACACAGGTGACGTCTGCATGGATGTGGGGGTGGTGACTGCCAGTGAGGGGTGTGTAGTGATAGGCGTAATGGTGGTAGTGGATGAGGATGTAGTGCATGCAGTTGTGAGTGTAGACGCTACTGGGAGGGAGGTGGATGATGAGGAGTGGTACACAGTGGAGGCAGTGAATGTTGGTATGTCTGCATCTGGATGGTGTTTGTGTGAGTGCCTGTGGGATGATGTGTGGTGCTTGTGTTTGCATGAACCACTCCTGTGTGTTGTGCTGGTTGCATGCTGGTCTGCCTGTGTTCTTGGGATAGGTTGGGGTTGAGGGGAATGGGATTGGGTAGAGGAAGTTAGAGGGGGAGGCTAGAAACAGGGATTATGGCTGCCATCAGGGAGAAGGCCAGAGCCTGGACTGATCTCTGTTGTGCCACCATGCCAGAGTGAATGACCTCCAGGAATGCATTTGTCTGTTGCAAATGGGCTGCCAGGCCATGGATGGCATTCACAATGGTTAACTGCCCAACAGAGATGGATTACAGGTGGTCAATAGCCTCCTCACTCAGGGCAGAAGGGCTAACTGGGGCAGGGCATGAGGTGCCTGGGGCGAAGGAGATGCCCACCCTCCTGGGTGAGCGGGCATAGGCAACACACTGAGGGACTGCTGGGAGGGTGGTGTTGGTACAGGGGGTGGCGGCTGTACCTGTAGTTGGGGTGGGCACAGCAGTGTCTGCCACCCCCAGGGAGCATCCTTCAGATGAGGTATCACTGTCAGAACTGTCCACTCCAGTCTCTGCCGTGGTGCTCCACTTGCCCTCCATCCTGCTGGTGCCCTCACCGTCAGTGGATTCGGCTTCCTGGGCCCTGTGGGATGCAGCTCTCCCCGTCGCCAGTGCCTCTGCTCCTCCGCCAGATGATGCTAATGTACATAAGGACAGGGTGACAAAACAAAAAGGGGGAGAGATACAAAGGAAGGTCAATGGCAGCAACAACACCACCATTGGCGTACATGACACACACACAGAGGGAACAGCCCTACGCACTAGGCAATCCACTAACAGTCACAATGCTAGTCACAAGCCAATGGTCAGGGATACCTAACGCCAACTGCAGCATACCTGAGACCCACAGACCCCTGCCCAGTAGTGAATGCCTACTAGCTTGGTTGGAGGAGGCTTACATCAGACCCTGCCAAACATGGGACCTAGCCTGCAATGTGCGACCTGGCTTAGGGGCACCCACAGGCCCACATCCCCCACCCGGATGCCACCCCACCACGCTCAAGTAGTATATTGGGGCACTGTACTCACCCCATTGTGGCTGCTGTGATGCCCCCAAGTGCCCATTCAGCTCCGGATAGGCCACTGCCAGTATGCGGGTCATCAGCGGGGTCAGGGTTCGACAGGTACCCCTTCCTCATTGGGAGGCCACCCGAGCTGGGCCTCTGCGGTTTTCCATGCCCAGCGTCTCAGGTCCTCCCACCGTTTCCGACAGTGCATGTTCCGCCTGCCGTAGACCCCCAGTGTCCGCATGTCCTTGGCGATGGCACGCCATATACCCTTTCCCTGATGGGTGCTGACCTGCAGAGAAATACATATAGGGAAAGGTATTAGTCAGACCGTCCTGCCTGTTACACTCATGGCCCACCATAGCCCTCACATCCCCTTACGCACAGACATGGCCCACCTTACTTGCAGCACGCTGCCCAGGGTCCTTCCACCAACTCTCCCCACAAGAGGCCATCACACACAGCACACCATGCATTCATGCCCCATACATCGTGCTCACAGTGTACTCACCTGTTGGTCTGGAGGCCCATACAGCATTCGGTACTGGGATAGGACCCCATCCACCTGTCTCTCCAACTCCGCCGCAGTGAAGGCAGGGGCCCTTTCCCTAATGACACGAACCATGGTCGGTTCTAGACACAGGTCACAGCAGCACTTGCAGTGTAGGTCGTCTACTGTTGAAGGTCGGGTAGCAAGTGAGTGAACAGATAGAAAATGGTGGCTATGTCCGCGGCGGTGCATACCGTCATCACTGGCATACATCACCATTGGCCACTGTAACCCACAGGGCCCAATAGTAACCAATGAGGAGTTGCATGCTGGTTCTCGACCGCCTCAAGCAACAGCACACAGTGTCAGCTGCATTACCTCATTTCCACATGTTCCTCCATACAGGACAGGCAGACGCCATTTTGGGGGGGGCAGGCCATGGCACCTAACTGTGTCACAGTACACATAAGCACCATTTGGGCCTATCCAACAATATACTGTTATAGTCACAACATGCACTGCAGTGTATTGTTAGGAAATATGGGATACTGACCAGCTGCTCAACGTTTTGCCCCCTAGATTGCAACTGCTGGGGATGAATAGGAGATGGAGACATCCCCCCATGTACAGGCCCCTGGTAGACTTGTCAACAATGGAGGACAGGCACATTATCCTCACCTATGGACGCAATAGGGCCACAATCGCAGAGCTGTGTGCCCAATTGGAGCCTGACCTGATATCCACTATCCGTCACCCCACCGGGATCCCCCCTCTTGTGCAAGTCTTATCTGTGCTCCATTTCCTGGCAACTGGCTCCTTCCAAGTGACAGTGGGCTTGGCAGCAGGAATGTCACAGCCAATGTTCTCAATAGTGCTGATCAGAGTGTGGTCTGCCCTGATTAAACACATGTGCAGCTACATTGTTTTCCCCCAGGTGGAGGATTTGGCCACAGTGAAAGCTGATTTCTATGCAATGGGACATATCAGGGCTATTGATGACACACATTGCATTTGTCTGTGAATGATGCCTTTATCCTGAGGAATAGCAGCATCCCATATGTGATGGCCCAACTACAGAGGCACCGGGCGTGGCTAATAGGTGAGCCCTGGTTCTCACCCAGTGCATGTTGCTTTATGGGTATGGTGTGGGCCCTAAGGGTTAGTGTGTGTCTAACAGTTGTCCCTCGATATTTGCAGGTGACTCTGGTTACCCCAACCTCTTATGGCTACTGACCCTTATGCGGAGTCCCAGGACAAAGGCAGAGGAACGTTACAATGAGGCACATGGGCAAACAAGAAGAATCATAGAGAGGACATCCAGCCTCCTAAATGCCAGGTTTCGTTGCCTCCATCTAACAGGTGAATCCCTGTGCTAGTCACCCAAGAAGGTCTGCCAGATCATCGTGGCATTCTGTATTTTGCACAACCTTGCCTTACGTTGCCAGGTGCCTTTCCTGCAGGAGGATGAGACTGGAGATGGGTGTGTGGCAGCAGTGGACCCTGTGGACAGTGAAGATGAGGAGGCAGAGGATGAGGATGAGGACAGCAGAAGTACAATAATTCAACAATACTTCCAATGACACACAGGTAAGACAGTGTAACTTCACATTTAAATCACTGTTTTGTGTTTGACATTGTCACTGGCAGGCTGATTTTCCCACTTCTATGGCCACTCACTGTACCCTTTGGCATCTCTATTTGCAGATATTTGTGCCCCACTAACGCTCCTGGTGTGTTGACTGCAGCCAACTACGGGTCTTTCCTTTATACACATTACTGTACAGTTGTATTGCAGTGTTTAAAACTTGTTATACTAATAAATAGTTCAATCATTTGACAGACTCCATACTTGTATTTTTTCAAATGGTGTTTATTCAAGTGCTAACAAGTAGAGGGGGATGTGCAATGGGCTGGGGTGATGGTGAACAAAAGTCCAGTATAGAGTCCAGTCTATGTGGATCACAGATGCATTGTCCAACGGGGCATAGGAAGGGGAGCAATGGCAGTTCAAGGTGGACAGGGTGACAGGGAAGGACACATGGGTGACAATCAGGAGAGTCTTATTTCCTGGGAGGGGTCTTGGCAATAGTCTCTGGCTTCTGCCTGGAT
Source organism: Pleurodeles waltl (assembly GCF_031143425.1). NCBI lineage: Eukaryota > Metazoa > Chordata > Amphibia > Caudata > Salamandridae > Pleurodeles > Pleurodeles waltl. Next base: position 827,318,453 of record NC_090446.1, read on the forward strand.
CGCAGGGAGTGTTTGCAGGGTGGTTTTCTTGCAGGGGGAAGGGTGCTGGTGGCTTGTTGATCCTGTGGCAGGGCCTCCTGTCCACTAGCGGCAGCGGAGGTGGAGGGTTGTTCATCAGTTTGGCTAGTGGTAGGGGCCCGGTGGTATACCACTGCCTCCTTCATAGAGAGAGAATGTTTTTATTTTAATTAAAACCATAAAAGTAATCCTTCAACATAAAAAGTTAACAAAACCGTGTTCATGTACTAGAACATATAAATTACATAAAATGTATACCGCTGGGAAAAAATATATTTCACAAGTTTTAAAAGCATAAAAAGGAAAAAATTTAGAGAAAATTTGCAACATCCATATCATAGAGTTGTTTCATAAGACGTTATTTTACCAGAGTAAATTTTCAAAAATGGAGCCAATCTAATATTCATTGTCATGTTTTGTGGATTGAATGCTTCAATTAGAGCTTGTCTGCAGGATCTAATCCCTAGGCCATTTAGTTTTTTTTTCAATAAGCGTTTTCTGTCTCCAGCCAATGCTGGGAAAATGCAGACCACATGCACCAGGTTTTCTACCGACAGATGACAAAGGCGGCATTCATGAGCGCCCGCTTGCGGACCCTTCTTCCAGTTTGGGACAAGGTCTGGTGTGGGGATATCACCCAGCCTAAGCCTTAAAAAGCATTGCTTAATTTTCCGTGAGTAGGGGGCAGCCAAGAGTGTAGATTCTTTTGGAGTTTTATATGAATTTAGGGTCAGCCAGCCATGCCGCCTTTTGGTTAGAGCCTCTCTGTCATTTAACCAACTAAGTAATTTACTTGACTTGTTGACCGCTTTGTTAAAAGCAGTCGTAGTAAGTGACTGATCCCATACCCCACCTAGATTCAAGAGGCTTATACTCTATTCCAGATACCTTTTGTAGTTTCCATTGCCTCTTTCCAGGGTGATTTCTTGCCAGACTAGGTTGGCTGGAGACCCTTCTTGGGCTCGGTTTAATTTGTAGCAGCATTTGATAAAAGCTGCTGGGCGAGCCAGCGACTGTTTAAACAACATGAATTCTAATCTGACCTGGGCAGCTGAGGCATGACTTGGTAGCCGGAGGACATGCTTGTGCGTCTTTATTAAAAGTATCTCCAAAAGAGCTGCCTCCATACCCCTCATTATTTCAGCCCCATACAAGAGGGTTGGCAATAGTTTAACTCTCATTATGGCTGTTAAAGGGTTCAAGGTATGACCACAGATTGAGTTAGCGAGTTTACAAAAGGCATAGGCAAGAGTCTGGGCCCTGTTTTTTATTGCATCTTTTTGAGACATGAAATTACATCTGGCGTCGACCACCACTCCTAGGTATCTATAGGAGTTTACTTCCTCCAGGGGATTTTCATTTAGGAGTCATTTACGCTGGCCGGTAGGCCTGCGATTTATGGTAATCATTTTAGATTTTTTGTGGTTGATTTCTAACTCGTTTATCCTTGCAAACTCTTCCAATTTATTTAGCAGTTTCTGCATGGCTATTCTGGTGTTGCTAATTAGTAATAGGTCATCTGCATATAACATATTGGATAGGTGCTGGCCGCCCAATGAGGGGGGGTAGGATGGATCCACGTTTAACTTTGCAGACAAATCCGCTATATACAGGTTAAAGAGTGTTGGTGCCATTACGCAGCCTTGTTTAACACCAGCTGTTGTTTTAACTGCCCTGGATAGATGTGTGCTGCCCCCTAGTTTTCCCTTTCACCCATGTGTCCGAATAAATTATTTCAATGGCTTTAAAAATAGCAGCTGGAATTCCCCAGCGCTAAAATTTAACCCACAGTTTTCCATGGGGAACACAATCAAAGGCAGCTTTAAAGTCAACAAAAAACAGATAGGTATGGGTCCTGGTTGCTTTGGATTTATTTGTAATGAGACCCAGTGCCATCAGGTTCGTGAGTGTTCCTTGATGTTTGGTAAAACCACTTTGGTTGAATGGCAGAATGTTATTGTCTGTAACCCAAGATTCTAGGTGTTTTAACCCCTTCGCTGCCAGGCCTTTTCCCCCTCCTGTGCCTGGCCTTTTTTTGCCTATTTGGGGCATTTCGCGCTTAGGCCCTCATAACTTTTTGTCCACATAAGCTAACCAAGCCAAATTTGCGTCCTTTTTTTCCAACATCCTAGGGATTCTAGAGGTACCCAGACTTTGTGGGTTCCCCTGAAGGAGGCCAAGAAATTGGCCAAAATACAGTGAAAATTTCGTTTTTTTCAAAAAAATTGGAAAAAGTGGCTGCAGAAGAAGGCTTGTGGTTTTTCCCCTGAAAATGGCATCAACAAAGGGTTTGCGGTGCTAAACTCAGCAGCTTCCCAGCTTTCAGGAACAGGCAGACTTGAATCACAAAACCTAATTTTTCAACACAATTTTGGCATTTTACTGGGGCATACCCCATTTGTGCAATTTTTTGTGCTTTCAGCCTCCTTCCAGTCAGTGACAGGAATGGTCATGAAACCAATGCTGGATCCCAGAAACCTAAACATTTCTGAAAAGTAGACAACATTCTGAATTCAGCAAGGGGTCATTTGTGTAGATCCTACAAGGGTTTCCTACAGAAAATAACAGCTGAAAAAGAAAAATATTGAAATTGAGATGAAAAAACCATCAATTTTTCTCTACGTTTTACTCTGTAACTTTTCCCTGCAATGTCAGATTATCGAAAGCAATATACCGTTACGTCTGCTGGACTCCTCTGGTTGCGGGGATATAAAGGGTTTGTAGGTTCATCAAGAACCCGAGGAACCCAGAGCCAATAAATGAGCTGCACCCTGCAGTGCATTTTCATTCTATACCGGGTATACAGCAATTCATTTGCTGAAATATAAGGAGTAAAAAATTGCTATCAAGAAAACCTTTGCATTTCCAAAAAGGGCACAAGATAAGGTGTTGAGGAGCAGTGGTTATTTGCACATCTCTGAATTCCGGGGTGACCATAGTAGCACGTGAATTACAGGGAATTTCTCAAATAGATGTCTTTTTTACACACACTCCTATATTTGGAAGGAAAAAATGTAGAGAAAGACAAGGGGCAATAGTACTTGTTTTGCTAATCTATGTTCCCCCAAGTCTCCCGATAAAAATGGTACCTCACTTGTGTGGGTAGGCCTAGCACCCGCGACAGGATATGCCCCAAAACACAACGTGGACATATCACAGAAAACAGAGCTGTTTTTAGCAAAGTGACTACCTGTAGATTTTGGCCTCTAGCTCAGCCGGCACCTAGGGAAACCTACCAAACCTGTGCATTTCTGAAAACTAGAGACCTAGGGGAATCCAAGGAGGGGTGACTTGCGGGGCTCGGACCAGGTTCTGTTACCCAGAATCCTTTGCAAACCTCAAAATTTGGCTAAAAAAACACATGTTCCTCACATTTCTGTGGCAGAAAGTTCTGGAATCTGAGAGGAGCCACAAATTTCCTTCCACCCAGCGTTCCCCCACGTCTCCCGATAAAAATGATACCTCACTTGTGTGGGTAGGCCTAGCGCCCGCGACAGGATATGCCCCAAAACACAACGTGGACATATCACAGAAAACAGAGCTGTTTTTAGCAAAGTGACTACCTGTAGATTTTGGCCTCTAGCTCAGCCGGCACCTAGGGAAACCTACCAAACCTGTGCATTTCTGAAAACTAGAGACCTAGGGGAATCCAAGGAGGGGTGACTTGCGGGGCTCGGACCAGGTTCTGTTACCCAGAATCCTTTGCAAACCTCAAAATTTGGCTAAAAAAACACATGTTCCTCACATTTCTGTGGCAGAAAGTTCTGGAATCTGAGAGGAGCCACAAATTTCCTTCCACCCAGCGTTCCCCCACGTCTCCCGATAAAAATGATACCTCACTTGTGTGGGTAGGCCTAGCGCCCGCGACAGGATATGCCCCAAAACACAACGTGGACATATCACAGAAAACAGAGCTGTTTTTAGCAAAGTGACTACCTGTAGATTTTGGCCTCTAGCTCAGCCGCCACCTAGGGAAACCTACCAAACCTGTGCATTTCTGAAAACTAGAGACCTAGGGGAATCCAAGGAGGGGTGACTTGCGGGGCTCGGACCAGGTTCTGTTACCCAGAATCCTTTGCAAATCTCAAAATTTGGCTAAAAAAACACATGTTCCTCACATTTCTGTGGCAGAAAGTTCTGGAATCTGAGAGGAGCCACAAATTTCCTTCCACCCAGCGTTCCCCCACGTCTCCCGATAAAAATGATACCTCACTTGTGTGGGTAGGCCTAGCGCCCGCGACAGGATATGCCCCAAAACACAACGTGGACATATCACAGAAAACAGAGCTGTTTTTAGCAAAGTGACTACCTGTAGATTTTGGCCTCTAGCTCAGCCGCCACCTAGGGAAACCTACCAAACCTGTGCTTTTCTGATAACTAGAGACCTAGGGGAATCCAAGGAGGGGTGACTTGCGGGGCTCGGACCAGGTTCTGTTACCCAGAATCCTTTGCAAACCTCAAAATTTGGCTAAAAAAACACATGTTCCTCACATTTCTGTGGCAGAAAGTTCTGGAATCTGAGAGGAGCCACAAATTTCCTTCCACCCAGCGTTCCCCCACGTCTCCCGATAAAAATGATACCTCACTTGTGTGGGTAGGCCTAGCGCCCGCGACAGGATATGCCCCAAAACACAACGTGGACATATCACAGAAAACAGAGCTGTTTTTAGCAAAGTGACTACCTGTAGATTTTGGCCTCTAGCTCAGCCGCCACCTAGGGAAACCTACCAAACCTGTGCATTTCTGAAAACTAGAGACCTAGGGGAATCCAAGGAGGGGTGACTTGCGGGGCTCGGACCAGGTTCTGTTACCCAGAATCCTTTGCAAATCTCAAAATTTGGCTAAAAAAACACATGTTCCTCACATTTCTGTGGCAGAAAGTTCTGGAATCTGAGAGGAGCCACAAATTTCCTTCCACCCAGCGTTCCCCCACGTCTCCCGATAAAAATGATACCTCACTTGTGTGGGTAGGCCTAGCGCCCGCGACAGGATATGCCCCAAAACACAACGTGGACATATCACAGAAAACAGAGCTGTTTTTAGCAAAGTGACTACCTGTAGATTTTGGCCTCTAGCTCAGCCGTCACCTAGGGAAACCTACCAAACCTGTGCATTTCTGAAAACTAGAGACCTAGGGGAATCCAAGGAGGGGTGACTTGCGGGGCTCGGACCAGGTTCTGTTACCCAGAATCCTTTGCAAATCTCAAAATTTGGCTAAAAAAACACATGTTCCTCACATTTCTGTGGCAGAAAGTTCTGGAATCTGAGAGGAGCCACAAATTTCCTTCCACCCAGCGTTCCCCCACGTCTCCCGATAAAAATGATACCTCACTTGTGTGGGTAGGCCTAGCGCCCGCGACAGGATATGCCCCAAAACACAACGTGGACACATCACAGAAAACAGAGCTGTTTTTAGCAAAGTGACTACCTTGAGATTTTGGCCTCTAGCTCAGCCGCCACCTAGGGAAACCCACCAAACCTGTACATTTCTGAAAACTAGAGACCTAGGGGAATCCAAGGAGGGGTGACTTGCGGGGCTCGGACCAGGTTCTGTTACCCAGAATCCTTTGCAAACCTCAAAATTTGGCTAAAAAAACACATGTCCCTCACATTTCTGTGGCAGAAAGTTCTGGAATCTGAGAGGAGCTACAAATTTCCTTCCACCCAGCGTTCCCCCAAGTCTTCCGATAAAAATGATACCTCACTTGCGTGGGTAGGCCTAGCGCCGGCGACAGGAAACACCCCAAAGCGCAACGTGGACACATCCTAAATTTTGGAAAAAAACAGAGGTGTTTTTTGCGAAGTGCCTACCTGTAGATTTTGGCCTCTAGCTCAGCCCGCACCTAGGGAAACCTACCAAACCTGTGCATTTCTGAAAACTAGAGACCTAGGGGAATCCAAGGAGGGGTGACTTGCGGGGCTCGGACCAGGTTCTGTTACCCAGAATCCTTTGCAAACCTCAAAATTTGGCTTAAAATACACATGTTACTCACATTTCTGTGGCAGAAAGTTCTGGAATCTGAGAGGAGCCACAAATTTCCTTCTACCCAGCGTTCCCCCAAGTCTCCCGATAAAAATGATACCTCACTTGCGTGGGTAGGCCTAGCGCCGGTGACAGGAAACACCCCAAAGCGCAACGTGGACACATCCTAAATTTTGGAAAAAAACAGAGGTGTTTTTTGCGAAGTGCCTACCTGTAGATTTTGGCCTCTAGCTCAGCCGGCACCTAGGGAAACCTACCAAACCTGTGCATTTCTGAAAACTAGAGACCTAGGGGAATCGAAGGAGGGGTGACTTGCGGGGCTCGGACCAGGTTCTGTTACCCAGAATCCTTTGCAAACCTCAAAATTTGGCTAAAAAAACACATGTCCCTCACATTTCTGTGGCAGAAAGTTCTGGAATCTGAGAGGAGCTACAAATTTCCTTCCACCCAGCGTTCCCCCAAGTCTCCCGATAAAAATGATACCTCACTTGCGTGGGTAGGCCTAGCGCCGGCGACAGGAAACACCCCAAAGCGCAACGTGGACACATCCTAAATTTTGGAAAAAAACAGAGGTGTTTTTTGCGAAGTGCCTACCTGTAGATTTTGGCCTCTAGCTCAGCCGGCACCTAGGGAAACCTACCAAACCTGTGCATTTCTGAAAACTAGAGACCTAGGGAAATCCAAGGAGGGGTGACTTGCGGGACTCGGACCAGGTTCTGTTACCCAGAATCCTTTGCAAACCTCAAAATTTGGCTAAAAATACACATGTTACTCACATTTCTGTGGCAGAAAGTTCTGGAATCTGAGAGGAGCCACAAATTTCCTTCTACCCAGCGTTCCCCCAAGTCTCCCGATAAAAATGATACCTCACTTGTGTGGGTAGGACTAGCGCCCACGAAAGGAAAGGGCCCAAAACACAACGTGGACACATCACATTTTTTTATAAAAAGCAGTGCCTACCTGTGGATTTTGGCCTGTAGCTCAGCCAACACCTGAGGAAACCTAGCAAACCAGTGCATTTTTGAAAACTAGAAACCCAGGGAAATCCAAGATGGGGTGACTTGCGGGGCTCTGACCAGGTTATGTTACCCAGAATCCTTTGCAAACATCAAAATTTGGCCCAAAAAACACTTTTTCCTCTCATTTCGGTGACAGAAAGTTCTGGAATCTGAGAGGAGCCACAAATTTCCTTCCACCCAGCGTTCCCCTAAGTCTCTCGATAAAAATGGTACATCACTTCTGTGGGTAGGCCTAGCGCCCACAAAAGGAAATGGCCCAAAACACAACGTGGACACAACATATTTTTTCACAGAAAACAGAGGTGTTTTTTGCAAGGTGCCTACCTGTGGTGTTTGGCCTGTAGCTCAGCCGGCCCCAGGGGGGGGGGGGGCAGAAATGCCCTAAAATAAATTTGCCCCCCCAACCCCCACCCTCCCCCGCCGGGAGCGACCCTTGCCTACGGGGTCGCTCCCCCTGCGTGACATTGGCACCAAAAAACAAATCCCCGGTGCCTAGTGGTTTCTGCCCCCTTGGGGGCAGGTTGACCTAAACTCAGCCAATCTGCCCCCAAGGGGGGCAGAAATGGCCTAAATACAATTTGTCCCCCAGGGGAGCGACTTTTGCCTGATGGGTCGCTCCCCATCTCTAAAAAAAAAAAACAAAGAAAAAAAAGAAAAATTCCCCTGGCGCCTAGAGGTTTCTGCCCCCCCCCCCGGGGGCAGATCGGCCTAATAATAGGCCGATCTGTCCCCCGGGGGGGCAGAAATGGCCTAAAATATATTTCCCCCCCAACCCCCACCCCCCCCCCCGGGAGCGACCCTTGACTACGGGGTCGCTCCCCCTGCGTGACATTGGCGCCAAAAAACAAATCCCCGGTGCCTAGTGGTTTCTGCCCCCTTGGGGGCAGATTGACCTAAAATTGGCCAATCTGCCCCCAGGGGGGCAGAAATGGTCTAAATACAATTTGCCCCCCCAGGGGAGCGACCCTTGCCTGATGGGTCGCTCCCCATCTCTAAAAAAAGAAACAACAAAAAAAAAAAAACACACAAAAAAAATTGCCCTGGTGCCTAGAGTGTTCTGCCCCCCCCCCCGGGGGCAGTTCGGCCTAATAATAGGCCGATCTGTCCCCCGGGGGGGCAGAAATGGCCTAAAATATATTTCCCCCCCAACCCCCACCCCCCCCCCCCGGGAGCGACCCTTGACTACGGGGTCGCTCCCCCTGCGTGACATTGGCGCCAAAAAACAAATCCCCGGTGCCTAGTGGTTTCTGTCCCCTTGGGGGCAGATTGACCTAAAATTGGCCAATCTGCCCCCAGGGGGGCAGAAATGGTCTAAATACAATTTGCCCCCCCAGGGGAGCGACCCTTGCCTGATGGGTCGCTCCCCATCTCTAAAAAAAGAAACAACAACAAAAAAAAAACACACAAAAAAAATTGCCCTGGTGCCTAGAGTGTTCTGCCCCCCCCCCCGGGGGCAGTTCGGCCTAATAATAGGCCGATCTGTCCCCCGGGGGGGCAGAAATAGCCTAAAATATATTTCCCCCCCAACCCCCACCCCCCCCCCCGGAGCGACCCTTGCCTACGGGGTCGCTCCCCCTGCGTGACATTGGCGCCAAAAAAGAAATCCCCGGTGCCTAGTGGTTTCTGCCCCCTTGGGGGCAGATTGACCTAAAATTGGCCAATCTGCCCCCAGGGGGGCAGAAATGGTCTAAATACAATTTGCCCCCCCAGGGGAGCGACCCTTGCCTGATGGGTCGCTCCCCATCTCTAAAAAAAGAAACAACAAAAAAAAAAAAAACACAAAAAAAAAATTGCCCTGGCACCTAGAGTGTTCTGCCCCCCCCCCGGGGCAGTTCGGCCTAATAATAGGCCGATCTGTCCTCCGGGGGGGCAGAAATGGCCTAAAATAAATTTGCCCCACCACCCCCCCCCCCCCGGGAGCGACCATTGCCTACGGGGTCGCTCCCCCTGCGTGACATTGGCGCCAAAAAACAAATCCCCGGTGCCTAGTGGTTTCTGCCCCCTTGGGAGCAGATTGACCTAAAATTGGCCAATCTGCCCCCAGGGGGGCAGAAATGGTCTAAATACAATTTGCCCCCCCCAGGGGAGCGACCCTTGCCTGATGGGTCGCTCCCCATCTCTAAAAAAAGAAACAACAAAAAAAAAAAACACAAAAAAAAAATTGCCCTGGCACCTAGAGTGTTCTGCCCCCCCCCCGGGGCAGTTCGGCCTAATAATAGGCCGATCTGTCCCCCGGGGGGGCAGAAATGGCCTAAAATAAATTTGCCCCCCCAACCCCCACCCCCCCCCCGGGAGCGACCCTTGCCTACGGGGTCGCTCCCCCTGCGTGACATTGGCGCCAAAAAACAAATCCCCGGTGCCTAGTGGTTTCTGCCCCCTTGGGGGCAGATTGACCTAAAATCGGCCAATCTGCCCCCAGGGGGGCAGAAATGGTCTAAATACAATTTGCCCCCCAGGGGAGCGACCCTTGCCTGATGGGTCGCTCCCCATCTGTAAAAAAAAAAAAAAGAACAAAAAAAAAAAAAAAAATAATAATAATTGCCCTGGCGCCTAGAGGTTTCTTCCCCCCCTGGGGGCAGATCGGCCTAATAATAGGCCGATCTGCCCCCAGGGGGGGCAGAAATGGCCTAAAATAAATTCCCCTCCCCCCCAGGGAGCGACCCTTGCCTAAGTGGTCGCTCCCTTTGCGTGAAATTCACGCAAAGAAAAAACTCCCTGGTGTCTAGTGGTTTCTACCCCCCTTGGGGGCAGATTGGCCTCATCAAAATAGACCAATCTGCCCCCAAGGGGGGCAGAAATGGGCAAAATATAATTTTCCCCCATTGGGAGCGACCCTTGCCTAAGGGGTCGCTCCCCACCAAAAAAAAAAAAAATGAAAAAAAAAAAAAATGGTCCCTGGTGCCTAGAGGTTTCTGCCCCCCCTGGGGGCAGATCGGCCTAATAGTAGGCCGATCTGCCCCCAGGGGGGGCAGAAAAGGCCTTCCCGAAAATATGCCCCCCTGGGAGCGACCCTTGCCCAAGGGGTCGCTCCCTTTTGTCAATAACAATAAAAAAAAAAAAATATCCCTGGTGTCTAGTGGTTTCTACCCCCCTTGGGGGCAGATTGGCCTCATCAAAATAGGCCAATCTGCCCCCAAGGGGGGCAGAAATGGCCAAAATATAATTTTCCCCCAAGGGGAATGACCCTTGCCTAAGGGGTCGCTCCCCACCTCAATAAAAAAAAATGAAACAAAAAAAAAAAAAAATGGTCCCTGGTGCCTAGAGGTTTCTGCCCCCAGGGGGGGGCAGAAAAGGCCTTTTCAAAAAAATGCCCCCCCTGGGAGCGACCCTTGCTCAAGGGGTCGCTCCCTTTTGTCAATTTCTAAGAAAAAAAAAAATCCCTGGTGTCTAGTGGGGTTTCAAAAGCCGGATTGCAAGCAATCCGGCTTTTGAAACCCTCGGAGGGACTTCAAAGGGAAGGAAATACTTTTCCTTCCCTTTGAAGCCCCTCCGGGCCTCCCAAGTGATTGAAAAAGAAATGCTTTTGCATTTCTTTTTCAATCGCGCTGGAAGCAGAGCTTCCAGCGCGACGGGGGAGGCCCCTGTGACACATCAGCGCGCGCGCGCGGGCTGACGTCACAGGGGGGGGTGGGGGGGGGTCGGGGTGGAAGGGGAAGGTCTTCCCCTTCCATCCCCGACTTGGGGGGGGAAGGGGGGTGCACGGGGGGTGCGCTAGCGCGCCCCCAAGTTCCCCTGTGCCATGGACGAGATGATCTCGTCCAAGGCACAGGGGAACTGTAGCCTTGGACGAGATCATCTCGTCCAAGGCACAGAAGAGGTTAACACACAAGATGAAAAATACTTGAGGTCGACATCTAGGAGAGTTATGAGTCTGTAATTACATGGAGAAGCTGCGTTCCCTCCTTTATAGATGTGGTGAATTATTGAAACTCTCCAGGTTGCCAGGATAATTCCCATTGTGAGCACACGGTTAAACACCACTGCAAGGAATTTGGCCCATCTTTCTGTTTCCTGTTTAAACAGTGCCTGTGGTAAACCATTGGGCCCTGGAGCGCAATCGGTTCTTGACTTCCCAATAATGCTTGTTAATTCCGATGCTGAGATCTTTAAGCTTTCTACAACCTCGAGTTCTTGGCTGTCCTACAACCCCTGGGATTTCAGGATAATTTTGGTGTCTAGTTCTTTTAGATACGACTTTAGATGGCATACCTATGCTTCCTCTGAAATGTTTACGTTATTATCTGCCGTTGGTCCCTTATCCATTGTGTTGATAATTTTCCAGAATTGTTTACGATCAGATGATTTAGATGCATAGTGTAGTTTGGTCCAGAGCGTCTCCTGCTGTAGTTTTTTAAAAGACCATAATTTGCTTTATAAAAGTTTCCTCTGCTCTCACAGAGCAGCCATTGGAGCTCCATTGTCTGGGAATTTACGCATTTGCCTTAGTAGTTTAGCTACGCATGCTTTCCTTCTCCGTATGGACTGTGGAAGATATAACTGCTTTTGATGGCACAATTGCGCTCCCTTTCTTGTGCTTCCTACGTTGGCTGTGTTAAGAAGGTCGGTAGTAAAGTTCTCCCAGACCGTTGTCAAATTCGCCCTGCCCATGGCCATTGATTCTAGCCTTAGTAACGCCCCTTCTGCTTGGCTTACAATGGTATCGGATGACCATTTGAGTCATTTTAGGTTTTCTATAACAAAAGCCCCTTCCAGGACTATTGCTTTTTCCTGTTTGAGTGGTGATGAGCGGATCCCTATTACTTGAGGCTTGTGATCACTTTCCACTCGGTCCAAAATACTGAAGTTACTCACTAATGTGTACAGGGCGAGGGTTATCAGTGTATAGTCTAGGTGGGAGACTGATTTCCCCGAGGATCTTGTCCATGCTGGAGGAACGTCAGGCCACTTTCGACCATATAGTGCGAAAAGGCCTATACCTTCACATGTGCGTATAAAACTCTTGCCTAATTTGTCCTTCCTGTTTTTCGTTAGAAGAGTTTGGGCAGGCACTATTGCCACTGATTGGGTGTGATTTTCACCAGGCACATGGAATAGATTCAGATTGAAATTGCCCAATATTAGCCAATATGCTGATTAAACCTTACTCTTCATCGTTATCAGTTTGGATAATAGTTTATTTGCTTCAATTATTTTGGTTTTTGGGTTGATGTATATATTGACTAAGATTATTGGTTCATGTATATTCTTTCCCCATCTGTTGAGCCTAATGAGTTGAAAGGGTAGGTCTTCCTCCTTGTGCTCTGAGATCTTTGCTAGGATGATCGTGCTTATGTATGTCACTAGGCCTCCCTTTGGACGGCCGGGTCTGTTCTTTTTTATGGCTGGACTGAGATGCTCTATGAATCCTACTAACGGTATTGATTCCATCGCCCAGGATTCCTGAAGAAGTATGATATCAAAGGTTCTAAGGAACTTTGTTATCTCTGGGTCTACCATTTTTGCCCGCAGGCCACCTATATTCCACGAGCAGATGTTCAATACTCCTTGTGAGCGTGATTCTCCAGCTGTTCAGCTGTTACCCATTTCTTCCAGGGGAATAGCCGGTGACCTTCCAGGGTGGTGTCTCTGAACTTGGACCAGTCTCTTCCTGTCTTCTTCATTCCAAAATTGGACTTGCAGCAGGGATTTGGAAAGCCTTTTCTCGGTGATGGTTTCTTCAGGGTCTCTGCTCTCTAAGGAGGGTGCGCGTGCACCATGCAAGACGGACCGCGTGCCATTTGGCATTTCCAGAGGATGAGAGGCTAATAGAGGGGGTGGGTATCGTTCACCTTTGAAGATGACTACCTCAATACCACAGGCTTTTAGTATGTCCCTTCTTTCCATGATCTGCATGGGTAGGAACGGATCTGCAAAATACTAAGCGTAGGGTCCGTGTGTTGGCAGCTTCGGGCTTTTAATTTAATTGCAGCAATATCATCTGAGGCCACATGCTGAAAATCCGGGAGGACCTTTATAAGTTTCAAAATAGTGGAGCGATTGAGGATATCAGTGGAAGATCTTGAGGTGAACTCCGGAACCCACAGCAACTTGAGGTTCGGTTCGTCGTTTTGGGTGCCTGCATGAGGGGGCTGTGATTGCTCTATGTGCTCGATCTGATTGACATATGCCACTTCACCCAACCTTGTGCCATGGACATTCCTCTTGCTGCTCAAATTTGCCTGCGTTGTATGTCTGAGTTTTCGAGTGTAATGACTTTTGGTTTTATGCTCTGGTGGTCCTCTTGGGGACTCATATGATTGTCTGTAGGTTTGCCAAGCACAGTGGAGGCCCCAACAGGGGGGTTGTTAGCTGGACAACCCATCATGACTCAGCAGTAATCTTAGTTCCAGTTTTTGTGTTGACGCTGGTACTTGCTGGAGCGTAGATATCACTGTTCCGCCTACCACTTGGTGCCAAATGCTCCCGACTTTGTTCATGTGAGATAGTGTTGGTGGTCTTTGAGACGGATAGTTGGAGTGATCAAGCAGATCGTCTTCCTTTTCTTGCCCGTTTGCGTTCTCTTTTTTATAGAACCTGTGTTGAGGGTTTCTCACAGTTCTCGTTTTTGGCAATATCTTGCGGTGAGAAGTAATTCTCCATGTTTTCCATTCCGAGGCTTACTGAAGCGATACTTTCTGCCTGAGAACTTTTTCCACTTTTAATCGCTGATGGGGTTATTTGAGGTGAGCAGGATTTTTCCTCTTGTTGTTGTACAAACAAGTCAGCTGGTAACAGGGTAGTGTGGGGAGTTATATGATTGTGTTCATCGTTCCGGGCGGAACCGATTTCTTTAAGTATGCTTTCTAGAATTTGCAGCAGTTGAGACAGTTTATCTACCCTCCTCCTTACAGGAACAGATGGTAAAGTGGTTAGCTTGATTAGCTTGTGCCCTCGTAATTAAGGCGTTTAGCTCTTCCAGCTTGCTGTCGATACCGGAGACAAATACTGCCATTGCATTTAACAGGTCTACCTGAATATCCATTTTATTTGAGTGGAACTGCAGGGCCATAACTGTTGCTTGCATTGAGTTTAGGATTGCAGCCCACATATCATCTGCCCTTGTGACATCCGGGGGTCGTGGTTGTGATTGAAGTTGCAGGTTGAATTTGTAGTCCCTGCATGGGGTGCTTCCGGTTATGGGTGCTTTAGTTGTTTTGTGGTCATGGGTCTGATCAACTATCTCAGTTTCTTTCTCGGGTAGCCTAGATGGGCGACCCTGTTCTGTATTCCAGAGTTCTAATTCCTCACTTTCACATCCAAGTGCTGGAAAGGAATGGAGTTGGAAGCTTTGGCTCAGAGAGTCGCCTTCCCGGTGGTCTTGTTCTTGGACATCCCGGGTTGCTACCATCTTTGAGTCCAGAATTGATTGATTTGCTAAGCTGGGTGTTTGATGGAGCTTTGTGGGATCTGCATTGGCATTCCTTATGGGTCTCCCAGCCCTGGAGCAAGAGGCGCTCCTGGTAACAGAGGGCGGGGGTCCTGTGAAGTATCCATATTGTCTGATTTCAGATGTTGCTTCCTCACGATCCCTATTACCGGCGAAAGAGGGACGGGGATGATGGCAGATGAGTTCAGTCTGGGACTCTCTCCGAGATTTCCTGAAGTTTGCAAATCGGAGATGAGTGGCAGATCGCTCCCTAAGGGTTGATAACTTGGGACCGGTGATCCAGTCCTGTTTCTGGCAGCAGAGATTGAGGCAGCAGCAAAGTAGTCAGTTATCTTGCGCAGATTAGGTGATGGATTCCCCTCTTCCATAGCATCTAGGTTCTTCCAGTTTATTTCTTCCGTGCTGGGGAGTTGTTCAACCTGTACCCAGCCAGGACTGTGACCTTAGGAGTGTCTCCTGCACGCAGTGGGGTGGTCCGAGACCTGGCCTGCTCTCCTTTGTACTGCTACTCTGTCTGTGGTCGAGTCTCTTTTCCTTTTCCTCTTCGTTTGGTGTGTGGGTTGACTTTGTGCTTTACCTGATCTCATGCTTCAATCCCTAGTTGGTCCCTAATTGATCAATCTGTATGTTAGTTTGTTTGTTAGTTAGTTTGCTAGTTGCTAGCGGCAGGGTGGTCTACTCTGAGAGACCTCAGGAGCTTTCAGCTGAGGTAGGCTGAGACGCTGAGAGAAGCTTTTGAAGTTATTGAGGGGCAGTTAGGTGGGCTTTTCCCTGCACTTTTTCCCTGCTGACTGCTCGACCTCCTCTTCGGATTAGGATTGGGTTTAAAGGTGGTATGCCACTTTGCTTTCCTGCACCTTGTTATCCAAGTGTGGCAGATGGGGAACTGCTAGCCAGTAGCGCTGCAAGGCGGGTACAGTGAATCCAGAACTTAAGGCTCTCGGTGGCTCTGCTGGAGCGACCTTCGGGGGCTTTCCGCTGAGGGAACCTCTCACGGTTTTCTGTTCCTGGAGGGGTTTAGCTGTGGTCGTGATTTAAGATTTGTAGATTGATGTGCGGACTGTCAGTTTGTTGCGCTGCTTCTGTCCACTTGCTGCCTCGCCGAGGGCTGCTGTCGGGCACTGAGCACTTTAACGGACACTTACACACTTACACGCTCCACTCTTTTGGTGTGCTGCCGGTGCAGTCCAGAAGTGCTGCGCACGGCCTGGCAGGCCTGACAAGGTGGGGCTGTGCTAATGTAAAGCTGGAGCAGTCGTTGGGAGGCTGCAGAGAGGCTGCAGAGTCTGCAAAGACTGCGCTGGCCGAGGCCAATGATTCCGGAGTTTCTGGAACCCACTCCACCCCCTGCCACTTTAGATACTTGCAGCGCTCGAGGCAGAAAGGGGGTGGGGTGGGTCAGAGCGTGGTTTTGGGCTTTAAAGGCAAAGCCTTGGGCTCCTTGGGCCCACGCTACCTCGCCCTCCCTGGGACTGCTTGCTTGCCTAGGGTATTGGAGGTCCTGCCACCGGACTATCTGACAAGTCCGATATGGGATTAATGGAGAGGACGGCTGGTGCGCTCACCTGGTTCCTGGGACCTTGGACCGATAATCTGCTCTGACGGTCGGGCGAACGCTCCGACGGAAGCTCACCCATCAGAGCTTTGGGGACTCCTGGGCCCCCCCCTGCACCACGGACCGGTTCGACCTGACCCAGGCAATCCGATGAGGGCCGTATGATGGGAGCAGCCAGGAACCTCTAGCGGCCGCGGCGCAATGGAAACAGGTCCGTACTCGAGTCAGCACCCGGATGTCAAACAGAACAAAGTGAACCACCCTCATAGTGTTGCCCGTGTCTGCCAGCACCCCTGCAGTGGTGACCAGGGTTGTGTTTATGTTCTTCAAGTCCTCCCTGATCCCCAGGTACTGTCCATCCTGAAGCCACAGGTTCTCCTGCATCTTGTCCAATGTCTGGCTCATTGTCTCCTGGGACTAGTGGAATGCTCCCAGGATCTTGTTGAGTGCCTCCTGGAGAGTCGGTTCTCTGGGCCTGTCCTCCCCCTGTTGCACAGCAGTCCTCCCAGCTTCCCTGTTGTTCTGTGTCTCTGTCCCCTGAACCGTTTGCCCACTGCCACTGACCCCAGGTCCCTGATCGTCCTGTGTTTGTGGGGTGGCCTGGGGTCCCTGTAGTGGTGGAAACATGGCTGATTGATGTTTCCTGGGAACAGAGGTATGGGCCTACTGGGTGGGTACTGTGCTGGTGTTTCCTTAGGGGTGAGGCTCTGTAGTGGTATGGGACTGTGCCTGGGTTACCGACTGTCCGGAGATCCCTGACGGGCCAGGTTGGTCATCTGGATCCAGGCGTCCAGAGCTGCTATCATCATTGTGGGCCTCTTCTCGGGGGGGACTTGATGTTGCTGGCTCCTCCTCTCCGGTGACGTTGGCTGGGGGACCTGTGGGGATGTAAATGCAGTGTTATTGTTTCTGCGTGTGACATCTTGTGCATGGGTGTGTTGCCCTCTATGGTTGTTATTGCCCTGGGAGCTTTGCCTTGTGTGAGTAGTTATTTGGTGGGGTTGCTGTTTCCCTCTAATATGCATGCTTTAGTGATGGGTGTCCATGCAGGTCTGTGATGGGGTCCATGCATTGGTGTTGCATGCACAGCTTGGTATTGGGAGGGGTGGTTTGTGATGGTGGGGTGTGTGGGAGGTTGTGGAGTGATGGGAGTGAGGGTAAGCGTGGGGGTATGTGATGGCATGCAGGTAGGGGGGTGATAGTGATAGAGATAAGACTTACCAGAGTCCAGTCCTCCTGCTACTCCTGCCAGGCCGTCAGGATGCATGATTGCTAAGACTTGCTTCTCCCATGTTGTTAGTTGTGGGGGAGGAGATGGGGGTCCACCGCCAGTCCTCTGTACAGCTATTTGGTGTCTTGCTGCCATGGAACACAACTTCCCCCGTAGGTTGTTCCACCTCTTCCTGATGTCATCCCTTGTTCTTGGGTGCTGTCCCACGGTGTTGACCCTATCCACGATTCTCCGCCATAGCTCCATCTTCCTAGCAATGGATGTCTGCTGCACCTGTGATCCGAATAGCTGTGGCCCTTCCCGGATGATTTCTTCCACCATGACCCTTAGCTCCTCCTCTGAGAACCTGGTGTGTGGTTGTGGTGCCATGGGTGTAGTGTGAGTCGTGTGAGTGAGGGTGTGTGGGGTGATGTGTTGGGGTATGTGATGTAAAGTGGGTGGATGGTGTATAGATGATGGTGGTGTGTGGCTGTGGCCTTGTCTGTGGTCTTGCTATCTCTCTTGTGGCACTTTTTTGTAATGGTAAAGGGTTGTGGGTAATGTGGGTGTGTGTTTTATAGTGGTGTGGGTGTGTGGGTGTGGTGTGTGTATGGGTGTCAGGTGTGTGTTATTTGAATTGTCCAATGTGGTGTTGTTTTGTATGTGTTTGTGTATTTTGAGTGTGGCAGTATGTAGTGCCAATGGTTTATCACCATTGAATGTCCACTATGGTGATTCGTGGGTCATAATGTGATGGGTGTAGTTCTGTTGGCATAACATTGTGGGTTTGGATACCGCCAGTTTACCACTGACCTTTGGGCTGGAGGACTTGTGTGTGTGGCTGTATAGTGACGGATTGCTATGTGTGTGTCACAATATGGGTAGCGGTAATCCGCGGCGGCGGTATGTTAGCGGCAGTCAGCATGCCGGTAAGCGGGATTTTCCGCCAATGTCATAATGAGGGCCTATGAGATTTTACTGTATGCCTCTCCACTCTACTCGAGTCCGCTGTATGCCATTCAACTCTACAACACTCCATTGTATGCTATTCTACTGTACGTTACTCCACTCTACCCCACTCCAATGTGTGGCAATTCACTCTATGCCACTTCATTCTATGCTATTTGATTGGATCCCTAGCCAATGTACCGCACTCCACTGTAGACTATTACACTCTACCCCACACTACTCTATGAGACTCTAGTCTATGTCTCTTCACATAATTTCACTGTACGCAACTTTACCACACACGGTTTCACTCTATGCTACTCCACTGTACAATACCCCACTCTATGCCACTCCATAACTCCTATCCAGTTGTTTTGTACTATACTCTACTCTACACCAGTCCAGTTTATGTTATTACACTGTAGCAACACCACTCTACACCTCTTCAGTGTATGCCATTTAACTGTAAGCCTCTTTGCTATACACTACTCCAATATATGCTTCTCTACTCTATGCCATTCCACTGTATACCACACCAATCTTGGTCTTTCCACTGTGTTCCATGCCATTGTATTCTACTCCATTCTACTCCACTCCAGTGTATGCCGCTTTACTCTACCCAACTCGATTCTATGATATTCCCTTGGATGCCACTCCACTGTACGCTATATGCTATTAATCTCTACCCCATTCCAGTGTATGCCAGTTCACTTTGCACCACTTCACTGTATGCCACTGCACTGTACACTTTTCCACTCTACAATATTCCAGTCTATGCCACCCCACTGTACACTTCTCCAGACCACACTACTCAACCATAAGCCACTCCATTCTATGCTATTCTACTCTACACTATTCCACTATATGCTATTCTACTGTACTCTACGCAACTCCACTGTTCTCTACTCTATGCTGTCCCACTGTACACCACTCCATTCTTTGCTATTACACTCTACACAACTT
Source organism: Pleurodeles waltl (assembly GCF_031143425.1). Classification (NCBI taxonomy): domain Eukaryota; kingdom Metazoa; phylum Chordata; class Amphibia; order Caudata; family Salamandridae; genus Pleurodeles; species Pleurodeles waltl. Next base: position 827,337,536 of record NC_090446.1, read on the forward strand.
CAGTGTTTGCCCTTCAATTGTATGGTATTCCACTCTACCACACTCCACTGTACCCCACTTCACTCTATGCTATTTCTACACTGTCCCACAATATACCACTCCAGTCTAAACCACTTCACTGTATGATACTCCACTGGATGATACTACTTTTAATCCCTATTACACTTTGCACCATTCCGTTGTACACTACTACACTACACACTATTACACTCTATGTCAGTCCACTGTACACCACTGAACCCTACACTACTCCACTCTATGCTATTCCACTTTATGCCACTCGACTGTACAGTACTTCATTCTACACCTCTCTAGTGCACTCTCCACCACTCCATATAACTCCACTCTACAAAACTCTACTTCAATGTATGCCAGTGGTTCCCAACCTGTGGTCCGGGGACCCCTGGGGGGCCGCAAAGCCTCCTCAGGGGGTCCGTGACTACTTAGAAACTTAAACAATATTAACAGATTAGGTCCCCAGCTTTATAGGGGGGGTCTCTGGACTCCAATATTGATTCAGTGGGGGTCCCCGGGTTCCAGTAATCATAAAGTTGGAGTCTATTGAAGTCAAACGGTTGGGAAACACTGCTCTATGCCATTCCACTAGACTTCAATCCACTCTATTTCCACTTACACTCCACTGTCTGAATTTGCACTCAACTCTATGACCACACACTCTAGTGTACAACACATCTACAACCATTTCCAACACTGTACAATACAACACACCACTATACTGTATGAGACAGCACATAACAACTCTCCATTTGCGACACTGGACTCTATGGCTTAAAACACATTTTTTTTAAGAGTTAAAAAAAAAAAGCCATTAAAATTCAATGAAAAAAACAAACAATAAAGCTTAATGATAGGAAAACTTATTTTCCCTATACAAATATACAAACCAAGCTGAAGCTACACAAACATTAAAAATTCTAACGTTAAAGTTATAAGTTGCATTTGCAGTTTGCCCGTCATCTTCAAATTATTGTAGGTAGCAGACTTAGTCACACAATGTTTTCTGCTCACTAATCAGACAACATTATGGGGGTCATTATGACCCCGGCGGTCGGTCTTATAGTGGGGGTAGTACCGCCAACAGGCTGGCAGTACATATCACTATATTATGACATTGGCAGTTTGGCAGTCTCCTGCCCACTGCCATGGTTTTCGTGGCTGTCTTACTGCCATGAAAACCATGGCAGTAGGCACTATCAGTGCCCGGGAATTCCTTCCCTGGCTCTGATAGGGGTGTCTCCCCCTCCACAGAGTTCTCCCCCACCCACCCCCTCCACCTCCAGACCCCCCTACCTCCCCCTCCACCTCCAGACCCCGACCTACACACACCTACACGCACAGACATACACACGCCTACACACACACATACCCATATTCACCCACACATGCATACATCTATACACACACACATCCACACCCACTGACATACATACAAGCACACATGCATTCACACAACACAACATACACGCACACTCACATCCATTCAGTGACACACGCATTTCACAAGCCACACACCTGCATGCACACACACACAAACATACACCCATGCCCCCACACACACACAACACCCCCCACCCCTGTCAGTGCATCTGACTTATATGCTTGCAAGGGGACCTCCGAAAGGAGACCGGATGGGGCGCTGCTGCCAGCAGCAGCGTCCACCAGCATAACACCGCCAGGCCGTATCATGGATCATGGTATAGTCTGCGGCCGTCTACTGGCGTAGCGCTGCTGCCACCACCCACCGCCATGACCGTAGCTGGAATTCCACCATCCTTCTGGTGGAATTCCAGCTACGGTCATAATATGGCGGTCGGCTGGTAGCGACGGCAACGGTCTTTTGGCAGCCGTCACTGTGGCGGTAGGCGGCATTTACTGCCAATGTGTTAATGAGGGGCAATTTATCATGAGAGTATCACTGTCTGCAAACAGTGTGGTACAGAGAAAATTCTCTCAATAGATTAAATCATGTTTAAAGTACCCACTCCAAAAAAGAGAGGGGTGGAGGGGGAAATAATTTGGTCCAGTCTACAGTCCCACTATCATGATATATAACAAATGAAGGTACAAAGTTCTGAGGGAGGAGTTCCAAATAAGACTCCCAGATACAATTCAGGTCAATATAGGCACTTCTGCCTGTAGAAGCAGAAGCCCTCACACCCCGATAGAGTTTCATGCTTCAACCTTGGGCTTGCTCCTTGCTCCTCATTGGACTGGTGCTGCAATGTCCGACATGCCCCAAAGAGGGGCTCTTTGCCGGACATCATTTGTATATTAGCTAATTCAAGGGGAAGGGTGTATTAGCCCTGTAGGTTAGAAGAAAAATGAGGAACTGTAAAAAAGGGATTTGTCAGACATTGCAGTACCAGTCTGACGAGTAGCAAGACCAAGGATGAATCATGACACCCTATCGGGTGTGTGAGGGCTTTTGCTTCTACAGACAAAAGTGCCTATATTGACTTAACTCGTATCTGTGAGTCCTATTTGGAACTCCTCTCTCTGAACTTTGTACCTTCATTTGTTATAAAGTACCCACTCTTCTATTGTTAGGTAGCCTCATGTTTTAATGCATGCTCTCTGACTCTGAGAGGATTGATGCAGATAATAGCTGACTATGGTAGGGAATTAATTTTGGAAAAGATGTTGAATATCTTGAAGAACTTGGCTTTCTCTGAACAGTTATATACAGATTGAACACTGTGTGCAATGAGGGTTTTCTATATATCTGTCTTTGATTGTTAATGTGAACTAGGCTACCCGTGAAGTGTATTTTATGCAATGTTGCACATAACACGGGCTGCCACACCTAAGGGAGTTCTGTATGTTATGGCATTAATGATGAACTATTTTGTTCTTACTTTCAGGCCTCTAATGCCATGATACGTTATAGAATGGTGTGTAAAAAGGTTGCATGATGTCATGAGTGAAGTCATTAATATTAATGATGTTATTTGAAATGTCATCAGTGATGTTATATATGATATCATAGAACATGTCATGGATGGTGTAATATATGAGGTCATAAGTCCAGTGCGCAAGTTAGATCAATTAACATATATATATATATATATATATATATATATATAGATATAGATATATATATATATATATATAGATATATATAGAGAGAGATTGATATACACCCACATATATATTTTGTGAACAAGACACTTGTAGTGTCGGAACATGTTGGGTGCATAGCCTGCAATAAAATGTCATTGAATATTTGCATCACCAGGGGTGTGCTTGATTCTCTTCTATATTGGGAATAGATTTTCAGTAGTACAACACTTTATAAACAAAAAGTCCAGAACAAAAGAGCTGTGGCTAACTCTAAAATATTTAATAATACATTAATTAATTTGTGTGTGTAAATGCTATACTTGCACATGTGCAGAGTGTAATATTATTAGTATGTTTACTACCATCAACAATGGTAATAAATTGCACATTATACCTTTGCATAGCTGAATATAGCACTTACTATATGGCATTTTTCATATTTATTTGTCTTAACATTTTGTACTTAACGCGGTAAGCAAGAGGTTACATTTTTGCCATAAGGTGAAACTAATATTTGAGCGGCAGCTTGACTATAAGAAGAGTTCTTCCCATGTGTAAAGTAATTTTATCACCGTTTTGGAGCATACACATAGATTTCTCAATTCTATCATGTTTTAAAATACCAAATAATAACCTCAAATTAATGTTGCTTTGGTGCAATACCCACCACTGGCTACGTTACTCAGCATTCGAGTGTGCAATCGTCAGCTAATTAAAAGTGGATTTTTGTATTTTTAAAAGGTAATGTTAATTTTAGTTGCAAACCTCATGCTGTCGACTTCTGGCTATGCCGCTAGGTAAGCTAAAGCTGCAGGTGCGGTACCAAAGAGTTAAACTCATCATGCGCGCTCTTTCCACTTTTGCTGTCAGGCTGCTGTACAGTACTGCATGTACAATGACAACATAACAGATTGTAGGCCTTCCCTTGGCATTTTATTCACCATCCATTCCTAACCTAAGCAAATGTTAGGTGATTATGATCCGTAGAGGGCGGCTCCCACAAGAGGAGTTCGATGAGTTGGAACTTGCATGCAATCTTTCATGTTGCCTTTTCCCAACCAAAGCAAATCTTCCTATTCTGAGTGTCCGTTTGCCTCTGACGCAGCAGCTCCGCATCTGTCTTTCAGCAATTCACGTATACTATTCTAGAGAGGATACAGAGTTTGGGGAGGTGCAGGAGCTGGGGTCCCAAAAGCGCACAGTGTGCACTTCTGAAAAGTTAATCTGCGTTCATTGATGTTATTTATTTTCAACTTATTTGGTAAAATGCGTGGTTTTGTTAATAGCAGTTTTCGAGCGTGTTTGTGTACGTGCAATGTGGTATTGTGCAGTGAGTTTCTAGTATCGCCCTGCAAATATATCGACTCCAGTTTATTCTTCTACCAATGTACTTTCAGATAGAATTCCGTATAAAGACATAGTGGTATCTGATATTTTGGAGTAAGTATAATTTTGCTACTGTCCTATGCAGCAACACAAACTATGGGGCATCTTTACAATCCCCTAAAGATTTCACTGCACTATTTGAAGCGTCATTTTTAACGCCTGTTTTAGGCAGGCATTTAAGTGATGATCCCATTGTATTCAATAGGCCCTCCTTGATTTTGGTGGATTAGCGCCATAATCTATGGTGCTATTCCACCAATGCCCCCACAATAGCATCAACATTTTTGATGCTATTGGCCTAAAGTGTGCCATGGTGCTCGTATTGTAAATAGGGCACACACATGGTGTCGTTAAGGGGTGCATGAAAAGAAGCGCATCATCTATGATGCCCCACTTTCTTATAAAAATGTCCTTTTGCATTTCTAATCTTATCTGAAGCTGCATAAAGCGTACTAATCTGACATTATGCGCCCCATTCACTAACAATTTTAAGTTTTAAGCATATGTTGGTGGCCGGGGTCACAAAAGTTTAACAATTGGTCAGATATTGTTTGACTCCTGCATTTTCCTGCATAATTGTGCCAAATAACATGCCAGTAGGCAGGAATAACTGTAATGAAAGTGGTGGGAAGTGAACATTACAGGGCGTGGTCAGACCTGAGAGTTGGCAGGCCCACAAATATGTAATTTTTAAGCACACTAAAACTCTCTGACCTTTTTACCCTTGAAATAATCAGATATATTTCGAGGGTTGGAGTAAAGTCCCTTCCACAGAATGAAGGCGAATGAAACACACCCAGACTTTGCAGGGGTGTTTGAGAAAATATTCTAAACTAGTGAACATATATGTTAGAGTAGGCGAGAACATCTCTGAACACACTCTTATGTGGGTCAGTTTCACTTTATGTGAGACTGACCCAATTTGACTTGTGTTAAACATAGCTTTAACCTTTTCAGTGATTACAAATATAAAAAAGCTGTGTCGCAGAAAATGCAGAAATGTATAGGAATTCCTGCCTAGATTGACATTTCTATACTATTCTGACCTGCCTTCGCAATCCAGATATTTCATTGTCTCAAGAACGTATCATTTGTCCTTTGGGGTAGCGTAAAAGGGAGACAGTGTGCTTAGGGGCCCCAAATCACAAAAAAACTAAACATTGCCCAATGTTCTTCAGGATGACATGAATACTGACGGAATAATTTACAGAATGACTTAAAAAAATAGGCTATTCTATAGGGAATTTTAGACATTCTTCTTTACAGAACAAGGAGAAAAGCATTCTTAGATAACGTGGATTTACTTAATCAACAGGGAATTAGGGAATGTAACCTCCAAGAATGCTTTTCGTCCGGGATTGTGTCATTACTGAACATGTTGCTACTGACCAATTTGGATTGATATACAATTGCCTAGACATGCTTATAAAGCCTTTAGAAAGCTCTGGGCACGCAGGCCATGGAAGGGTGAAATGTGTTTGCTATGTTATGACATGATGGCATACGACTTGCTCGAATCAAATAAATTAATCATTGTGACGTTATGATGAGACACAACTTGCATCAAATGAACCTTTTATGCTGCAATAAATTAGATGTAGGACACAAAATGAACTGTCTGTATCTATCTTATGGAATGAAAATAAACTATACATTTACAAGGATTAATATGGAAACCTAGGAGGTCAAACCCAAACGTGTATTTGTGTGACTCACTTTTTAACAACTATTGTCTGTGGTGTCAGCAGATGACTACAACAAACCATGATGCCCTGTTTTTGTGTCTGCAAAACAATAGTGCAATGTAATGTTGCTCTACTTTTGTTTACTTCCATATGTGCACACATCTCAAAACATGAGCATTTGACAGTCACCATGCTATGTTCTGGATGAAAATGTCAGTTGCCGTGTACTTTGAGCATGTTGACACCTTCTCATAGCTACATTGAAGTGATGTAAGTGCTCACAAAATTCATAGTCTGTTGAATCCAAGATTTTCTACCATTTGATGTGGTATGTTGAATAGAAGTAATGTCCACACACAATTTACTTTGCACTGTCAATATGATGACCTATGTCAGTTTTACAATAAAGTTAACCTACAGTTTGTCTAATTGTTGGAAAGCAGATTATTGGTAAGGGCGGTAAGTACCTACACTTAGCAATAGGCCATTAACCCCCATTAGGTTCAGTTAGGTCTCAATAAATTAACCACAGCTCAACCCTTGGTAGCTTGGCAACAAACAACAAGGCTTAATTTAGGTGACAAAGGGCCTCATTATGAACATGGTGGTGTCAATTCCATCATGTCGAAGGAGGTGGACGTACCTCCACCAGGCTTGCAGAGATGACGCCAAATAATAAACATGGTGGGATTCCCCATGGAAGACAGTCAATGCACCGCCGGCACCGCCACTGCATACACTGTGCCATGGACTATGGTAGCCACCTGCATGTCGGAGGAGGCCATTATTTTTCATAATTGGGAATTAATAGTTGTTTGAGGCATATTTTACAGTTCTAGAGGTGAAAATTAAGCCGCAGCCAATTATGATATCTATTTATGAAAAATATTTTTGACTCTGCATTATTTGCACTCCTGTGCGTCAAAAATTATGACGCACAAGCGGTATGCGTGAAAATATGACGCATTATGACAAATATGTATTTCGTTTGTCCAAATGAGAAATTGAATTTTGCATGACCAAACAGTGCTAAGTGATGAACTTTGGGGTTAGCTATAGCAAATGTTCATTATAGGATGTATAGAAGGTATTCACAGTGCAATAGTAATGATTGGCCAGAATGGATATTACTCATAATTGTGCACATATGTAGGTAATTGCTAATTGCAAATTTCAAAATATGAAATAGAAACCAGGATGTATTTGTTAGTAAAATTGTGAGCACATGTATCAAGCTATTCCAAATTGCATAAAGGCCAATTAGGTAATGCAATTGTCGCCTAAACCTTTTTTGGGGGTAACCATGTCCTAATTACGAGTTAATGTAGTTAAAATGTGTTTCACTATTGACATGTAGGGCACACATGCGCCTTATGCATGTGTGTGCTTCACATGTGCATGAAAAATGTATATTTGGGGTGCAGCAGAGGGGGACTTAGGCCCCCAGCACCCTGGGGTTTGCTGTTCCTGACTTGCAACTTTATCCAAGGTTTTCCCAAATTCAATAATGCTAAACCATTGGCAGCAGGCCCATGGAAGCAAATTGAGTATGATTCTCAGTTTGCTAATCTGTAATCCCATTTGCCCATTTGACGTTTGCCCTATTGATTCTTTGGAGAATTCTGACATACCATTTAGCATTGATTTAATAGCAAAATCTCAACGTTCCTTATGTCATGTTAGCAAATAGGTTGTTGATGTATGTGGCCCCTCATGCATTACCTGGTTTAGTGGCATGTTTCATTCTTCCTGCTAGGTTACAACTGGGACACTACTGTGATAGGCTGCTTGCAACCATTTTGTTGATTGGATGGCACATGTACATGTGTGTGGTCCAATGTTGATCCAGTATCAACTGTTAAGGTGTATGTTGTCACTGTAACGTTCACGTCTCATCATGAGTTATTGGCAGCTAATCGTGTATCTAATGAGTATCGTTTGTAGCTAAATGTGACAAAAGTCATTGAGGACATGGTAACCTACACGTGGATGGTCCCACCCTGTCACTGAAGACGTGTAATGAGACTTTCAACTGAGCAACCGTGGTGTGCTGAGTGAGAGAATGTCTCAGGTGTCTGGATCCGGCATGTGTCATTGCAACATTTGTACTCAAGTTGGCCTCTGTGGATGGAAATGCATCAGGAAACATCATAGCCTCTGTGCAGAAGTAAATGGCTGGTATTCAGCACACACGACTCATCTCTATTATTTGAACAATGTTACTCAGCGTGTGAACTGTCAGGGTCCTCATATGTGTTGACTTTTCATGGACATTATCTGAGGTTGCTGGTTCTGCTGGAGGCCACGTACACCATCAAACACTATGGGCCAGGTACACTGTCACACTTTGTAGTTTAGGCATTAATGAGGCCCAGACAACGGAAGGGCCATGATTTAGCTATTCAAGGGCACTGTCACAAATATGATACAAATAACAGTCAGATGATGCAATACAATGTATTTGAGTATACATTGATGAGGCAAATTACAAATTAGCCTCTGAGGTACGAGAGGTTTTGGACAGCAAGTGTGGCCCATAGGTGGACAGCGGATATCTTTAGGGTGACCCACGGACAGGTGCCAGTCAGGCTGACAGGACGCTGGGTCAATCAGGAGCCAGCTCTTTCACAAATTACATGATCAGTGGTCTGACTAGGACTGGTCAGAGGGAGGAGTAGACAGTTGACATGTCACACTGTGTATGTTCTGTGTTGTCTTGAAGGTGACACATGAACCCTGATAAAGTGTTACACGGCAACATTAGTAGCAATGCTTAATGGTGTAATTGCCCAAATGTCTACATCTATGCTGTAGGAGGCATCAGCAGGGACGGGGCATGTAAATTTGGGTGGTGTGCATGGAGGGGATCACTGGTGTGGCCTCCATCAATGTCTCACTAGTCCTGTCGGATGAGATTTGCTTTAAAATGGCCTACAGTACCTTTCACACGAGAATCAATCTACAGGTGATACCAGGCCTTAAAAACTCCAAGCCAGTGTATTATATGAGCTGAGTTCCATGCAGTGAGATGGTACTATGACAATGGTAGGTATAGGAAAGGGTGTGGCAAACTGGATGACTCTTGTGAGTGTGTGTATGTAGATGAGGGAATCTCAGGGTACACATATCAGCATTCCAGGGACCTCTTCAGACAGGTGGGGTGTGACCAGCCGCATGGGTGTGTAAGGTTTTAAGAAAAGGGCTGACATGTAGATGGGATGTGATGTGCTGGATGCTTGTCATATGTGTGGCACTTGTGCTGTGTATGTTCTGCTTATGTGTAACTCTAGTGACAGATAGTCATTGCAAAGATTGTAAGTAGTTGGAATTACTGCTGCCAAGAGTCTGGTAATACATTCCTGTTCCTGAAGCAAAAGCATGTCAACTGACTGATGTATGAGGCCTGTTTTCCCCTAGTTGAGTGATGGTGTTTTAGTTGTGTGCCATCTGCTGCGATGAACCATGTTTCTTACATGTATGTGTGTAATAGGTGTGGTCCACAGCTATTGACCTTCAAAGGTGAACTGTACAGGATGTCAGTCATTTACATTGTGTGTGTATGTGACCGTTGTATGATAGGCATTACATTTGTAGTGTATTTTTCTGTGTCCTGATTGTTATATCATTAATGCTCCATGAGACGACATTCTTCTTCTGATATTTAGAGCTAAAGGTGTGCAGAAATGAATAGCCAGACCATGATGTGGTGTTTGTTATCAGTGTTTATTTATAATAGTTCATTAAGTGGTGATGGTGATAATAATTAAAAGAAATTGTTCACAATGTGTTGGCGCCTACGCACTCCAGCAGCCGTGTTTGGTTGTTCCCCCTCCTGTTGCAGGCCAGCAGCCTCCTCTTCCTCATCTTCAGGCATGTATGGGTCTGGTTCGAGGAGGGGAATGTTCCTTTTGACACAAATGTTGTGCAATATTGCACAATTGAGGATGATCCTACAGACCATCTCGGGGAATATAGTAGGCTACCACCAGTGATGTCGAGGCAGCGGAACCTTGACTTGAGGATGCGGAAGGTCCGCTCGACAATGCTGCGTGTCCTCTTATGGGCGTCGTTGTATGCCCGCTCTGCAGCAGTATTCGGGTTGCCAAATGGTGTCATTATCCATGGCTGGATGCCATAACCCTGATCAGCTGAAAGAGAAAAAGAATGGGATCATGTTGATGTAGCTTGCACTATTGAAAAGACCTTCAATGGCAGTATTTGTCTTGTGTTATCTGTGACTATTTAGTGTACTAATGTGACATCCTATACTTGTAGGCTATACCATCTGCATTGTGTTGTTTCCTTGGCTGAGCAAGTGTTTGTCTGCTACCAGTTTGTCATCAGTATGTTTTGGGATTTTCAGTGCAGTGTGCCCTCCCTAGCATTGTGACTTGTGATACAGGTGTCCTTGTGTCTTCACTTGGGGTGACTAGATAGTTCAATGTAGAGTTTAATTTATAAGTGTTGTTAGCACGTTCATATGAAAGTACCCTGGACATCCCATACCTTTAGACTTAGGCAGTGTATTAATGTAAAGGTCATTGGGACACTTACAATTTGCAAGGTGACATTTCGGCTACCACACTCATTAATGTCTTCACATTAGGCTGTACAGTAAATTCCGATGTGTGACAGGTTCAATGGTGACTTAAGAAACATGGCTAGTGATGTCAGGACCTCAGTGTGTTCCTTTCTAGATGTTGCTGTTGTGGTGTATGTGTTGTGTGTCCTAGAGGGTTGCTGTGCAGTGTGTATATTAGTAGGTTTTAGTACTTACCAACAAGTAGTCCATTGCCATACCGTCCATCCTGGAAGTGTTGGTTGATGGTGCAGTGACGGAAGATGAATGATTCATGGACACTCCCAGGATATTTAGCCATGATGTTGGTGAACATTCCTTGGTGATCGACAATGGCCTGCACGTTGATTGAATGTGTGTGCTTCCTGTTGCGGTAGAGGTGTTCAGTTGCAGCAGGTGGCACAAGGCGTACATGTGTGCAGTCGATTGCACCAAGGACGTGTGGGAAGCCACTGATTGCGTAGAACCCCTGTTTAGGTTCCTGCTGCTTCTGCAGTGTGTTAGGGAAGCAGATGTGGCGGGGTGTCAGGCGAATGATGGCATCCAGTACTTTGGGCAGAAATGCGGAGAATGATGGTTGTGATATTCCGCCAACCAGGGCACCAGTTGTTTGAAAAGAGCCACTTGCCAGCATGTGAAGTACGGCAAGCAGCTTTGTTTCCGTTGGTATGGTGTGGGGTGTCACCAAAGTGGGGGCCAACTGCTGTTCAATGTTTCTGGGCAGCTGCTGTATGGCCTGCCAGTTCAACCAGTACCTCTATATGATGTTGTGTTCCCTGAGGCCCTGAACGGTGGTTCTTGGGCGGAATATCCTCTCCTGCCTTCTGCGCTGCCTTTGGGGTCCCTGCTGGTGTTGTTGTAGCTGCTGTTGTTGCTGCTGGGCTCTGCATCTGCGTGCACGCTGGATAAGAATCACCTCCATGTCTCCCTTTTGCTGCTCTGCTGCTCTGCTGCTCTGCTGTTTGTTCTGTGTGTTCTGATTAAATACAGGTGTGTTTGCCCCATTTTAACGCCTGCCCTGACCCAGGCGTTAAATTTTGATGCAAATCGCGCTGTGCGTCATTTTCTCGCTCCACTTCCCGGCCGTGCTTCATTTTTGCCCAAAAGCATAAATACGACACACGGCCGTTTAAGTAATTTTTGGGACGGGAACGCCTACCCTGCATATCATTAACGCAGGGCGGGTTTCCGCATCCAGAAAATGACGCACACGGTGGAATTTTGTCGTCCGCTGGCTCGGGCGTCAAAGTTTAAATACGGGGCAACGTTTGCACTGATTGTGCGTCAAAATTTTTGACGCACAATAGGCGCAAACGGAGTATAAATATGCCCCTTGGTCTCCTGAAGGCAAGATTTAAGTGCATTGACTTGTCAAAGGGAGCACTCCTCTGTGCACCCAACAAGGTCTGTCAAATTATATTTGCCTGCTGCATGCACCACAACCTAGCCTTGAGATGTCAGATATCATCAATACCAGATGAGGGGCAGGTAGTAGGCCATGTACGGAAAAGTGATGATTTGCCAAGTGATGATGAATCAGAGGAAGAAGAAGATGGAAACATTAGGCAGACCTCATCAATCAGTACTTCAATTGATTATAGGGTATGTGAAGGACTAGCATTGTGGTGATGTAAGTGTGGAATCAGCGATGGGTTGTACCGAGTATGCTGAACTGTCATGGTCACTGACTTGGTAAAGTGTAGTTCAATAAAAAACTACTGTTGTGTACACATTTGAAGATCATAATTGCCATGCATAACAACTTTACATGCATGATGAAAGAGACATATGCAGGAACTGTGTTACAGTGTAGTTTATTGTACATATGTGAAAAAAAAAAACTGATTGACAGAAGGGAGTAGAAAAAGAAGTGATGGGTGAAATCATAGCGGACAAAATCTACCAGGTAAGTTCTACACTGGTTCTTGACGCAAGTCCAGTATCCTTGTATCATAGGAAAATGGAGTCAGACATTGGATCCGTCAGCAGGGTGTTTCTGTGGCACACAAGGGGAACAAATCAGGAGAGGATCACATCCTGGCAGTCTATTTGTTCTTGCAATCTGCTCCTGAAGGATGTCTGAATGGACATCCACATTTACTGGAGGTTCCTCAGCTACAGAGGGAGAAGTGTCTAAGGCCTTACCTTCCCCAAGTAGGACCATCGTCCCACTAGCAGCCACAGATGTTGAAGGGACAGCTGGAAGAGTGCTGGTGGAAGGGGCTAGCTTTTATTGACAATACCTACCTAGGGTGGAATGCAAGTTCGTCAGCACCCCTGGTATTGTAACTGCCCCATGACCTCTGTTTGCTTGTTCCTCTGTAGCTTGATGAGGTCCCCTAACATGGTGACAACTTGACCCATCATGCCTTGGGAACTTTTGTAGGCTCCAAAGATTTGGGAAAGGGTTGTCTGGTCAGCTGATGATCTAGGTTGGCCTATACTCTTGCCCACAACTTCCCTCCCTAAAACCTCACTCCGACGTGCCTATGCCCCTGGCACAGAGTGCTCACCCCCAGTGGGTGCAGCTCCTTCATTATCTGAGATAGTGAGGTGTGACTCCGGGCTGCTGAGCTGTGGGGCACACTATTGATTGACCTGTCCTCAGGACACAGATATGGGGGCTGATAGTTGCTTGAGATGTTGATGGCACCAGGCTGTGAGGTGTATATGTGGGCAGGGTGAGGCTGGAAGTGGAGGACTGACCAGGGGTTCCACATAAGCCAGGTTTGTTGTCCATGTCCAGACATTCATGGGTGTTGTGCTCAGTGGGACCTTCATCCAGAGGTGGAGTGTCATCTCCGGTGCCCTGTTTATGTTGGCTAAGACAAGGTTCCTGTGGAGGATGTGAGGCACAGAAGTCAGTTTCTAATGCTTGTATTGTTGCAATTGTGTGCAATGCAGACAGTGCCTGTTACCTAGTGAACTGTCTGGCATGTGTGATGGCACAAATGGGAGCAGAACGTTGCAAGGTGCCATCCTTGTTGTCACAGAGTCTGTGGTTTTGAGAGGTATATTAGCCTATATATGTCTGTCCCGCATATGTATTGATTCAGCCTTCTCACTTACCAAAGCAGGGGGTAGCAATTTCTACCTATGTATCATTGTACTGTTGCCATGATATATGGGCCCTCAGCTGTTGCAGTTTTATGATTGGAATGTTGGTGTGAGTGGCATTTACATTGCTGTCATTGGCATTTACTGTTCCACACAGGTACATACGAGATGGTGTTCACACTGAGTTGGTAATCCATGCATGACAAGTGAACATTTGTGCTGTTTCTATGTTTCCAGTAAGTTAGAGAACTGTATTCTGGGAGTTGTAGTGATGTGAATTTCCAGTGGGGCTGGTACCATTTCCAAGTGCTGTGGGGTACGATGAGTGCAATAGAGATGTGACATGAACAAGGTGGTTATTAGGTGATTTAGATGGAGGTGTACTGAATGAAATGTTAAGGGTTTTGGGTTTCAATGGTGAGGGAGCATACAGGAGACAATAGTGGGTACCTATCAGACTCCACTCCCCCAAGTATTCCTGTCAGGCACTCAGGACTCAGGATGTTCAAGGCCTTCTCCTCCCAAGATGTGAAAGTAAGGGGGAAGATGAGGGTCGACCGCCTGGCTTGTGGACTGCCAGCTGGTGTCTTGAAGCCATGGAACATACCTTCCCCCTGAGGTAGTTCCACTTCTTCCTGAGGTCCTCCCTTGTGCGAGGGTAACAAAAAACAGAATTTACCCTTCCTGGCTATCAAGGTCTGCTGGACCTGTGCTCCAAAAAGTTGTGGCTCTACCTGTACAGTTTCATTCACCATGACCCTTAACTCTTTGTCTATGAAGCAGGGGTGTATTTGACAGAACATGGTGGTGTGGTAGGTGTGTGGGTGTGTTGTGGGGAAAAGGGTGCAGTGGTTGGTGTGTGGAGGGTGCTGGGCTGTGAGTGGGTGGCAGATGACAGAGGGTCATGAGTGTGGTGGTGTGTAATATATGAGTTGTGCAGATGTGGAGTGTGTGCTTTGTGAGGGGTGTGTGTGATGAGAGTGTGAATAGCAATAAAAAAGTTATACCGGTTGTTGGACTGCTCAATGAGGCAGAATGACATTTGGATTGCGCAAGATTGTGGGTTGTGTAAGGGAGTGGTTTAAAGTGCTGTGGGTAGATGTATCAGGTGTGTGGGTATGTGTCAGGTATGGGGTTTTCATACTATACAATGCAGTGTTGGGTTCTGAATGAAGTGAGATTCGACCGCAGCTGATCACAATGCCAATTGTTTTCCATCATGGAAGTACCGCTTTCATGATTTGTGGATCATAATCTGATGGGTGCACCTATGGGTGCACTGTCTATGCTGGGGTCCCTAAACCTACTTGCCCTGCCATATACTAGGGACACATTCTGCTTGGACTCTTTGAGAGGCTTCTCCCAAGACTCTCTTACCAAACATAATGGGCCTCTTACAGAGTGCCCAAACAGTAACTCGAAGGGGCTGAATCCAACTCCCTTTTGTGGCACCTCCATGTATGCAAACTGGCATGGGAGAAGAACATCGCATCTCCTCCTGAGTTTGTCAGACAAACCCATGATCATGCCCTTCAGGGTCTTGTTAAATCTCTCCACCAGACCATTGGTCTGGGGGTGATAGAGGTTGGTGAACCTATAGGTAACACCACACCCATCCCACATTGCTTTCAGATGTGCTGACATAAAGTTTGTGCCCCTAACTGACACCACCTCCTTTGGGATCCCTAAGCTGGTGAACACACTAAGCAGGGCTTCAGACCCTGTAGGAACAGTGAGAGTTCTTAGGGGTTTTGCCTCTGGATACCTGGTGGCATGGTCCACAACCACCAAAATGTACTCGTTACCTGAGGCAGTTGGTGGGTCTAGTAGACCAACAATGTCAATCCCCACCCTCTCAAAGGGAGTCCCAGCCACTGGTAGTGGTATCAAGGGAGCATTTGTCTTACCCCCTGCTTTGTCACTGGCCTGACAGGTGACACAGGAGCTGCAAAACATCTTGAGTTTTTCTAACATTTGGGGCCAATAAAAATGGTTGACCAGCTTGTTCCAGGTCTTGGTCAGCCTCAAACGTCCAGCAAAGGAAATCTCATGCCTTAGAGTTAGGAGGAATTCTCTATACTTCTTGGGGACCACCAATCTCCTGGTTGCGCCAGGTTTGGGGTCCCTTGCCTCAGTGTAGAGAACTCCATCCTCCCGATAAACCTTGTGGGACACACTAACATCCCATTGGTCTTGCCTGGAGGTAGTCTGCCTCTGTTATGACTCTGTTTTCTCATTTCTAGGGGGCGCTGTAAGTTGACTCTCGGTAGCCTGGGAATCACCTTGAACACTTATCTAGAGTCCCTTGCTGACTCCTGTTTGTTTCTTTTTTCACCATGGTATACTTGTGTAGTACTACATTTGCTTCCTAGAACTGCAAATCCCACAATAAACAGCCTGGTAGTCAGGAAAGCCTGGATTCTGTTTCCCATTGTTTTCTATGGGAGAAGTCCAGTTGCTCCTTTTCACCGGATCCTCTCCTCCAGGACTTTGAAGTGTCTGAAACTACACATGCCTGAGACCTCTCCTGTGCAGCCCAGCTTGGAATTGTTAATAAGCAATCCCTTTCCTCAAGATCCCCGTTGTGCACTGGAGTTCGATTCCTTTGTGTTACAGACCCCTTATCGGATGGTGTTCCAGTTTTGTTCCTGTTCTGTTCTAGCTTGATCCTGTTTCCTGTTTCTCTGCTCTGCTCCTGATTGTTCCAGCCAGAGTCTGCTTCCTATATCTCTCTCTCTGTTTCCCAGTCCTGTTTACTGCTTATTTCTACTCCGTGTATTCCAGCCCTGTCCTTGACTGTTCCAGCCAGAGCCTGTTCTCAGTGTCCCAGTCCTATCCCTGCCTGTTCCAGCCAAAAGTTTGCACCCTGTTTTCAAGTCCTAGTCCTGCCTTTGTTTCAGCCTGAGCCTGTTCCCAGTTCTTGCCTCTGCCTCTTAGTTTGTTCCCTTCTGTTTCTGTTTCTTCTTGGTTATTTGTGTCTGGTAAGTGTTCTATCAGTCTTCACCAGTGTATAAGTGTCTTCCTTTGTACTGGGGTTGGCTCTTGGTTTCCAGGAGGCAATTCCAGCCCCCATCCTTGTCTAGTGTTATACGTTGTTTTTCGTGCCTAACAGTAACAGTGTGCTATTGCTGTTTTCTCTGGAATCGCCACTGTGTTTCCAGCTGGACCCACAAGAGTGTGTCTTGTGTATGTAAGTACTATCCTTGTTTGTGCTCTAGGGTCCAGAGACAGAATTGCTTCTGCTGCCTCCTTTCTATGGGGCTGGCAGGGTGACTATGTGTAAGAGCAAACTGCACAGAGGCATTGACATTCCCTGTCACTGTGGGAGGTTCTGCGCCTTACTCTGTGTACAAGTCCAGCGTGTTTGTCCATTTGTAATCTGTTTCCTGTTTGTTCACACAAGGGTTGCTCTGCTTTTACTTTCCTGTTTCCTGTGCCTGTCCATAGCTGTCCTTTCCGTGTACGCCTTTAGCTGCTCTTCTGCCCCAGTACACTACCTCTTTAGGATATTCGGTGGCCTCAAGGGGTGTCCCAACCAGAGTCCTGATCAGACCTGCCCTCATCCGTGACAGCCTCAGGCCCTCAAGAGTGGAACACTTTCTTTGTTTCTGGCACAGCTCCTGTCTGGTGGGCCCACCTACCCCATTGAATTCTTAAAGTTAGGCAGAGATTGCAGGGGAAGGGTCTGGCCCTCAGAGGTCAGATCTTTGCCCTCAGGATTGGATCCCTCCTGAATCTGAGTACTTGGTGGGACTGGCAAGACAAACCCAATGCACTTTCCTTTTTTTCTTGGAGGCTTGGTCCATTGTTCCAGGGTCAAAGTGTCCAGCACTTCCATGGTGTATTGCTTGTGACCTTGTCACAGCACACACCCATTCAGGGAGGTCCAGCATCTCTGCGTGGACCCTTCTTTCCACCTCTGACCACTCAAATGTTTGCAGATCATTTCCCAGCAGACATTCTACTGGGAGGGCAGGAGCTACTGCTACATGTTAAGGGACAGTTACACCTCCCCATTCCAGGTTCACCATGGCCATGGGATGAAGTTTGGTCCTGCTGTCCTCATATGTCACTTGGTGGAAAACACCAAGTAAGACCTGCTCTGGAGAAACCAGCTTTTCTGAGACCATAGTCACACTGGCTCCCGTATATCTCAGAGTCTCTACCTCAGTCCTATTGACACTAGGCCTCTGCCTATATCTCTCCATTTTCGGAGGTAATGTGGCCATGATTGCAATGTCCACCCCCCATAGACACTAAGGTGACCTCTGTGTACCCTGATCCCAAACCTGGGCCAACTTCCATCCCTACACCTACACTAGCAATCCCATGGGACTGCCCACAAGTGGGGGGGCACTTGGAGTATACAGCATCCCTTCTGTTGTGTCCAGGCTGGCCACACTCAAAACACTTGCAGCCTTAGAAAGATCCTAAAACTTTTCTGCCTTAACAGTTTCATAATGCTCCCCTTGGTACCCCTTTCCCTTGGAAGAAGCCTGGCTCAGGGCTCTACTACCCTGAGAAGGTGTTGGGGACTCTTGTGAGGACTTCTTGTACTTTTTAATATCTTTCCCTTGGTTCTTCCCCTGAGAAGAACCATTTCTTCCCTTTTTCTGATCACCTCATGGGGGTTTCCAGTTAACTCTAGTTCACAACCAGTCATTTGCTGTCTCCCCCAGCTCTCTGGGGTCCGTCAACTTATAGTTAACTAGATACTGGTGTAGCTTCTCTTGAGCACAATTAGGTAGAAAATGCTCCCTCAATCAAATTGTGAAGCCCCTCATAGGTAGTTACCTTGTTGCCCTGTATTCAGCCCTCTAGTGCCTTAACTAAGATGTCCACAAAATTAATCTAGGAAAATGGTAGCTGTCTTCTGGGTATCCCTGAACTTGAGCCTGTACTGTTCTGAGGTCAGACCAAATGTCTTGGTGAAGCACCTCCTCATACTAGGGTAGGAGTCTGTTTGATCCCCAATGAGGGTCAGGAGACTGTTCCTCTCAGATGTTGGGGCCAACTCCCATAAGAGTGAACCCCAACATTGAGGCTTAACCCTTCTCATCTGGAGAGCCCTCTCAAAGGCCCCCAGCCAATTATCTTAGCAACATCTACAGAAGCAGTAACAACCCCTTTGGGCAGTCTGGGACAAAGCCCCTCCACCCATTGACATCTCAACTTCTCTGTTGCTGTCACCATCTCTTTTCTCTTCTCTTGCCCACTTTGACCTTTTCCAGGGCCAGCTTCTCTGCCTCCAAAGCTATGTATGCCAGCGGGGCTTCCATGTCTCTCTCTCTAAGGGACAGGTTCTCTCCTTCTGAAGGGATCCTCGTCCCACAACAAGCTTTGGGTATGGCCCTGGTGACCGTGTGTATTGAGGACTTGTCTTTCTCCTCCTCAATAAGGTTCAGGTGCCCTCCTTCCCCTGAGTGGTTATAGGTTACACCTTCCCCTATTTCTTCCTCCCCAGTAGTTTCCTCAGTGCCATCTGTTGGGCCTCAGACCAGGCTGTGAGGGATTTAATCAAAACATTCTTCCTGAGGTTAGTGGCTGCAGGCAAACCCCTCTCAGTACACAAACCCCTAAGCTGGACTACTGTTATTGTGGGTAAGCTAGCCAGATCAAGCTCCATGCTTCCCTAGTTTTGTGTCACACAAAAAATTTTTGCAACAAAATTGGAATCAAGAATGTAGAAAAATCACAAAAATGCAATAATTGAAATTAGTCCAAATTAAAAATCAAAAATAATTATTGCACTAGGACAATTTTAAGGATTTTTAATTTGCTTTACTTAAAGCTGTAGTGCAATATTGTACACAACTACTGGATCCCCCCTCAGTGCACCAAACAATTTGGAAAGCAGGTTATTGGTAAGGGCAGGTAAGTACCTACACTTAGCAATAGGTCACCGACCCCCACTAGGTCCAGTTAGGTCTCAATAAATTAACCCCAGCTCAACCCTTGGTAGCTTGGCAAGAAGCAACAGGGCTTAACTTAGGAAACAAAGGCCCATATTTTACTGAAAATGACGGAGCCCGATGCTGCGCCAAAATTGTCAGCGCCACACTCCATCATTTTCACAATGCAAGGAAGCACCATATTTAATTGAATACTGTGCACCTGTGTTGTCCCCTGAGTTGACACTAAATTGAGCTACCTAGCACCAACGCAGGCATCCTGGCACCTGGCACCATTGTGCGAGTATATCTGCGTTGAGGGGTTTTATTGTTTATGTGTGGAAAGGTGCCCCTTCCTGCACATAAACAATCACTAATGGTTATTTGGCACTTCTGTGTGTTCTGCAGAATGCAGCACACACTGAAGTTTCAAAGCGTCATTTTGAAATGAGTGTCTACGTGCAGGAAGGGACACCTTCCTCCACATAAACAACCATGTCTGGCATTTTGAACTTTCTATGCGTGCTGCAGAATGCAGCACACATAGAAAGAGAAAAAATGAGGAGGAATAAAATTATTCCTCCTCAATGCATCTTGCTAACTCCATCCCTGGGATGGTGTTAGATTTTGGCACTGCCTCAGGTTTTCAAAAACTCATAATTCTGAGGCAGTGTCAAAATGCAATGGGTGTTGCAATGGAATGTCCACAGCAATACCCTTTGAACGCCCCCTTCATCACAAAAGGCTGCGTGTGAAGGGTCCGGATTTACAAGTTGGAGTTAAGCCAAAATAAAAGTGGCTAAATGCCACTTTATAAATACAGCGTTTTGCTTAGTCCCACCAGAGTGTCACAAAAAGTGACGCTTCAGTGGTGCGAGGGGCTCATAAATATGCCCCAAAGTGTGTAGAGCATTCACATATAACAAAATCACAATAAAATAAAGTACAGGGAACATTTTAAAAATCAGAAAACAATTTATAAATGTAGGAAATATTTTCAGCGTTAATTTGACACAAAAAAATGAATAAAATCGGAGAAGGGGAACCAGAGATTTGAATTTTTAAAGTATTAATGTTTTTTAGCACTTTGAAACTAAAAGCGCCACTCAGGATTTCTGGTCGCATCTCGATTGGGGCAAAGTCAACGTTTAAGCCTGACCGCAACGGCTGCAGCGAGCGGTAGGCCTCGGTCAAAAGTTGACCTTCTTACTTAGGGCCATATATACATTCTGTTTGCTCTAAATTTGCGTCATTTTTGTTTTTACGCAAATTTGGCACAAACTTAACTTCATATTTATATCTTGACGCTAAACCCGTCTAGTGTAAAAATATTGGACAACGATGCGTAAAGCACCTTGTGTCAATGAGATGCAAGGTAGGCGTTCCTGTCCAAAAAATTACTTTTAGGCCGTGTCGCCATATTTATCCCCCGTGGTAAAATGACGCACGGGTGGGAAGCGGACCCAAAACATGACTTTAGTCCCGTTTTGCATCAAATTCAACACCTGGGTCTGACCAGGAGTTAATATGAGGCACATACACCACTACTTAAGGATAATTCACAGAAGGAACATTTGCTACCTCCAGGACAACATGGAAGTCATACTGCTCCAGCTAAGTACACGCCGCAGATGTCTGCATTGACAGTAGCTCCCTCCACCTCCACAACAGCAACCCCAAACACCACCACAGCACCTACAAAGGTAACACAGATGGCAGGAGGGGATATTTTGGCAGAGGACAACCCTCTTTGGCCTCAGGGAGCAAGACATCATCAGAGCTTACTGTCTCAACCGGGATTCCATTTTGCGCCTGCTGAACCAGATTGCACCCGACCTTATAGCTAGGCTGCAAACTCCCAATCACTTACAACCCATTACAAAGCTTCTGGATCCTTTCAGACAACAGGGGCAATAGTGACTGGTGACTCTCAGCCATCAATATCAGTTTTCCTGCCTAAGATCCTAGATGCCATCATCCACCTCACACCCCACCACATCTGCTTCCCAAACACCCAGCAACTTCAGCAGGAGACCAAGCAAGGTTTCCATCTAATTGCTGGGTTTCCACATTTGCTGGGTGCAATGGACTGCACCCATGTACAACTGGTTCCACTTGCTGACACAGAGCATCTCTACGCAAACTGAAAGCACAACCATTCGATTAAGGTGCAGGGCATTGTGGACCACTGTGGGCTCTTCACTAACATCTCGGCCAAGTATCCCAGCAGCACCCATGATGCTTTCATATTCAGGAACTCCACCATCAATGGGTGGTTCCAGGATGGACAATATGACAGTGGCCTACTTGTTGGTAAGTCAACCAACCAATCAGAACACACACAACACACCAACCCTGAGGACAAACAACATATATATCACATCAAATACACATGGGCATGGGACTACAGATGTACTGGCAACAAAACGCGTGCTGCATGTCGAAGCACACCGCAATGGTTGGACATCATAAACTCAGACACCCACATGTACCTAACAGCCACAAACTAACATCCATACCATGTGAAGGACAAGTGGAGCTATCTCCATTTTGCATACAGAAGAAGACTACAAACCACTACATGTGTCCATTGGTTGACTACTAAATATACTTCACACAGATTACACAAACCAACAATAGATCTGCAATGTCAATGGCATATAGCATAGCCATGGAAAGAAAGTCACACCTAGTCACATCCCCACCTCGCTAATGGTGTGCAAGACTCAGGCGCAATCTACATTAAATACCATCCAAGTGGTGCCAACAACAACTACATCTCATCTACACATACCTGACATACCTGTAGGGTGCACATTGATCTGTTGAATGCAATGTATTGCACACATAGGAAGACTAATGTACCTGCCGTTAAAGACTATGGGGCAAAATCATGAGAAATGGTGCCACAACTACTCAACTGACACCTCACATGCCCCACTTGGCACCCGCTAACACCATCATGCCCATATTGTAGACTATCAATAATTCACCATGGTGCTGATACACTACTAAACTGTAATGTACATGGATGCCATAGTAGAGCCCTGTAGGAGTATGGAGGACAAAACTGGTCATACATGCACCATACTAAGTGACACTTCAGAAAAATAGCTGGGCGGCCTCCCAAAGTCTGCATTGTGCATGTGTAGTAAGTCTGACTAAAAATCCAATTACTAAAAAGCTAGGATATAGACCTGTACCAAATGTGATCATCATACTAATATGTGGTACTCACCCTTGGACACCTGTGCACTCATCATGAGTTTGTTGTCTGGTGAAAATCGCTCAGTAAACTTCCACCTCCATTAGATTGCCATTGTGGTCTAAAGTCTGACGGCCGTATTAGGAGTTCCCTGCTGGGCTTGTAGGCGGAAACAGGTTTTTCACCCTCTGACGCAGCTGGGAAGAGGGCCAAAACATTGCAGCCAAGTCGTAATTGAGCCAGCTGCAATGTGGAATTGGGCAGGTGCAGTAGAACCAGTTGCGCTTTCTACTGCCTGTAATCTGTGCAGTGGAAAGTGCTACAGGGCTGTCCATGGGGGCCCAGGCACTGCCCATGCAAAGTAAATGGCCAGTGCAGGGGCCCCCAGGGGACACCTGACACCCTAATTCTGCCAGGCTTGCATCAGTGGTTGAACTGCCACGCAAAGGCTGGCAGATTGGGGAGTCAAATTCCGGAGGGCAGCAGTGCTTGCAGTGCTGCCCTTGTGGTTTAAGACAGCTGGAACTGCCAGGCTGCTGGCTGGTGGCAACCTGGTGATGTTGACAGTCCAATCATGGTGACGTGATGGTCATAATGTGGCGGTCATACTGCCACGACCGCGGAGGTCCAACTGTTACTGTGATTCTGGCGATCTTGAGACCACCAGATATGTAATGAGGGCCAAGATGGCTGACACAACCATTATCTGCCACTAAGGCTACTAAGTGTTGCACTGCATGCTTAATGCCACATGCCAAAATCGATTAAATAGACTGACTTTGTATGGCAACTGTGCTGGCTAGACATCTGACACCACTGAGCTACAAGGAGGTGGTAGCCCCCATCTAATATAAGGACCCTGCCACTAATATGGACTACACAAAACATGTTACATACATGATGAGCATACGTATTGGAATCCAGATGGTCATATACAGGTCCTTGAGCCAGCACCCAAGAATGTCATGTACATCAACACACTCAAATTGAACCGTATTACAAGACCAGGAACACTCCTCTGATTCACCACTCAAACTGCAACCAACTAGTGCCATGGAATATTCCTGATCCCTCTCAAGTCTTTACTAAATTTGACCCTCTTATTTTTGTAGCTGGCCAAGGTTATGGCATACAGCAGTGGGTCATGACACCCTTTGCAAATGCAACAACCAATGAAAAGCGTGCCTACAATGAAGCACACTCGAAAACACACAGTATGGTGGAAAGGACCTTTGGCCTTCACAAATCCGGGTTCAGGTGCCTCGACTTGACATGAGGACTGCTCCTGTATGCTCCCCCGCTGGAATGCAAGATTACATTAGTATGGATATCCTGCACAACATGTGTGTTAGAAACAATGCCCCCTGGAATGGACAAGTTGATGTCCACAATGAGGAGGAGGATAATGGGGCTGAAGACCTTGAGGGGGAACAACCAAACACAGTAGCAGGAGTTCGCAGGAGACTGACCATTTTTTAGAACTTTTATGCCTAGTCAACCAAAAAGGTACTTTGTAAATACCTTCAATAAATATTTGTTTCACAACATAATCCTTGGTCTACTTTGTCTAATACATACACCATTGAAATGTGACTAACCTCACGGAGTGTGTCAGAAACACAAAAACAACAAGTATGGTACACACATCCTGGGTGATGTAGGGGGTTCTACAGACTCCCCCTCATATATCATTGACACCCAAATCCGTGGCATGTGACTTCTGAAGGCCTAGATCCATGTACCAGGCCATTCACCACCACAACACAATGCCTAACAGGTTGTATGCGAGGGGGCCACATGTAAGGTAGGGGCTGTCCGGAAATGGAGGTTAAGTAATGTTAGAACTGAACACTGTCACTACTCTGTGTATTTGTAGCTTTGCCTGCATGGTACATGTGTCAAGTGGGGGACATTATAGGTAACGGTGCCCCTTCAGTAATTGCCCATGGAATGTAATCAATGTTGGAAGCTGAACCTGCACAGTGTGTCCATGGGAATATGTTCTGGCACTGCAATTGGCCACATCCCTGACACTTGCAGGACTGCAAATCATGTATGGCACATATACATTGGCTTGGGATTGGCCAATGGCTTGGCAGTGACATAAAGCAACTAGGGGTGTTGAAACCATATGCAAACACATAACAGATTGTATAGTTCAATGAATTTTAATAAGCTAATGCATCAGCCAAATGATAGTCTAGCTAGAATGCAGGCATAGTGTGTAACACACCCATCTACATAGGATGCACAACTGTCACACAAATTGGGTTGATTCACACATGCCTTCTGCTAATAATGAGAAATAAATGAAGACAAATGTATGGGTGTCTGTCCTAGGTAGCAACGGGTATGCCATTATCCACAGTGATTGACCTGTGTCTGCATGTCTATACAGTAAGCCCCTCATAACAACATTAAACAGCATATAGCAATACAAACCACTCATTGTCACTTACATGACAGATCCATTGTATGGTACCAAATGTAACTAAATAGCTCATATATGTACTGGTCTCCAATACCACAATCAGGTGTGGCATGTGTGAACATGTACAGCATTGTTCTACACTGTCAGAGACCCACATCACACTGAGTGGGAGTAGACACACCCATATCAGTAACAGTTGGCAAAGGACAAATACAGCACTAAGAAGATATTACACCTCAACATCATTCAGTTATGGTAAGAGTCAGCTAGATTGTGGTATGCTGGGAGAATTGCATTGCCATGTTCAATGGAGGATATGGATGGGCAGCTCTCAGACACCCACAAATTCTTACTGATACAACACGCAATGTCACGTGGAGACTACTCAAGTGCTGTGGCATGTGTAATGTCATGTGTGTCAGGCACTCATTACATTTCATTAATATCGCCAATAGGACATTAACTACTAAGTTGACAGTTGTACGAGAAGGGAATATCTCCACATTACACAAGTCACATGTTGTATCCTGTCCCTATCTCGTCAGACAATGTTGCTGTAGAAGATGTGTACAAGGTGCTAATAGACAAAAGACTGGGAGCAATGGAGGACACAATACATACCTCACCAGTAATGGCAGAATAAAGGAATAATGACCGGACATACACCAAAACAGACACTGTAAGACACCAATGTCTACATGTTAAACATTAACTGATGTACAGGGAGTTAAAACATAGAGTGGGGACAGATACATTGCGCTAATTAACGCCTACATTAGATCAGTCCCTGTAAACGTCCCCTCCCCACAGTAGTTCATCTCGCTAATACTGTTCAGTACCTAAAAGGAGGCACCTTAAAATTAATTGCAGGTGATTGTAACACAACACTTGGAAAAGGGCAGAAGGAGATCGTCTATTTTCAGGATCTCCAAGGTGCTCTGATTGGTTCTGGGGCAGCCACACAAATGGCAGGGAAATTAAGCATGGTAGCCGGCCAACTAGAAGATCTGATAACTTACAACTTACATCTGATTACTTCATCTCCAATTTAAACCCGTTTCCCTTATGCCGTACATGTACTCCAAGTTAAATTTGTTCCTTGCACTTACAAGGTGCATATGTGTTTTAAATCTTTTACATGTATAAATAATACATTTAAAAAAAAATCTTTTTTAATATCTGTATGCATTAGGAGATTTATAAACTAAATTTTATGAATGTATTTGTGTACAATTTTATGGTTGTCTAACCGAAATAAAGTAAATACTACCACTAAAATTACACCAAAACAGACACTGTAAGACACCAATCTGTACATGTCAAACTTTAACTGATATACAGGGAGGGTTGCCAAGATCATATATGACCCAGACATATTTGCCACTAGCATACCATGGTATTTGCCTTTCGTATGGTACCAGAACAGGAACCAGCCACCTACAACTCCATCTGTCTCATGTCATTTGTCTAACCTTGATATCACAACAGTTATACAACACGTATGCAAGCTGAACATTGACACAACTTTGGACTCCAAAAATCCATACATATTCTACATGTGCAAGCACACGACCTCTGTACCTGAGAGGGGAAGGCTGATATCAAGTACTTCATTGGAATTCATCAAAACCAGGTATGTATGACCACATTTGTTCATGTCTCCATCTACTAGTGTTGGACTTTTTTGCTTATGCAGGGTCATTCCCAATCTTTTTGCCTCCTGCCTCCTATTTTTCTGACCGGCTGCTGTTGACGTTTGAACTCTGAATACTTTACCACTACTAACCAGTGCTAAAGTGCATATGCTCTCTGTGTAAATTGTATTGTTGATTGGTTTATCCATGATTGGCATATTTGATTTACTAGTAAGTCCCTAGTAAAGTGCACTAGAGGTGCCAGGGCCTGTAAATCAAATGCTATTAATGGGCCTGCAGCACTGGTTGTGCCACCCACATAAGTGCTCTGTAATCATGTCTCAGACCTGCCAATGAAGTGTCTGTGTGTGCAGTTTTAACTGTAAATTCGACTTGGCAAGTGTACCCACTTGCCAGGCCTAAACCTTTCCTTTTCTTACATGTCAGACAACCCTAAGGTAGGCCCTAGGTAGCCCCAAGGTCAGGGTGCAGTGTATGGTTACGGTTGGACATATAGGCCCTCATTACAACCCTGGCGGTAAAACCTGCTTACTCCCGTGCAGAAGAACGGCAACATACCACTGCGGCCGTGGAATTCCGCTACAGGTATTACGACCCACAGCTCATAATCCGCCACAATACAGATACCCACACAAGTCCGCCACAGCAAAGGTCAGTGATAAACTGGCGATAACAAAACCGACACCGTCACGCCAACAAGAATCAACGCAGCCGACTTTCAACCGCGGTAAACCATTGGCAGTACACACCGCTGCACTCAAAATACACACACACTTACAAAACTCCACCACATTGGACGATTCGAAATACACACACCTGATATACATACACACACCACTGCCACACACCCACAACACTATAAAACACACACCCACATTACCCACAAACCCTTACAACCAGAAATTTAAAGCAGGCCAGAGAGATACACTACCTTAAACAACAGCAGCATCCACAGACACACAACACCATGACTTACACAACATCCACGCAACTCAAACCACACATACCAACACATCCCCTCACACATCACAACAGACAACACCTCACACACCACCCACTCCACATCATGGCACCTCAACGACACCCCAGGTTCTCTGAGGAGGAGCTCAGGGTCATGGTGGAGGAGATCGTCCGGGTAGAGCCACAGCTATTAGGATCACAGGTGCAGCAGACCTCCATTACAAGGGAGATGGAGCTATGGCGGAGAATTGTCGACAGGGTAAACGCAGCGGGACAGCATCCAAGAACACGGGATGACATCCGGAAGAGGTGGAATGACCTACGGGGGAAGGTGCGTTCTGTGGTCTCCAGACACCAGACACCAGATTGCAGTGCAGAGGACTGGCAGTGGACCCCCACCTCCTCCCCCACAACTACCAGGATGGGAGGAGCAAGTATTGGCAATTCTGCATCCTGAGGGCCTCGCAGGAGTAGCAGAAGGATTCAACTCTGGTAAGGCAAATCTGTACTATTTTATCCCACACTCTACCTGCATGCCATCACATACCCCACCTTTACCCTCACACCCATCACAGCAACAACCCACAGATACCCAACCAACCCACACATTCCAAAAACAAGTCCTGCATGTACCACCAATGCATTAGCAGCCATCACCAAAGCATGTCCAGTACAGATACCCACACAGACCCCCAACCAACTATCACACAAGGACCAAGCCAAAAATGAAAGCACTGGAGTAGAGGGTCACTCACCCATTGCACACAATGGCACACACAGATGCAATAAATATGTTTTTACACCCCTACATGACCCCTAGCCAACATTACCGGACAGGAGGTGCCAGACATATCCAGTCCTCCCACAGAAGAGGCCCACAGTGATGACAGCAGCTCTGCACAACTGGATCAGGATGACCAGCCCAGCCCATCAGGGACCACAGAACAGTCGGCTCCCCTGACATAGTCACAAGCCACCACAGAGCCTCCCCCCTCAGGAAACACCAGCACAGCACCCACCCAGATGGCCCATCCCTCTGTCCCCAGGACACATCAACCAGCAGTGTGTCCACCACTACAGGGAACCCAGGCAACCCCACTAACACAGGACGATCATGGACCTGGGGGCAGTGGGCACACGGTTCAGGGGACAGAGGCACAGGACAACAGGGAAGCTGGGAGGACTGCTGCGCAATAGGGGGGGGACAGGCCCAGGGAACCCACTCTCCACGATGCCCTGTCCAACATCATGGGAGCTTACCATCATTCCCAGGAGACGATGGCAAGGGTACTGGCCAAGTTTCAAGAGACCCAGCGTCTGCAGGAGGAACACCACCTTGGGATCAGGGAGGACTAGAAGTCCATTAACTACACCCTGGTCAACATTGCAGGGGTGCTGCAAGACCTTGTCAACACCAGGAGGGACACAGTGGCACAACAAGGGGCCCCTGACACTAGCCTGGACGATGAACAGCCCTCCACCTCCGCCGGCGCTAGTGGAGAACCACCCCGCAAACGGTCCCTGAGATCCAGGAACAAGACAGAAAACAATGCCAAGACCCTCGCCAGGAAATGAGACCCCGCTGAATGTTACCCTTCTGTCCCTCTTTGTCATCCCGTCCATCCTTCAACTGCCATTGCTCCACTTCCTATGCCCCTTTGGACAATGCACCTGTGAAAAAAATAGACTCAACTCTGCCATGGACATTCCTCCACCACCCCCCAGCCCATTTTACAACCCCCTCCACTCAGTAGCACAGAAATAAACACCCCTCAATCACAAAACAATCTGGAGTCAGTCTGTGCTTTCACAAATGTGTAATTGCAATAACCATGGAATATAGCAATGTCTATTTACTTGTGCAGATACCAATGTAACACAGCTATAGGCCAGGAGGAAACATAGCAGAGGGCACAAAGTGGGACCCACATTTGTGAAATGGAAAGGCAAAGTGACAAGTCAGGGTCCATACACAGAGTGAAAATGACAGACTAATGCTAGCTCAAACAATAGTATGAGATGTGGGAGGCAGTGACATCTTCTTACCTGTGTCTCACTGCAAGTTTTACATGATGATGTTGTTTAGGTTGTCGATATCCTCTTCTTCTGCCTCCTCTTCTTCACTGTCCACAGGCTCCACAGATGCCACACGACCACCATCTGGCCCATCCTCCTAGAGAAAAGGCACCTGCTGTCGCAAAGCCAGGTTGTGCAGCATACAGCAGGCCACGATGATCTGGCACACCTTCTTTGGTGAATAGTGTAGGGAACCACCTGTCATATGGAGGCACCGGAATCTGGCCTTCAGGAGGCCGAAGGTGCGTTCAATCACCCTCCTAGTTCGCCCATGTGCCTCACTGTAGCGTTCCTCTGCCCTTGTCCTGGGATTCCTCACTGGGGTCAGTAGCCATGACAGGTTGGGGTAACCAGAGTCACCTGCAAATATCGAGGGACAACTATTAGACACACACTAACCCGTAGGGACAACCCCAGACCCAGACACCTATTCACACTGTATTGGGTCCTTGGCCTCACATGTTAGCCACACACGGTGCCTCTGGAGTTGCCCCATCACATAAGGGATGCTGCTGTTCCTCAAAATGTAGGCGTCATGCACTGAGTCAGGAAACTTGGCTTTCACATGGGAGATGTACTGGTCTGCCAAACACACCATCTGCACATTCATTGAATCGTAGCCTTCTGGTTTCTGTACACCTGTTCACTCTTGCGTGGGGTTACTAATGCCACATGTGTCCCATTAATGGCACCAATGATGTTGGGCATATGTCCCAGGGCATAGAAGTCAGCCTTTCACTGTGGGCAAATCCTCCACCTGAAGAAACACGATGTAGCTGCGCATGTGTTTCAGCAGGGCAGACAACACTCTGGACAACACGTTAGGGAACATTGGCTGGGACATCCCTGATGCAATGGCCATTGTTGTTTGAAAGGAACCACTTGCCAGGAAATGGAGTACTGACAGGACCTGCACTAGAAGGGCTATCCCTGTGGCTTGGCGGGTAGCTGACATCAGGACTGGCTCCAACTGGGCACACAGTTCCTGGGTTGTTGCACGATCAAGTCTGTATTT
This sequence comes from Pleurodeles waltl, assembly GCF_031143425.1. NCBI lineage: Eukaryota > Metazoa > Chordata > Amphibia > Caudata > Salamandridae > Pleurodeles > Pleurodeles waltl. Next base: position 827,368,557 of record NC_090446.1, read on the forward strand.
GACTATGATGTGTCTCTCTTCCATTGTTGACAGGTCCACCAGGGGTCTGTACACCAAAGGATGCCACCATCTCATCACCTGCCCCAGCAGACGTTCCCTATGGAGGAGAACAGCAACCTGAGAGTCAGCCAACACTGAGGTATCACAAAATGTTATTTGCTGAAAATGTATTAATCCGCAATGTCCCTGTAACTGTGTGTATTCCAGGCCTGGATAGGTGTGACGCAGGTATTAATAATGCCATGTGGCCCCCTGAAATTGCGGCTGCCTGACCTGTAAGGTAGGACAAGGGGATATGAGGTAACTGCGCTGGCGTTGTACACCGTCGCAGTGGGTGGTCGAAGACCGCAGTGCAATTCAGCATTGGTTAACATTGGGCCCTATGGGTCCGAGGAGCCAATGACAATGTACGCCGGTAGTGATGCTACGCACCGCCGCAGACGTGACCGCCATTTTCTGTCTGTTCCCTCACTTGATACCTGACCTTCAACAGGAGAGGACCTACACTGCAAGTGCTGCTGTGACCTGTGTCTGGAAGCAACGATGGCTACAGTGTCTGGGGAAAGGGCCCCTGCCTTCACTTCGGAGGAGTTGGAGAAACTAGTGGATGGGGTCCTCCCACAGTACACACAACTGTACATTCCTACAGACAAACAGGTGAGTACACTGTGAGCATGCTGAATGGGCAATGTCTGCTTTGAGTGATGTGGCTGGAAGTAACATGGGGGGGCTCAGGCCTATATGTGCGGATGCTGAGTGTATCTGCGTCATGGCATGGGTGGGAACTGGTGAAAAATGGGTATGACGGTCTGGCCGGGTGAGTAATGTCCTTTCCCCCTGTACCATTCCTCTAAGTCAGTGCCCACCAGAGGAAGGCATTTTGGCTTGCCATCACCAAGGACGTCCAGACCCTGGGGGTCTACCACAGACGGAGCACCCACTGCCGTAAAAGATGAGAGGACCTACGGCGCTGGAGCAAGAAGACGGCAGAGGCCCAGCTGGGGATTGCCTCCCAACGTGGAAGGGGTGCCCGTCGCACCATGACCCCCTTGATGTTCAGGATCCTGGTGGTGGCCTCTCCGGAGTTGGATGGGTGCTTGAGGGCATCACAGCAGCCACAAGGGGGCGAGCACACTCTCCTTCAGCTGACTCTGTGCGCATTACAAGGTGTCTGGGCGCGGGAGGTGGGCAGTGGGTTCCCCTAGGCCAGGGTGATCTTGGTAGGGAAGGTCCCTTGTGAGGCAGGCTATGTGGCACCCCAATCCCACTAGTGTTAAGAGCCATCTACACCTAGTCAGGCTCCTGTGACTTCCAGGTGTGCAGCAATTGGGCTTAGGCCTCGTATCCCATGGCTATGTGAAAAATCTAGGAACTATAAGTGCATGGTGTAGTGCAGAGGGCTGCTCAATGTCTGTTGTGCCTGCCAACGGTAGTGGTGTTGCATGCCCTGAACATGTCTTTCTTCTGTCTCCACCCCCCCTTTTTGTGGTCTCCCTGTTCTTGTGTGCAATAGCATCATCAGGCGGAGGAGCATTGGCACTGGAGCAGGAGGGAGCTGCATCCCACTTGGCCCTGGAGGGTGAAGCTATGGAGTCTGAAGACACCAGTGGGATGGAGGGCGAGGGGAGCTCCACGACGGGGACAAGAGCAGAGACCAGCAACAGTGACTCCTCCTCTAATGGGAGCTCCCTTGCAGTGGTGGGCCCCTCTATGCCCACTGCATCAACAGGTACAGCCGCCAACCCCCTACCAGCACCGCCCTCCCAGCAGCCCCTCAGCCTCTGTCCCATGCCCGCTCACCCAGGAGGGTGGGTATCTCCTTCGCCCCAGGCACCTCAGGTCCTGCCCCAGTCAGCCCTGCTGCCTTCAGTGAGGAGGCTATTGACCTCCTGAGATCCCTCACTGTTGGGCAGTCTACCATTGTGAATGCCATGCAGGGTTTTGAGAGCCATTTGCAACAAACAAATGCATACCTGGAGGGCATTCATTCTGGCCAGGCAGCCCAACAGAGAGCATTTCAGGCTCTGGCCTCAGCACTGATGACAGCCATTGTCCCTGTGTCCAGCCTCCCCCCTCCAACCTCCTCCACCCAGACCCAGTCCCCTGTACCTCTGTTTATCCCAAGCACACCATCAGACCAGTATGCACACACATCAACACACAAGAGTGGCTCAGGCAAACATAAGTACCACACATCCCACAGGCACTCACACAAGCACCGTACCCATGCACACATGCCAACATCCACTTCCTCCACTGTGTCCCCCTCCTTCAAGTTTCCCTCCTCACTCCCAGTCTCGTCTCCACTCACACCTGCATGCACTACATTCTCAGACACTACCTCCATCACCAGCATATCCATAACCACACACCGCTCACGTGCAATAACCACTCCCACTGCCATTCACACATCCCCAGTGTCCTCTACCAGTGTGTCTGTGAGCCCTCCTCCGAAAGTACACAAATGCAGGCACACACCCACCCAACAGCCATCCACCGCACAACAGCCTCCAGCTCATGCACCTTCACCCAAATTCAGCAGACGTACACCTCCTACAACCACTACCTCTTCCTCCACTCCCAAACCCCCTCCATCTACCTGTCCCAGTGTGTCTAAAAAACTTTTACTGGCAAACCTTGACCTCTTCCCTTCACCTCCCCCGTCCTTTCCCCTAGGGCTTTCCAGGTCCCAGCCCAGCCACTCAGCCACCAAATCCCCAAGCACAGTGGTGCCAGCAACTGCAGGGTCATGGAGTGAGCCACCCATCAGGGCTGCCAGTGTGCCACGTAGCAAGGGCAAGGACATTCCGCCACCTGCCCAGGTTAAAAAGGTGCCCAGATCCCAGAACGAGAAGCCGAAACTACCAGCCACCAAGGGCTCAGCGAAAACGAAAGGGATAGTGGCAAGACAACTGCACCACCATCAAAGGTGGAGAAGGGCCAAAAACAGAAGGACAGGTCAGGAGAGGGCATGGTGGCACTTACTGCGGGACCAGTGTCACACCTTCAGTCCACATCCACGCCAACCAGTATGTCAGCGAACACCGCCAGCTGCACCGCCAGCTGCACCACCTCCGGTACGTCTACAGCGGCTGCCACAATCCCCAGCCTCTTGCCCAGTGGGCAGCTGTCTGAGGCTGCAAGAGACATCCTGCTTTCCCCTTCAGCAGGTGCTGACCCATGCACCACCGCCAGCCCCACCGGCACAGACCCCTCCACCAGCACCGCCACCCCAGACACCGCCGCAAGCACCGCCGCCACAAACACCACCGCAAGCACTGCCAGCGGCCCCGTGACATCCTCGGACAGTGGTACCACCGCTGACATGCCTACCATTCCCAGTGGTCAGTCGTCCGAGGCTGGAGGAGAGTTCCAGGACCCTGGGCAGCTTCCATGACGCATTACTGTCATCACTGTTGGCACCTGCAGGTGGAAGGCGATGCCGCAGCAGTGTGGGGTATGTCTCTGCCTCCATGGCGTATCATGCTTCATGTACCTCACAAAATGTCATGGCACACACACCGAGGTGAGGGAATTGTACCGGCCACACTTCACATGGAACACTCTTGGCACCATGCCCCCTCCAGAACCAGTAGAGTATCACATCCACTACCTCAGTCGTTGGCAGGATGAAGCACTCTGGGCACCAGGCCCCCTCCAGAACCAGTGGAGTATCACATCCACTACCTCAGTCCTTGGCCAGAACCAGTGGAGTATCACATCCACTACCTCAGTCCTTTGCAGGATGAAGCATTCTGGGCACCAGGCCCAATCCAGAACCAGTGGAGTATCATATCCACTACCACAGTCCTTGGCAGGATGAAGCACTCTGGGCACCAGGCCCCACCCAGAACCAGTGGAGACTGTTATCCACTTGAGAGACTGTGGCTTTGCACTCCGCAGGATAAAGCAGTGGGCAAACCACCCACTGGAGAGACTTGAGAGACTGTGGCTTTGCACTCCCCAGGATACAGCAATGGGCATGTAGCCCCCTCGTGCAGCAGTGGCATCATGCGTTCATCTGGCTGAGGTGCCCCCCTCCTGCTCCCCCTGAGGAGCCGGTTTCATTTCAATCTGATGCCCCTGCAGTGTTCTCCCTGTTTCCAGTCAGGTATCTAGTGTGGGCTTCGCCCATGCATTTTGGGCCCAGTGGTCCACGGACAATGATTGGTGCACTATCCGGACTTGTGTAGTTGGTGTACATAATTGTATTTACTGGATTTTGAACTTTGATAATGAGCTTTCACATAATTACATTTGTTCAAATCATTTCCTTTTGTCCTTGCGTTCTTCCAGCGAGTGTGGGGAGTATATATGCAATGTTGCTGCATGTATTTGTGTGTATGGTGTTGTGGGTGGGGTTGTTGCATGTTGCGTGTGTGTGTCACTCTCTTTTCCCTCCCCCCTCCCCTGTGTAGTAGGTGCAGTACTCACTGTGGTCATCGCCGCCGTCTTTGGTGCTCCTGATAGAAGAGAAGGAAGACCAGCATCGGCAGTATCTGTAATTCAGGCTCCATGGCGTCCTGGTTCCTCGTGGGGTGTGAAGAGGTGAGTGTTTCCCTTCTGTGTACTGTTTCCGCCGTGTTTTTGTTCGCGTTGGTTCCACCCCAGAAAAGGTGGCAGATAGGCATGTTGTGATATGGTGGGCGGTACTTTGTCTTCCACCTGTCTGTTGGCGGTTACCACCGCAGTGTTTGTTTCTACCGCCGTGGCGGTCAGAGTGTTAAAGTGGCTGTCTATGTTGGCGGTTTCCGCCATGGTCATGATTCATTTTTTTTCCGCCGGACTGTTTGCGGTATTACCGCCACTTTAAAACCGACCACCAGGGTTGTAATGAGGGCCATTAGTTATGTGTTTTATATGTGAAATATTGCTAAATTCGTTTTTCACTGTTGCAAGGCCTGTCTCTCTCATAGGTTAACATGGGGGCTACCTTTAAATCTGATTAAAGTGTAGATTCCCTTTGGGAGCGGATGGACATGTGGAGTTTAGGGTCTCTGAGCTTACAATTTAAAAATACATCTTTTAGTAAAGTTGATTTTAAGATTGTGTGTTTGAAAATGCCACTTTGAGAAAGTGGGCATTTGCTTGCTTGTACCATTTCTGTGACTCTGCCTGTTTGTGGATTCCCTGTCTCGGTCAGTTTGACAGTTGGGCTGGTTGCACGTCACACTAGACAGTGACACAAAGGGAGCTGGGGTGTAGTCTGCATTTCCTGATGAGCCATCCGTGCTAGGAGGGAGGGGAGGAGTGGTCACTCACACCTGAAAGGGCTGTGCCTGCCCTCACACAATGCAGTCTCCAACCCCCTGGTGAGTGTCTGGGGCCTGGCCTGGGCAAGGCAGGATTTCACATTCAAAAGAGACATTACTTTGAAGTAGGCCTACTTCAAAGGAGAAATTGGGCATAAGAAGGGCACCTAAAACAACAGACTTTAGAAAAGCTTCTGGAAACAAGAGGATCCTCTGCCTGGAGAAGAGCTGAAGAGCTGAGGAAGAAGAGCTGCCCTGCATGTGACTGTGCTTTGTGGAGCTATCCTGCAGTTGCTGCTTCTGCCAGAGTAAGATGGCAAAGACTGCACTTTGTGTGCCTTCCATCTTGAGAAGAAATCTCCAAGGGCTTGATTTAGAGCTTGCCTCCTGTTGTTTGAAGTCTCAGGGACAGCAAAGACTTCTCTCTGCCAGCACCTGGAGTCTCTGGAGAGACTCCTACTCTGCCCTGTGGTGCCCATCCAGTTCCTGGGACCCTGAAAGGAGAAGTTGGGAGCCTAAGAGGAAGAAATCCACGCACAGAGCGCCCTGGAGGGAAAAGATCGACGCGACTCCGATCTGCGAGTGAAGAAACAATGTGCTGCTGGCTCCGTGGATGAGAATCGACAATTGCCGGCAACGCGACCAACGCACAGAGCAGGAGAAATGACACGCAGCACCGCTGATGGAGGCAGGAAGATCGCGACCTGCACTGCGTGGTTTTCAGATCATCGTGTGCCCGGATTTCTGACTCAAGTACCGCTGGGCGTGAAAAAACAACGCAAGGCCTGCCCCGACCTGAGAGTGCTGACCAGGTCGATGCATCGCTCTCCTGCGGAGAGAAAAAACTACGTGCCCCGACCCGGCGAAAGGAGAAACAATGCAAGGTCCCACTTGTGAGTTGAATCAACGCATCACAAGCCCTTTCTGATGCGCACTCACCCGTGTGGGGTTATTTTTGACGCACCCAAGGTAATTTTTCACGCTCCCAGTGTTAGTGTGTGTTTAAGACTCTTTTTGCATTTTTTTTGATAAGTTGACTTGTGTATGGTTGATTTTTGTCGTTTTGGTCTTGTTTTGTTTAGATAAATATTTCCTATTTTTCTAAACCTGTGTTGTGTCATTTTGTAGTGTTTTCATTAAGTTACTGTGTGTGTTTTGGTACAAATACTTTACACCCAGCACTCTGAAGTTGAGCCTACTGCTCTGCCAAGCTACCAAGGGGATAAGCAGGGGTTAGCTGAGGGTGATTCTCTTTTACCCTGACTAGAGTGAGGGTCCTTGCTTGAACAGGGGGTAACCTGCCTGTCAACCCAAGACCCCATTTCTAACAACTAGGGAATGTGCAGAGGCTGAAAGTTAGCTATCATAAATGGTAGAAATCCCAGCTCAATACCCCCACGCACCACTGCTCTGACAACATCAATGTATGATAATATCAGATGCTTGATGCACGTGCACAGGGGGCAGAGTGAAGAGGAGCACCATTAGCCTGCACCTTCACATGCAACCATGGGTTTGTGTTGTCACACAAACTAACACGTTGATGAAGATGGGTAGGCCTGCCATCTATTCCACACTGCAACCCTGCAACATAGTGGTACGGCATTGTATGTGACAGTCATGACTAACATGATGTTGACAAATCTGAGTATATATTTGGAGGCAGGCACACAAATCCCAAAGACCTCTGCACACATGTACCATCATAATGGGCCAGCCATGGTAATGTGAATGGATTCAGTGCAAAAGCTAACCTAGCAGCAAAATAACGGCATAGGTATAACAAAACCTGTGAGAGTAAATATGTTATCATGAATTATGTAGTGACCTACAGAACATAGGTGCAAGTGATGTGACTACACATCTTCTGTCTATGCAGGAAGATATCAATGTGAGCTTGCACATCCCCTTGACACAGAAATGTTGTGATGTATGACACAAATGACACAACACATGTCTATTGAGACACATGTCATTTATCATTGTTCACCAAAACACTGGTCCATAACATCTGCAGCAATTAAGATGCATGGGAAACTCCATGGCACATGTGTAGCTGACCTATAACTAGTTACATATGACAAATAACTAGTGAGTAGACACACATGCACACTCAACTTGACAGGGGGATACGTGATATCAATGCAGTCCCAGTCCACTGCATACTCTGAGTACAAAATGAAATAGCTGACACATGTGTTTGAGACAATGCCGAAATACAAATATGTTTGTGGGTGTGTAGACATATATTGCCTTCAGACATAAATATGTACTCCACCTGCTACTCACTAGTCATACACATATGCACACATATAGCACACATGTGGCAATTTACATGTGGACACAGTGTAGGGACACATGGAAATATGCAAAAAAGTATGAGTGAGTGTCTACAGCTATGAACTGGGGGGTTCATATTGTCAGTGGCCCAATACCTGCCTCTGATGCTGCAACTGGGTGGTCGGGTGATCTTCGTCTACACCACCAAGACAAGGTGGCTACGGTGTAGCAATGTGGTATACCATCTGGCTCGCATTTTTTATGACCGGACGTAATGAGCAGCCCCATCACTGGAACATCACTCATAAACCTGCAACACCAGATACATCCTCTGACCACTGAACAAGTGTGTCTGTTTTGAGCCATATTCGTATGTCCATGTACTCATCCCTCACTGGTGCAACAATGGTATAACATGACAACAATGGCAGGGCACACACCATTGGCAACCCTTCCATGTTTCAGATCAGTCAATGTGCAGGTAGTTACAACTATCTTTACATAAGTCCACTGCCATTGCAATTTTCATAGTGTGACTGCCTTGTGATGGCACACACATTTCTCTTACTTCACTGAAGGATGTATAAAGTCAATCCTCAACACCTTGGAAAACCCACACAAACCCAGGGTAGCAGTTTATTAGGTTTCTGTGATCATGATATAGATGTATACTACATCTGATTCAGGCTGACATGCTATAGTTGTGATAATGGGCCAGCCACTGCAACAACCATAACATGGCCCTCAGGTGGGACATACATGTTCAAGCTGTCCCATGTGGTCATTGAGGTGCTATTCTAACATACAGCTGCATGGCAATGCCATGTGGAATTGGTGCCATGAAATGCACCACAGGAGTGTCATGGACAGTGACGGTTTGTAGATGTGTGGGTCTACCTCATGATAGAGTACGTGTGATTGGGTGATCATAGTTGTCTGTCAGATTCACTGATCTTCCATTAGGATGACATCCTCACACAGCTTAACAAGCAGAGGGCATATTGAGGAAATGGCCTAGGAAATCCATTCTGGTTTCAAAACCCTCATTTACCGTGTGCTACACATATTGACAACGGAGCTTTCACATTGACTGCAAAATCACATCTACTAGTCCATGCATCTGCCATCAAGTGTACCCACCATTCCTGATGACTATGTATACTTTGTTTTGGACATGTTAGTCTGGTACATCAGCTGTCAGTACTGGCGTCCTGTAGAAACAATGTTGGGAACTATGACACATCTGACAACAGCCACAATTGGAACTCTATCATGCAACACTGACCGGAGGCCATCACTGATAAGGTTAGCTAACTCGGTTCCACACCAAGAAGTTCTCTTGGTACTCCCAGCTGACAAAATTGCCCTACTCTTTCTTTTCAGCCATACCTGCCATATATGATGAGGATACCACATATGTGTCCTTCATTTGTAACATACTCAGTGCATTGCTTGTGGGAGATGAGAACAACATTCACATTTGTCATGTCAGGATCCTCAAATGTAGCTTTGTGTCCCAACAGTCCTGCACTCATGTACTGATATTCTGTGACCTATGACATGGATTCACAATTTACAATCATTTATCTGAGTAGATGGATCACAGTAGACGTAGACATGCTAAATGTGAATACAAGGTGTTTATTTACAAGTGGAAGCGTGAAAGTGAAATATTTCCAATATCCAGGTCAGAGACCCCATTTGTGAAATCCAGATATATGTGACACTATACAAGTCCAGGGTTGAGGGACACGTCATGAGACATGCTTCGGAGTAGTGTTGATAAGTGTGGAGGAACAAAAATTGTCAATTGGTAAGTGAGAGACAATGACAATCCATAGCAGACAAGTCAACAGTTGGTGGATGAAGAGTGCACATATCCTACTGTGACAACACTGTCATGATTTTAAGCCTAGATCTAAGGAGAAATCTGGCCAGGTGGCACAGACTGGTGCTACCTGGTACTTTTCTGAGTAAAAGTAATTTGTTTCACATCTTTATCCTCTGATGTGTATGGTGCCTCCTGTGCCATTGGTGGTGGTGGTGGAGAGGTATAGTGGGCCATACACACTTCGGGGCTTAAATATGTGGAGTCTAAGCTCCTGGCAGCTGCCATTTGTGGTATGACATATGGCATCACTGCAGCAAGGAGGAACTGCTGATTTTTCAAGATAGCTGCAACTTCCTCGTGGTAGGCAGCTGTCACTTTCATGAGGGAGGCCACTTCACGCTTATTGGACTCTAGCCTGTTGTTCGTCATGCTGCTGACAGTTTGGGAGGTCAGTAGTTGTGGCCTCTCCCTCATGGCAGCAGCTATGTATGCCCAACACTGCTGGACTCAATGCAGTGGGTAGTGTGTGCCTCGGATGGCAGCTGTGTTTTCATTAGTTGTTACGAGGGACGTGCATACTCCTTCTAGACTGCCTTCCACGGTCTGTGTCCCTAGTCACACCTGCTTGGCCAGCACCCACTGGACACCTACCACTGTGCTCTGGAAGCTTGTCTCTGGGTCCTCTGAGTCCTAAGCTGTGTTTGTTCTTGCAAGTAGTGTATTTTGAGTGTTGGGTGGGGCATTCGGGGAGGCAGCAACTTTGGGTGTCCTCCTTGCAACTGGAGGTGGTGTCTGGAGGGATCCAAGGACATCCTGGAGAGTCTGTTGGCTGATTGTCATCAGCTGGTCATCCAGGTCATCTGTAAAATACAGGACAGGCAGATCAGCAGGAGAGCCATCATCCTTTGCAATGAGATGTTGTAAAATCAATCTTTCTTTATTGTGGCAGTTGACATGGCACACTGTTTCATTGCTGTTGGCGGATCAGTGACAACTTACAGTCCAAACATTGTTCTTGTAAATTATGGTTCCTATTTATTAGCGCTTTGCCACACTTGAGTTTCACATAAAGTGAGGCTCAGGTGGTGCAATGGGCTGCGTCATATTTACAAGGTGTGATGTATTCCTGTATAGTGGCTTAACACCACCTTGTTATTATGGCCCCTTCACATGCATCAATTTGCATGGGAGGGCCTTGCAGTAGCTGTTGTGGTGGTCAAGGCATAAAAACACACATTGCATTTTGCCCTTTCCCAGATTTGAATGTTTTCATACACCTGAGACGGCACCAACATCTTACACCACACCAGGGAGGCATTACCAACACAAGATGATGAAGTTTACTTTGATTGCTCATCATGTTTACGTTTGTGTATGCGTGCAGCATTGCACAGAACACATGGACCTAGCAGATTGCCATTTCTGTGTCAGGTTGTGCTGGAAGGTGCTCCTCCTACACAACTATGATCTCCCCTTCAACGCAGCCAAACTTGCACTATGGTGCAAGAGATGCAGCATTGTGGCAGGGCAGTTAATTTTCCACTGGCACAGGGGTGGACCCAGGGATGGCCGTCATGAGTATCATTTTGTGATGTGAACAGCATTTTGTACATGGCATTGCCTGATGCCACTAAATTATTGACATATCCAGTTGACTTATTTTCAACTTTGATCAGGGCCTCCAGCTAGTTTGATGGAGATATTGCAGCTAATTGTACAAGTGCACACATGGGCCCACATTACAAGTCTGGCAGTCCAATGACCATCAGATTGCCATTGGCAATATGACAACCTTCAACAGGTAGAACTGGCACATTTGGACCATGGGGAAAGCCCCACGGGCCAATGGCCTGGCACTGGCAGCTTACCACCAGCTAACGGACTTCCAATGCCATCTGTCTTATGACACCAGCCCAGTATTACAATCAGCGCTACCCTCCAGATTATGATCCCGCTTTTCCACCAGCCTGTGCATGGCAGTCCTACCTACCTGTGCATGGCAGTCCTACCTCCATGCAAAGGATGGTGATAACGTTGTGTGGTGTACCCCTGGCTGCCCCTGTACTGCCCATGCACGTGGCATGCGCAGTGCAGGGGCCATCATGACCAGGCCCTTTGCGGTTTCCACTGCCTGATTTGCAGTGACAAGTGCAGCTTGTGCTGTCACTCCCAATGCAGCCCAAGATTGGTGCTGGCTCTATTTGATCCAGCAACAATGTTGTGGTAACTTCCCCCACAGCTGACATGAGGAGACATGGGGTTCCACCCGCCATCCCAGAGAGAAACTCGCTATGCCAACCTTGGAGGGAAAACTGCACTGGCAATCTTACCAAGACCAGACGTGCCTGTGTGCCATCCCCCACCCGTTAAGGTGATAATGTGCACCGTGATGTTCACAGACATACACCATATGTTGTATTTGTGTGATTGTTTCCCCATTCCTATGTGGCTCCTTTGCTTGTGTCAGAGTTGTTGTGGGTTCACCCTGTATGTGTTGTGTTCTACAGATTGCAATCTGTAGTGCACATTTTTCTCTAGTGGCACAGTTCTGATAAGCATCAATAGGTGTGGCTCAACACTGCATTAGGTTAGGTCTACAGGGTAGTGCCATGTTTACTGTGATATGGGACCACCCTGCAATTCCCCCAGAAGCTGCACAGATTAGTTCTCCCTGCACCCAGACAGGCATTGATGCAGCATGATGAATAAGTGGCTCCCTTGTGGGGATGTCTTGTATATGTGCAGGGTGGTGTGCCTGCTGCACTTAGGACCCGACAATCACTGCTGAGGAGGTGCTGGACATTTTGACTGACCCTAAGAAACCCAGAGGACCTCCATTCTTCACCAATTTCCCAAGAACCCCCTCCAGAGTCGAGGTACCACTCTTCAACACCACAGGAACCAGCAGCCCAGTGAGGGTTACTTCACTGAGCAGCCACTAAGTCCAACCCGAAAGTTGCGGCTAGGTCTGACAACACATTAATGACCAAAAGGACACACCCTGCAAGTGTTCGAGTTTGGCGGTACTGCGCCCTCCAGTAGCCGTACTGTACCAATATTGTGGGTGCTGGTCAGCTGACATTGGACACCTGGAAAATCAGCTCGCCCAGAGCTGAAAATGGACCAGGAGGAAGCCCCATTTGGAGTTCAGGAACACCACAGGCCTCTCGCCAGAGTGTCCCTGTTGTCCTGAAAGTGACCCTGAAAGAGACTTACCTCCAGGTCCAAAGGGCATCTTTGCGCACAGCTCCTAGATCACCAACTCGCTCTGCACCCGGCTGCCCTGTGGCCTATAATAAAGAACCTGCTATGCCCCAAAGGTCCCTCACACCTTATAACCTCAACACTCCAAGGGGGCCCCAAGGAACAACCTCTAAACGTAGCTGTGAAGTGCTTTTCCAAGTGGTCCCCTGCAGTAGCCCTGCACCAGCTCCAGAGACTTTTCCCAGCTGCTCCCGTTGGAACCGAGAGCTACCCAAACTTCTCCAGCTGGCACAGTGATGATATCGGCCAACCTGCGAAAGGAGAACTTGGTACCTCAAATGTACACTTTTATATGTTCTTTGAAGGTGACTTTCAATTGATTCCTATGGTGCATAATTACACACAGAAAGACTATTTTCTTTAAAACTCAAAAATTCATATCTCCAAAAGTACTTAACCAATTTTGCTAATCTTGGACTTAAAATGTATATACAAATCTGAAGTAGTTTTATAAATTGGTCCCAAGTTATTCCTTCAAATGTGTGAATTCCATGATTTATATTGTGAGTACAACAAATGTGTTGCAGTTCTCCAAGATTGGCCTAACTGCCTAACCAAGCTACCATAACAATTAGAGCATTAGATGATCTAGTTTATACACCTGTAAACCAAAGTGTGGTTGCCTGGACGCCCTGCACAGTGTGCTTAGCTTTGCACACTACATAGAGGGCTAGCCTCCTTCAACACCTTAGGGGTGCCTTATATGAACAAATAAGGTAGTTTAAGACTTTGAAAGTACGTTTGATTCCAAAGTCAAATTTGCATGTAACTTTAGATTAAAAGCAGGCAGCAAGACAGGCCTGCCTTTAAAATGACACTGATCACCTCAGCAGTGCACCTATGGGTGAACTACCTGTGCTGGGGTCCCTAAACCTACATGCCCTGCTGTTAGACTTGGAATCCTTGGCGTGGCCTCCCCTAACTTTTTGCCTCTGTTTCCCAGGTTGTTGATGTATGCTGGACTCTGTTTATGTTGTTTTTGTTACTCTGGGCACTTTACCACTGCTATCCAGTACTAAAGTGCAAGTGTGCCTATGTAAAATGCATGTGAAATTGACTTTCCATGATTGGCATATTTGATTTACTAGTATGTCCCTAGTACAGTGCACTAGAGGTGCCCAGGGTCTGTAAATCAAATGCTACTAGTGGGCCTGCAGCACTGGTTGTGCCACCCATAGTAGTAGCCCTGTAAACATGGCTCAGAGTTGCCAATGCAGTGTCTGCAGTTTTAAACTGCCAATTCGACTTGGCAAGTGTACCCACTTGCCAGGCCTAAACCTTCCCTTTTTATACATGAAGGCACCCCTAAGGTGGGCCCGAGATAGCCCATGGGCAGGGTGCAGTGTATGTTAAAGGTAGGACATGTACTTTTGTGCTTTACATGTCCTGACAGTAATATACTGCCAAAGTTGATTTTCTATGTTGCACGGCCTATCTTTCTCTTAGGTTAACATGGGGGCTGCCTTGAAATATTACTAACGTGCAGATTCCCTTTGGAAGCAGATAGAAATGTGGAGTTTAGGGTCTCTGAGATCACAATTTAAAAATACATCTTTTAGTAATGCTGGTTTTTAGATTGTGTGTTTGAAAATTCTGCTTTTAGAAAGTAGGTATTTTCCTGCTTAAACCATGCTGTGACTTTGCCTGTTTGTTTATTCCCTGTCTGGGTCAGTTGGGCTGTCTCTAGACAGTGACACAAAGGGAGCTGGGGTATAGCCTGCATATCCTGATGAGCCATCTGTGTGAGAGGGATGGAAGGAATGCTCACTTATACTTGAAAGAGCTGTGCCTGCCCTCACCCAATGCAGTCCCCAACCCCCTGGTGTGTGCCTGGGGCCTGGCCTGGGCAAGGCAGGATCTTACAAACAAGAGATACTTTCCTTTGAAGTTAGCCTACTTCAAAGTCAGAAAGGAGTATAAGTAGTGGACCCAAAATCATTGAATATTAGATCACTTTTGGAATCAAGAGGTACCTCTGCCAAGGAGAACAGCTGAAGAACTGAGGAGAAGTGCTGCCCCTGCCTGTGAGTGTACTTTGTTGGGCTATCCTGCAGTTGCTGCTTCTGCCTGTGAAAAGGGACAAAGACTGGACTTTGTTGTGCATTCCTGTTTGAGAAGAATCTCTAAGGGCTTGAACTGAGGTTGGCTCCTGTTGTTAAAGTCTCAGGGTCATCATAGACTTCCCCTGACAGCACCTGGACTCTCTGCTGAGACTCCTGTCAAGTGGTGCCCTTTTCAGTTACTGGGCCCTTGAAAGGTGAGTTGGCAGACAAGAACTAAAAGTCCTCGCAAAGACCGCTGTGCAGAGAAATTTTTGATGCACCTTCCATGACGCAGCTGATAAACGACATGCTGCTGGCTTCGCGGCTGCAATCAATGCCCTACCTCCATCCCAGCTGGAGGATTGACGCAACGAGCCTGGAGAAATGACACGCAACACCCACTAACCAAGGCTGATAATGACGCAAACCCCACTCAGCATGGTTTTGTGATACCATGCGACTGGATTTTCCACGCATCGTCCCTGGGCATCATAGTCACTCCGACTCTGAGCGGATCCGAGGTGCCCTGTCCAGAAATCGATGCATTCCTCTCTTGCGGGAGAAAAATGATGCATTGCCCACCCGACCAGAGAAGGAAAAGACACTGTCTCACTTACATGTAAGGAATCAATGCATCGCTACCCTTTTCCAACTCATGCTTTATTTTTTATGATAACCAGGTACTTTGAGTAAGTACAGCATTCTCACAGTTTTCTAAGGATTAAGGGTCAGATGTAGGTAGCCGTTTGCATGGTGCAAACTGCGAAAATCGCAGTTTGCGCCATGCAAACAGCCTAACGCGATGCTCATTCACAAATTGCGAGTCGGTACCGACTCACAATTTGTGAATGCGACTCGCAAATAGGAAGGGGTGTTCCCTTCCTATTTGCGATTCGCATCGCAATTCAGAATTGCTTTGTGACCGCGAATGCAGTCGCAAAGCAACTCGAAGTTACCACCAGTGTCACACTGGTGGTAACTCATTCGCAAAAGGGAAGGGGTCCCCGTGGGACCCCTTCCCCTTTGTGAATGTGGGCATAAAGGTTTTTTCAGAGCAGGCAGTGGTCCTTTGGACTACTGCCTACTCTGAAAAAACAAAAACAAATGGTTTCGTCATTATTTTCATTTTGCAACTCGTTTTCCTTTAAGGAAAACGGGCTGCAAAATGAAAAAAAAAAACTGATTTATTTAAAAAGCAGTCACAGACATGGAGGTCTGCTGACTTCAGCAGGCCACCATCCCTGTGAGTGCAGGGACTCTCTATGGGGTTGCAAAATGCGACCCACCTCATTAATATTGATGAAGTGGGTTTTTGCGACCTCATAGCGAGTCACAGACGGTGTCTGAGACACTGTTCTGCATCCGATATTGCGACTCGGAAATTGCGAGTCAGACAGACTCGCAATTTCTGAGTCGCAATATCAGACTTTGCTACATGTGGCCCTAAGACTCTTAGGCCCTCATTCGGACCTTGGCGGGCGGCGGATGCCGCCCGCCAAAGTCCCGCTGTCAAAATACCGTACCGCGGTCGCAAGACCGCGGCGGGTATTTTGACTTTTCCCCTGGGCTGGCGGGCGGCCGCCAAAAGGCCGCCCGCCAGCCCAGGGGAAAACGACCTTCCCACCATGAAGCCGGCTCGTAATCGAGCCGGCGGAGTGGGAAGGTGCGACGGGTGCTACTGCACCCGTCGCGTATTTCACTGTCTGCTATGCAGACAGTGAAATACAAGCGGGGCCCTCTTACGGGGGCCCCTGCAGTGCCCATGCCATTGGCATGGGCACTGCAGGGGCCCCCAGGGGCCCCGCGACACCCCCTACCGCCATCCTGTTCCTGGCGGGCGAACCGCCAGGAACATGATGGCAGTAGGGGGTGTCAGAATCCACAAGGCGGCGCAGCATGCTGCGCCGCCTTGGAGAATTCTGACGGGCAGCGGAAAACCGGCGGGAGACCGCCGGTTTTCCTGCACTGACCGCGGCCAAAGCGCTGCGGTCAGAATGCCCTAAGGGGCACCGCCAGGCTGTCGGCGGTGCTCCCGCCAACCGCGAGCCTGGCGGTCACAGACCGCCATGCTCGTAATGAGGGCCTTATTATTTTGAAAATTCATAACTTGATATGTGCATGGATTTTTGTTGTTATGGTCTTGTTTTGTTTAGATAAATATTCCCTATTTTTCTAAACCTGTGTTGCGTCATTTTGTAGTGTTTTCATTGAGTTACTGTGTGTGTGTTGGTACAAATACTTTACACATTGCTTCTGAAGTTAAGCCTGCCTACTCGTGCAAAGCTACCTAGGGGGACAGCGGGGGTTAAGCAAGGGTGATTCTCCTTTATCCTGACTAGAGTGAGACATCTCTACAACATCATCACTAGAGTTTGCATTTGTGTAAATCAGTTTATGTTGGACATGGCCCTTCCTGAGTTATTTCCTGAAACTTTTTGCTTTTTCCTCCCAGTTTTTTTCTTACTGTTCGTGTGACCTTAGGACTCTTGGCACTTTCTTACTTTACTGCAGTGGGAAAGGGCATGCATCCTTCCTAAACATGCCAGGGAGGGGGCACTCAGGTTCTTGGTTGGGGGACTGTAACCAGGACTGCCCTGTAAAAAGGTACACCACATACCTAGGACGGGTACAGTGCAAGCTTCTAGTGGTATGATGCACTGATTGTGCCACCTACCAGAAGGGCCTGTCAACCATATCTTAGGCCTGACAGTGCAGGCCTGCGGAGGGTGCATGTGTGCGAATGTTCTGCATGGCTACTCTCATGCCGTGGACAATCCTGAACAGTCCTCACCCTCCCCAGAGCCCATATTGGAAGGTGTGCCCTACCCTGGTAGAAAAGAAGAACCCCATATGGGTTTTGCCCAACTAGGGGGTCGGCCTTTCAGGTAGTTCAGGTAGGGGGGACTAAATCTCGTGCAGCTGCCTTAGGGCCCTGGGCACTATCGTCCTGGTTTTAAGGGTGGAAGTATGTGTGCCTTCCTCCACCAGGTAGGAGGTTGAACTTACCAGAGTGTACTGAATCTGTCATTGCAGGCCTCTGCATGTGCACTTGCACAATGGTGTTTAATAAGGTATTGAGCCTGCCATTTTGTCCAAGTTGTGCACACTTGCACAGTGAGGTTTTCATAAATACTGAACCTGGCCTAGCTTGCCAATATGTGAACATTTGCATGCTGGTGTTTTCATATATACTGAACCTGGCACTACTTGCCAAGGTGTGCACAAGTGCCTAATGGTGTTTTCACCTGTATACTGAGCCTACCACAGCTAGCACAATTGTGTTTTTATATATAATGAGCCTGGCGCAACTTGCCAGTGTGTGCGCACTTGCATATTGGTGTTTTCATATGTACTGAGCCTGCTTTTACTCTCCCTCACCAAGGACCCCGCCAGCGCCAAGACCAACCTACAAGAGGGGATAAAGGACGTCGCAGATTGGATGAGGCTCAGCCACCTAAAGCTGAACTCTGAAATGGAAGTCCTCATCCTCGGCAACACCCCGTCCGCCTGGGACGACTCCTGGTGGCCCACGGCCCTCGGCACCGCACCGACCCCCACAGACCACGCCCGCAACCTCGGCTTCATCTAGGACCCCCTTCTCACCATGACCAAGCAAGTCAACGCCATGTCCTCCGCCTGCTTCCTCACCCTCCGCATGCTCCGTAAGATCTTCCGCTGGATCCCCGCTGACACTAGAAAAACCGTGACCCACGCCCTCGTCACAAGCCGCCTGGACTACGGCAACACCCTCTACGCTGGGACCACCGCCAAACTCCAAAATCGCCTGCAACGCATTCAAACGCCTCGGCCCGCCTCATCCTCGACGTTCCCCGCAACAGCCACATCTCCGCACACCTGAAACACCTGCATTGGCTCCCAGTCAGCAAAAGGATCAACTTTCGACTTCTCACCCACGCACACAAAGCCCTCCACAACAAGGGACCGGAATACCTCAACCGACGCCTCAGCTTCTACGTCCCCACCCGCCTCCTCCGTTCCTCTGGCCTCGCGCTCGCTGCCGTCCCTCGCATCCGCCGCTCCACGGCGGGTGGGAGGTCTTTCTCCTTCCTGGCAGCCAAGACCTGGAACTCCCTCCCCACCAGCCTCAGGACCACCCAGGACCACTCCGCATTCCGGAGACTCCTAAAAACCTGGCTTTTCGAGCAGCAGTAACCCCCCCCCCTTTCCCCTAGCACCTTGAGACCCGCACGGGTGAGTAGCGCGCTTTATAAATGTTAATGATTTGATTTGATTTGATGATTTGTGCACAGCAGGCTGGCATGGGCACACTGATACATTTTTGGTGATCCTAAGCTTGGGACTAGCCAGCCCCTGCAGCCGTATGTGTGCACGTGAGCACATGTGCCCAGAGACTGCAGAAAACTCACATGTGTTCTCACTGCCCATGAGAGCTGACCTGCCCATAGGTTAACATGGGGAAAGTTTATCAATAGTCCTGGCTGCAATAGTGGATTGCAGTGGAGCAGCCTTGTGATGTTTATCATTCAATACAGTGAAAAACCCCTTCTCAGGTTAAAGCTGGTTTTATCAATAATACCTTAGAAATGCCACTTCTAGAAAGTGGGAATTTCTATGGTCTAAAATCTCTTTTTGTGTGTTTTTTAATTCAGCTTCATTCCATTAGAAGCGGGGAAAAGCACATATGTGCATTGCTCAGCAACAGCTATAAAACTTAAGCAACTGGACTGACTGACCTCTAACATTTGAAGATTTGACTGGAAAGATTGGAGAAAGAGATTCTGACACTTGGCCTCTTGGAGTCAGATCATGGCACCGATATGGATGAAGATCTGCATTCCACGGCCCCGTGGCATACAGAACTGAAGTTTAGGGGAAACATCTATGGTTCAAAGAGTAACCCTTTGAACTACCTCCAACTTCAAAGGCATACTTAAGTATAACTATGAGTACCACACTTCAGCAACTTAGAAATACACTAGCAGAGGCAGGGGATCGCTACTGCTGGAGCGCATGGTGCACACTGTCAGAGAATTACTTTGTGCAAAGGAGTATTTACTCTCCTTGAAAGGGATTTGCCCAACCTTCCTGCACTGTGGCTGGCCTGGGCAGAGTACCCACAGCTGAGTAGCACTCTGAAGTGTGCTCTCTAAGGGCTTGATTGCTTGCCTCCTGTTCTACCTGAAGGCCTCAGGGACATCAAAGACCTCCAGCGAGGGACTTGCACCTGCTACTGTTGTTTCATCTGGAGAGCAGTGTCCTCCTCTGCACCTACACCATCTGCTGTACTTCATCTGGTAGCAGTGGTGTGAGTGGAGAATAAGTAGTAAGCCTGGAGACTGGAAGTGCAGGTTGTGGCCCTTCATCGTTGGACCACTGCCTGTCTGAACAGCTTGCTTTTTGTGAGCGGGTTTACTGGCTGTAGAAAACTACGTGGCCCAATTTTTTTCACTCGCATAGCATTTCTATCATATGACACCCAACTGTATGCTCATTGTGTGTGGTGCCCAACTCATAGTTTACGATCCTCATTGGTAGGTGTCCATCCAGAGTAGTTCAGCATTCTACCTCATGTGGCACCACGGAACTTGTGTCTTTGTGTGTGACCAGATTGTGTGGTACTACACAAGTCATTGTGTACCAGGTATTGTGCCTCATTCCAGTGAGGTATAGACTTTGTGCTGTTCTGTGCATCTGAATTGTCTGTGTGGGACTCAAGCCATCAAGCACCAGATGCTGTGCATCATTCTAGTAAGGTACAGGATTGGAGTTCTTTGTGTGTGACCAGATTTTCTGGTGTAACTCATCATCCTGCACCAGATGTTGTGCCTCATTCCAGGGAGGTATGGCATTGGATTTGTTTGCATGATTTTCAGGAATTGTCTGGTGTGCACCATTGTGTTTCATTGCAGGGAGGTACTCAATTGGCAACCTGTTTTGTATGTGATCAAATTGTCTGGGATAACTCCTTCCCAGGAGGTGTGGACCTGGAAACCCTTCATGTACAACTGGAATTGTCGGAGCAGCTCAAGTCATCATGCCCTGTCTTGTGCTTCCTTCCTGGGAAGCATCGAATTGGTATCTATTGGGGTTTTGGAGTGCCTGTCTGGGTGCCGCTGTGACTAGCAGGTGGCTCCAGCAACCCAACCCCCATGCTTTGCAGACCTATAAGTGAACTTCCAGATGGATGCCCAAACCTCCATGTCTTAACTATCGCCTGATCAGCTGTTATCTTTTTTTTCTTCCCACCTTCTCCCTGGGATCCTGAGACATTTGACTTCAACTGCAAGCTGCCTAGTATCAAGAGAAAAGGTTGCTTTCATCTCCAGCTCATGTGTTGGGGGTTGCAGGAATTGGTTGGTAGGTGGAGGGCTGTTTGGGGCCTCGGTGTCTGTCTGCACAGTGACATTAACCAGCCAGATATCAGTTCAATGCATTAGGGTGCTAGGAGCGAGTGTATGCGAGTGCGTGTGTATGAGCCACCTGATTTCCTTGGCACCATTGAGAGGTGTGGAGTGAATGTCAGGGAGTATGTGGATGATTGTTGAAACAACACAGTGGTGTTGCCATACATGCTATTACTGCGAGAGGACTCTAATGGTTGATATTGAGTTTTACTAGTATGGCCCAGGCTATGGACCTAACTTAAAGTGCTACAAGACTTTGTATGTACATATTGTTGATAATTTTGTGAACCGGGGTGTACCTTGCAACATTGTGTGATTGAATTGGGGTAATCTCTAGACTGGGTCTTGTACTGACGACGTTTTGCACATCATGAGTTTGTTGGGAGGGAAAATGTTATTTTTCTCATGTGTTGTAGGAAAGTACCATCTTGCCTGGCATGTTACCCCCATATTTCACTGTATATATGTTGTTTTAGTTGTATGTATCACTGGACCCTACCAGCCAGGGTCCCAGTGCTCATAAGTGTGCCCTCTATGTGTTCCCTGTGTGATGACTAACTGTCTCACTGAGGCTCTGCTAACCAGAACCTCAGTGGTTATGCTCTCTCTTTGCTTTCCAAATTGTCACTAACAGGCTAGTGATCAATTTCACCAATTCACATTGGCATACTGGAACACCCTTATAATTCCCTAGTATATGGTACTGAGGTACCCAGGGTATTGGGGTTCCAGGAGATCCCTATAAGCTGCAGCATTTCTTTTGCCACCCATAGGGAGCTCTGACAATTCTTACACAGGCCTGCCACTGCAGCCTGAGTGAAATAACGTCCACGTTATTTCACAGCCATTTACCACTGCACTTAAGTAACTTATAAGTCACCTATATGTCTAACCTTTACCTGTGAAAGGTTGGGTGCTAAGTTACTTAGTGTGTGGGCACCCTGGCACTAGCCAAGGTGCCCCCACATCGTTCAGGGCAAATTCCCCGGACTTTGTGAGTACGGGGACACCATTACAAGCGTGCACTATACATAGGTCACTACCTATGTATAGCGTCACAATGGTAACTCCGAACATGGCCATGTAACATGTCTAAGATCATGGAATTGTCACCCCAATGCCATTCTGGCATTGGGGAGACAATTCCATGATCCCCTGAGTCTCTAGCACAGACCCGGGTACTGCCAAACTGCCAACCCCTCAGACAGGTTTCAGCCCTCCTGGGGTCCAGCCAGGCTTGGCCCAGGAAGGCAGAACAAAGGACTTACTCAGAGAGAGGGTGTTACACCCTCTCCCCCCTTTGGAAAAAGGTGTAAGGGCTGGGGAGGAGTAGCCTCCCCCAGCCTCTGGAAATGCTTTGATGGGCACAGATGGTGCCAATCTCTGCATAAGCCAGTCTACACCGGTTCAGGGATCCCCCAGCCCTGCTCTGGCGCGAAACTGAACAAAGGAAATGGGGGTGCCCAGAGCTCCTCCAGTGTGCTCCAGACCTCTGCAATCTTGGAAACAGAGGTGCTGCTGGCACACTGGACTGCTCTGAGTGGCCAGAGCCAGCAGGTGATGTCAGAGACTCCTTCTGATAGGCTCTTACCTGTGTTCCTAGCCTATCCTCCTTCCTAGGTAGCCAAACCTCCTTTTCTGGCTATTTAGTGTCTCTGCTTTTTTGGAATTCTTTAGATAACGAATGCAAGAGCTCATCAGAGTTCCTCTGCATCTCTCTCTTCACCTTCTCCCAAGGAATCGACTGCTGACTGCTCTGGACGCCTACAATACCGCAACAAAGTAGCAAAGAAGACTACTGCAACCTTGTATTGCTGATCCGACTGCCTTCTCAACTGTTTTCCTGGTGGTGCATGCTGTGGGGGTAGTCTGCCTCCTCTGTGCACTAGAAGCTCCGAAGAAATCTCCCGTGGGTCGACAGAATCTTCCCCCTGCAACCGCAGGCACCAAAAGACTGTATCACCGGTCCTCTGGGTCCCCTCTCAGCACGACGAGCGTGGTCCCTGGAACACAGCAACTCTGTCCAAGTGACTCCCACAGTCCAGTGACTCTTCAGTCCAAGTTTGGTGGAGGTAAGTCCTTGCCTCACCACACTAGACTGCATTGCTGGGTACCGTATGATTTGCAGCTGCTCTGGCTCCTGTGCACTCTTCCAGGATTTCCTTTGTGCACAGCCAAGCCTGGGTCCCCGACACTCTAACCTGCAGTGCACAACCTCCTGAGTTGTCCTCCGGCATCGTGGGATCTTCTTTTGTGACTTCAGGTGAGCTCCGGTTCACTCCTCTTTGTAGTGCCTGTTCCGGCACTTCTGCGGGTGCTGCCTGCTTCTGAGAGGGCTCCTTGTCTTGCTGGGCACCCCCTCTGTCTCCTCACCAATTGGCGACATCCTGGTCCCTCCTGGGCCACAGCAGCATCCAAAAATCCTAACCGTGACCCTTGCAGCTAACAAGGCTTATTTGCAGTCTTTCTGTGTGGCAACACCTCTGCAAGCTTCTTCATGACGTGGGACATCCATCCTCGAAAGGGGAAGTTTCTAGTCCTCTTCGTTCTTGCAGAATCCACAGCTTCTACCATCCAGTGGCAGCTTCTTTGCACCCTCAGCTGGCATTTCCTGGGAATCTGCCCAATCTTGACTTTGTCGCTACTCTTGGACTTGGTCCCCTTGTTCCACAGGTACTCTCGTCCGGAAATCCATCGTTGTTGCATTGCTGGTGTTGGTCTTCCTTGCAGAATTCCCCTATGACGACTTCTGTGCTCTTTGGGGAACTTAGGTGCACTTTACACCTACTTTTCAGGGTCTTGGGGTGGGCCATTTTTCTAACCCTCACTGTTTTCTTACAGTCCCAGCGACCCTCTACAAGCTCACATAGGTTTGGGGTCCATTCGTGGTTCGCATTCCACTTTTGGAGTATATGGTTTGTGTTGCCCCTATACCAATGTGCTCTCATTGCAATCTATTGTAACTGCATTGCTTGCATTGCTTTCTATTGCTATTACTGCATATTTTTGGTATTGTGTACATATACTGTATCTTGTGTATATTTGCTATCCTCATACTGAGGGTACTCACTGAGATACTTTTGGTATATTGTCATAAAAATAAAGTACCTTTATTTTTAGTATATCTGTGTATTGTGTTTTCTTATGATATTGTGCATATGAGCTTTGGATGTCTCCTAGTTCAGCCTAAGCTGCTCTGCTAAGCTACCCTTTTCTATCAGCCTAAGCTGCTAGACACCTCTTCTACACTAATAAGGGATAACTGGACCTGGTGCAGAGTGTAAGTACCCCTTGGTACTCACTGCAAGCCAGGCAAGCCTCCTACATTGGTTGTGCAGCGGTGGGATAAGTACTTGCAACTACTTACCACTTTGTCATTTTGTACTTTTCATAAGAGAAAAATATACAAAACAAGTTCAGTGTATGTACACCTAACCAAAAAGTTTTGCTTTTCTTCTCTTACTCTATTGCTAAGTGCTGAAAAGTACCTCTAAACTTTCAAAAAAGTTGAAAACTTTTTTTTTTTCTGTTTCTTTAAAAAGTTCTGAAACTTTTTCTTTCTTTTTCTATCCCTTAAACCTTTTTCTATCATGTCCGGTACAGGTCTTACTCTTGATCTGGCCAGCACTGCTTATGACCACCTTAGCTGGAAAGGTGCAAGGAGTCTCTGCATTGATAGAGGTTTAGGGGTAGGGAAGAATCCCTCTATAGAATTGTTGATTAATATGCTCATTGAAAATGATAAGGCCTTAGGTGGCACATCAGGTGACAAATTAGCAGATGGTTCACACTCTGATTCTGGGGTAGCCCCAGTAAGAATGTTAGATGGTATTCTTCCAACCTGCCCCTTAGCAGGCCACCTAGCATCACTGGTACTAATGTGAGCTCTCATCACAGTAGGGGTTTAACTCCTGCAGGCAAGGTTGTTAGAGTGCCAACTATTAGGGACAGGTCTCCCTCTGTTCATTCACACCATTCTTCTGTGTCTAAGCATGCCCAACCCACCCACCCTGATGACAGAATGTTAGAAAGGGAGCTCAATAGATTGAGAGTGGAAGAGACCAGGCTGAAGCTTAAACAGCAACAGCTGGCTCTAAACAGGGAAACTTTAGACTTAGAAAAAGAAAGGCAGAGGTTGGGGTTTGGACCCCATGGTGGCAGCAGCAGTATTACAGATAGTAATCCTGTGAAAGAGCATGATTCCAGGAATCTGCACAAGATAGTTCCCCCTTATAGGGAGGGGGATGACATTAACAAGTGGTTTTCTGCACTTGAGAGGGCCTGTGTTGTACAAGGGGTCCCTCAAAGGCAGTGGGCTGCTATCCTATGGCTATCTTTCAGTGGAAAGGGTAAGGATAGGCTCCTTACTGTGAAGGAAAATGATTGCCAATAATTTTACAGTTTTAAAGAATGCACTCCTGGTTGTTTATGGCTTAACCACTGAACAGTACAGGATTAAGTTCAGAGAAACCAAAAAGGAGTCTTCACAAGACTGGGTAGACTTTGTTGACCATTCAGTGAAGGCCTTGGAGGGGTGGTTACATGGCAGTAAAGTGTCTGACTATGAAAGCCTGTATAACTTGATCCTGAGAGAGCATATTCGTAATAACTGTGTGTCTGATTTGTTACACCAATATCTAGTGTACTTAGATCTGACCTCTCCCCAAGAATTGGAAAAGAAGGCAGACAAATAGGTCAGAACAAGAGTGAACAGAAACGTTCATACAGGGGGTGACAAGGATGGCAAGAAGAAGGATGGTAAGTCTTCAGACAAGGGTGGGGACAAATCTAAAAATGAGTCTTCATCAGGCCCACAAAAACACTCTGGAGGGGGTGATGGGTCCAAATCCTCTTCTAGTCAAGTAAAGAAACCATGGTGCTATTTATGTAAAGTAAAAGGACATTGGACAACTGATGCCAGTTGTCCAAAGAAAAGCACCAAGCCTCCCACTACCACAACCCCTGCTGCTACACCTAGTGCCCCTAGTAATAGCAGTGGTGGTGGGAGCAAACCTACTAATAGCCAATCCAAGGGAGTAGCTGGGCTCACTTTTGGTAATTTAGTTGGGGTTGGTCTTGTTAGGGAGACCACAGAGGCTGTGTTAGTCTCTGAAGGTGCCATTGATTTGGCCACCTTGGTTGCTTGTCCCCTTAATATGGATAAGTACAAGCAACTTCCCCTAATAAATGGGGTTGAGATTCAGGCCTACAGGGACACAGGTGCCAGTGTTACCATGGTAATAGAGAAACTGGTCCACCCTGAACAACATCTACTTGGTCACCAGTACCAAGTGACTGATGCTCATAACAACACTCTTAGCCACCCCATGGCTGTTGTGAATCTCAACTGGGGGGGGGGGGATTACTGGTCCAAAGAAAGTTGTGGTTGCCTCAGATTTACCTGTAGACTGTCTACTAGGGAACGATTTAGAGACATCAGCTTGGGCAGAAGTCGAGTTGGAGGCTCATGCAGCAATGCTGGGCATTCCTGGGCATATTTTTGCTTTGACAAGGTTTCAGGCCAAAAAGCAAAAAGGACAGGGTGACTTGGATCCTGGAACAATGGACCAAGTGCTCCCTAAAGCTAGGGTTTGTAAAAGTAAATCACTACCTACTATCCCTCCCTCTACAGATGATTCAACTTCTGAGGAAGAAGAATTTCCCCCCTGTGCAGAACCTTCACCAGAGGAGCTGGAAGCAGACACTGCTGAGCTTTTGGGTGGAGGGGGGTCTGCCAGGGAGGAGCTGAGTGTGGCACAGCAGACCTGTCCCACACTAGAGGGTCTAAGACAGCAAACTGTCAAACAGCAAAATGGGGATGTCAGTGACTCTCACAGAGTTTACTGGGAGGACAACCTCTTGTATACAGAGGCAAGGGACCCAAAACCTGGAGCTGCCAGGAGATTGGTTATTCCCCTGCAATACAGAGAGTTCCTCCTAACTCTAGCCCATGACATTCCCTTGGCTGGACATTTGGGGCAGATTAAAACATGGGACAGGCTTGTCCCCTTGTTTCATTGGCCTAGAATGTCAGAGGACACAAAAGAATTTTGAAAGTCCTGTGTCATCCGGCAAACCAGTGGCAAAACAGGTGGCACCCCAAAGGCTCCCCTCATTCCACTACCTGTGGTTGGGGTTCCCTTTGAAAGGGTAGGGGTTAACATAGTTGGCCCCCTTGACCCTCCTACTGCTTCAGGCAATAGGTTTATCTTGGTGGTAGTGGACCATGCCACAAGATATCCTGAAGCAATTCCTCTAAGGACCACTACAGCTCCTGCAGTGGTGAAGGCCCTCTTGGAAATCTTTTCCAGGGTCGGTTTCCCAAAAGAGGTGGTATCAGTCAGGGGTAGCAACTTTATGTCTGCATACTTGAAGGCCATGTGGAAGGAATGTGGTGTAACATACAAATTCACCACACCCTATCATCCACAAACAAATGGACTGGTTGAGAGGTTTAACAAAACTCTCAAAGGAATTATAATGGGACTCCCTGAAAAACACAGGAGGAGATGGGATGTCCTGTTACCTTGCCTCCTTTTTGCTTACAGGGAGGTACCCCATAAAGGAGTGGGCTTCAGCCCCTTTGACCTCCTATTTGGACAC
This sequence comes from Pleurodeles waltl, assembly GCF_031143425.1. Taxonomy (NCBI): domain Eukaryota; kingdom Metazoa; phylum Chordata; class Amphibia; order Caudata; family Salamandridae; genus Pleurodeles; species Pleurodeles waltl. Next base: position 827,396,215 of record NC_090446.1, read on the forward strand.
CCTGTAAGTGGTCCTCTAACACTTGTAAAGGAGGGTTGGGAACAACCTTTAAAAGCTCCTAAACAAGACATTCTGACTCCCGCCGGTCACCGCGCGCCCGGCGGGAGCCGCCAAAATACCGTACCGCGGTCGGAAGACCGCGGCGGGTATTTTGAGTTTTCCCCTGGGCTGGCGGGCGGCCTTCAAAAGGCCGCCCGCCAGCCCAGGGGAAAACGACCTTCCCACCATGAAGCCGGCTCGTAATCGAGCCGGCGGAGTGGGAAGGTGCGACGGGTGCTACTGCACCCGTCGCGTATTTCACTGTCTGCTATGCAGACAGTGAAATACAAGCGGGGCCCTCTTACGGGGGCCCCTGCAGTGCCCATGCCATTGGCATGGGCACTGCAGGGGCCCCCAGGGGCCCCGTGACACCCCCTACCGCCATCCTGTTCCTGGCGGGCGAACCGTCAGGAACAGGATGGCGGTAGGGGGTGTCAGAATCCCCAAGGCGGCGCATCATGCTGTGCCGCCTTGGAGGATTCTGACGTGCAGCGGAAAACCGGCGGGAGACCGCCGGTTTTCCTGCACTGACCGTGGCCAAAGCGCCGCGGTCAGAATGCCCTGCGGGGCACCGCCGGTCTGTCGGCGGTGCTCCCGCCGACCCTGGCCCCGGCGGTCTGAGACCGCCGGGGTCAGAATGACCCCCATAGTGGACTATGTACTTGGCCTAAGATCCAGAATGGCTGAGTATATGAAAAAGGCCAGTAAAAACCTTCAGGCCAGCCAAGAGCTCCAAAAGCAATGGCATGACCAGAAGGCTGTTCTGATTCAGTACCAACCAGGGCAGACAGGCTCCAAGAGCACTCCAAGACAAATGGAGTGGACCCCACATTATTGTTGAAAAGAAGGGAGAAGTCACCTACTTGGTTGACTTGGGCACTGCCAGGAGTCCCCTTAGGGTGCTCCATATCAATCGCCTGAAACCCTACTATGACAGGGCTGATCTCACCCTGCTCATGGCAACAGATGAAGGACAGGAAGAAGAGAGTGACCCTCTCTCTGATCTCTTCTCTTCCACAGAACAAGATGCTCTAGTCGAAGGTGTAGTTTTAGCAGATTGTCTTACTGCTGAGCAGAAAGACCACTGCATAAATCTCCTGGGTCAGTATTCTGAACTCCTTTCTACTGTGCCAGGCACCACTTCTTGGTGTGAGCACACTATAGATACTGGAGACAGCTTGTCTGTCAAAAGTAAGATCTATAGGCAGCCTGACCATGTCAGGGACTGCATAAAACAAGAAGTTCAGAAAATGCTTGAACTGGGAGTGGTTGAGCACTCTGAAAGTCCATGGGCCTCTCCTGTGGTACTTGTACCAAAACCTCATTCCAAAGATGGGAAAAGGGAAATGAGATTTTGTGTAGATTACAGAGGTCTCAACCAGGTAACTAAAACTGATGCTCACCCTATACCCAGGGCAGATGAGTTAATAGATACACTGGCATCTGCCAAGCATCTAAGCACCTTTGATTTGACTGCAGGGTATTGGCAGATCAAGTTATCAGAGGATGCTAAAGCAAAAACTGCATTTTCGACTATTGGAGGGCACTACCAATTCACAGTAATGCCCTTTGGTTTGAAAAATGCACCTGCCACTTTTCAGAGGTTGGTGAATACAGTCCTGCAAGGATTGGAGGCTTTTAGTGCAGCATATCTAGATGATATAGCTGTCTTTAGCTCCACCTGGGATGATCACCTGGTCCACCTATGGAAAGTTTTGGAGGCCCCGCAAAAGGCAGGCCTCAGTATCAAGGCTTCAAAGTGCCAGATAGGGCAGGGGAAAGTGGTTTATCTTGAACACCTTGTAGGTGGAGAACAGATTGCACCACTTCAGGGGAAAATCCAAACTATCAAAGATTGGGTTACCCCTACAACTCAAACCCAGGTGAGAGCCTTCTTAGGCCTCACTGGGTATTACAGGAGGTTCATAAAGAACTATGGCTCCATAGCAGCCCCTCTTAATGACCTCACTTCAAAGAAAATGCCTAAAAAGGTATTGTGGACAGCTATCTGTCAGAAAGCTTTTGAGGAGCTGAAACAGGCCATGTGCTCTGCACCTGTCCTAAAAAGCCCATGTTACTCCAAGAAATTCATTGTTCAAACTGATGCATCTGAATTAGGGGTAGGGGCAGTCTTATCACGACTCAATTCTGAGGGCCAGGATCAACCTGCTGCTTTTATCAGCAGGAGGTTGACCCCTAGAGAAAAGCATTGGTCTGCCATAGAGAGGGAGCCCTTTGCTGTGGTCTGGGCACTGAAGAAGTTGAGGCCATACCTGTTTGGCACTCACTTCATTGTTCAGGCAGACCACAAACCTCTACTTTGGCTAAAACAAATGAAAGGTGAAAACCCTAAATTGTTGAGGTGGTCTATATCTCTACAGGGAATGGATTATACAGTGGAACATAGACCTGGGAGTACCCACTCCAATGCAGATGGACTCTCCAGATATTTCCACTTAGACAATGAAGACTCATCAGGGCATGGCTAGTCTTATTGTCCTTCGTTTGGGGGGGGGTTGTGTAGGAAAGTACCATCTTGCCTGGCATGTTACCCCCATATTTCACTGTATATATGTTGTTTTAGTTGTATGTTTCACTGGGACCCTGCCAGCCAGGGCCCCAGTGCTCATAAGTGTGCCCTGCATGTGTTCCCTGTGTGATGACTAACTGTCTCACTGAGGCTCTGCTAACCAGAACCTCAGTGGTTATGCTCTCTCTTTGCTTTCCAAATTGTCACTAACAGGCTAGTGACCAATTTCACCAATTCACATTGGCATACTGGAACACCCTTATAATTCCCTAGTATATGGTACTGAGGTACCCAGGGTATTGGGGTTCCAGGAGATCCCTATAAGCTACAGCATTTCTTTTGCCACTCATAGGGAGCTCTGACAATTCTTACACAGGCCTGCCACTGCAGCCTGAGTGAAATAACGTCCACGTTATTTCACAGCCATTTACCACTGCACTTAAGTAACTTATAAGTCACCTATATGTCTAACCTTTACCTGGTAAAGGTTGGGTGCTAAATTACTTAGTGTGTGGGCACCCTGGCACTAGCCAAGGTGCCCCACATCGTTCAGGGCAAATTCCCCGGACTTTGTGAGTGCGGGGACACCATTACACGCGTGCACTATACATAGGTCACTACCTATGTATAGCGTCACAATGGTAACTCCGAACATGGCCATGTAACATGTCTAAGATCATGGAATTGTCACCACAATGCCATTCTGGCATTGTGGAGACAATTCCATGATCCCCCGAGTCTCTAGCACAGACCCGGGTACTGCCAAACTGCCAACCCCTCAGACAGGTTTCTGCCCTCCTGGGGTCCAGCCAGGCTTGGCCCAGGAAGGCAGAACAAAGGACTTCCTCAGAGAGAGGGTGTTACACCCTCTCCCTTTGGAAAAAGGTGTCAGGGCTGGGGAGGAGTAGCCTCCCCCAGCCTCTGGAAATCCTTTGATGGGCACAGATGGTGCCCATCTCTGCATAAGCCAGTCTACACCGGTTCAGGGATCCCCCAGCCCTGCTCTGGCGCGAAACTGGACAAAAGAAAGGGGAGTGACCACTCCCCTGACCTGCACCTCCCCTGGGAGGTGCCCAGAGCTCCTCCAGTGTGCTCCAGACCTCTGCCATCTTGGAAACAGAGGTGCTGCTGGCACACTGGACTGCTCTGAGTGGCCAGGGCCAGCAGGTTACGTTAGAGACTCCTTCTGATAGGCTCTTACCTGTGTTGCTGGCCTATCCTCCTTCCTAGGTAGCCAAACCTCCTTTTCTGGCTATTTAGGGTCTCTGCTTTGAGGAATTCTTTAGATAACGAATGCAAGAGCTCATCAGAGTTCCTCTGCATCTCTCTCTTCACCTTCTGCCAAGGAATCGACCGCTGATTGCTCTGGATGCCTGCAAAACCACAACAAAGTAGCAAAGACGACTACTGCAACCTTGTATTGCTGATCCGGCCGCCTTCTCGACTGTTTTCCTGGTGGTGCATGCTGTGGGGGTAGTCTGCCTCCTCTCTGCACTAGAAGCTCCGAAGAAATCTCCAGTGGATCGATGGAATCTTCCCCCTGCAACCACAGGCACCAAAAGACTGCATCACCGGTCCTCTGGGTCCCCTCTCAGCACGACGAGCGTGGTCCCTGGAACTCAGCAACTCTGTCCAAGTGACTCCCACAGTCCAGTGACTCTTCGGTCCAAGTTTGGTGGAGCTAAGTCCTTGCCTCACCACGCTAGACTGCATTGCTTGGTACCGCGTGATTTGTAGCTGCTCCGGCGCCTGTGCACTCTTCCAGGATTTCCTTTGTGCACAGCCAAGCCTGGGACCCAGACACTCTAACCTGCAGTGCACAACCTCCTGAGTTGTCCTCCGGCGTCGTGGGATCTTCTTTTGTGACTTTGGGTGAGCTCCAGTTCACTCCTCTTCGTTGTGCCTGTTCCGGAACTTCTGCAGGTGCTGCCTGCTTCTGAGAGGGTTCCTTGGCTTGCTGGGCGCCCCCTCTGTCTCCTCACGCAATTGGCGACATCCTGGTCCCTCCTGGGCCACAGCAGCATCCAAAAACCCTAACTGCGATGCTTGCAGCTAGCCAGGCTTGTTTGCCGTCTTTCTGCATGGGAATACCTCTGCAACCTTCTTCATGACGTGGGACATCCATCCTCCAAAGGGGAAGTTCCTAGTCCTCTTTGTTCTTACAGAATCCACAGCTTCTACCATCCGGTGGCAGCTTCTTTGCACCATCAGCTGGCATTTCCTGGGCATCTGCCCAATCTCGACTTTGTTGCGACTCTTGGACTTGGTCCCCTTGTTCCACAGGTACTTCTGTCCGGAAATCCATTGTTGTTGCATTGCTGGTGTTGGTCTTCCTTGCAGAATTCCCTTATCACGACTTCTGTGCTCTTTGGGGAACTTAGGTGCACTTTACACCTACTTTTCAGGGTCTTGGGGTGGGCTATTTTTCTAACCCTCACTGTTTTCTTACAGTCCCAGCGACCCTCTACAAGCTCACATAGGTTTGGGGTCCATTCGTGGTTCGCATTCCACTTTTGGAGTATATGGTTTGTGTTGCCCCTATACCTATGTGCTCTCATTGCAATCTATTGTGACTGTACATTGCTTGCATTGCTTTCTATTGCTATTACTGCATATGTTTGGTATTGTGTACATATATCTTGTGTATATTTGCTATCCTCATACTGAGGGTACTCACTGAGATACTTTTGGCATATTGTCATAAAAATAAAGTACCTTTATTTTTAGTATATCTGTGTATTGTGTTTTCTTATGATATTGTGCATATGACACCAGTGGTATAGTGAGAGCTTTGCATGTCTCCTAGTTCAGCCTAAGCTGCTCTGCTAAGCTACCCTTTTCTATCAGCCTAAGCTGCTAGACACCTCTTCTACACTAATAAGGGATACCTGGACCTGGTGCAGAGTGTAAGTACCCCTTGGTACTCACTACAAGCCAGGCCAGCCTCCTACATGTGTACATACTAGTTTGGGTATTTAACCCAGTTGGGCCTAGTACTGCAGGTAAAATGTGAATTATGCCCAGATTTACACGATGATTCTGCTCTGTTAATAATGTGTGTGTTGAATACTTCATGTGAAGTCTCCTTTGTGATGTTCAGTTTACTTGTTGTGTGGAAGTGCCATGCCATTGCTTTACACATTGCCTCTGTGATAAGCTTGACTGCTCTGTGCCAAGCTACCCAAGTGTGAGTGCAGGTTATACAGTGAGTGTAATCACCCACCCCTAATGGGAGTGACAGGTTCTGCTTGGTTGAGGCCCCGCCTCAGTCAACCAGAATATGCTGACTCCAACAGCCTGCATATGCAAAACAATGAAAATAACACAAAGGCTTTTTTTTTAATGCATAACTTATTGATGGATATATCAATTTTGGTGCAAGCATTCATCATGTTACTGGATACTTACACCAGAATTAAATATGTTTCTGTTATTGTAACTGGAGAATGCATGTGTGTTTATTTTTACATGGTGTGTTAATAATATGTACAAATGCATTACACAGGGAACTTGGCACGTTACAGTTAAATTACATCTATTATTTGTTATACACCAAAGGAACATGTGACATTCATACGTCCCTGCCTTGTTTGAAGTTTAGAGTTAAGTTTGGTAATGCATTCTGTGTACACCCATTTGTTGCATGTTATAGTGAATTTGCTACATTATTATGGAATTGAGTAGTTCCTATAGGGAGTATTTTTTATGTATATTATTTCAAATTAATTGGGAAATTATTGCACACACCTTTATGGACACATTTCTATTTGTGATTGCTATGACTTTTTGTGTAGGTGTCCATTGCCATTAAGGCAGTTAGGGCCAGATGTAGCAAACTTTTGCGAGCCGCAAATGGCCCGAATCGCAATTTGCGACCCCGCAAAATCGGAAATGGCATGCAAAAATCCCATTTCCGACTCGCAAAATGCGACTCGAGCCATTACCGACTCGCAAAAATAGCGACCCCATTTTGCGACCCGCAACTAGGAAGTCGCTATTTGCGAGTCGCAAACCATATGCAATAGCCACTCGCAAATTGGGACTAGTCGCAAAAAGCCCATTTTGCACTTCCAATTTACCACTAACTCAGAGCAGGTGGTAACCAGAACCAAAGTATAAAAGGAGACCCAGAAGGCACCTGGGTTACTCAAGATGGCGGAGATATATGTGATAGCAAGGAGGAGGAGAGCCCATGCCACACAGCAGATGAGGAGGAGGAGCCAGCGACAGGAGAAGATATACAGAACCAGGCAGACACTTTTCCAACAAACTGAGGAGGAGATATATGATAAATACAGACTTAGCAGTGCAGCAATCCTAGATTTAATAGATCTACTCAATCCGCAGCTTCAACGCCAGACTGTGCGCGGCAGCGCCATTCCCACACATGTGCAAGTGCTATGCTCACTGCACCTCTTGGCCTCGGGTAGCTATCAGGGGGTCATTGCCGTGGCAGGTGGGGTATCCCAAAGTGCACTCTCACGGTTCTTCAGAGCATTCCTAGATGCCATACTCACACACATGTCCAGATACATATACCTACCCAGGAATGAGGCAGAAATCAACAGCACCAAGTTGGAATTCTACAGGATTGCCAACTTCCCCCATGTAATAGGGTGTGAAGACGGGACACATATACAAATATGCCCTCCTGCAAATCTGGAATATCTGTTCCGCAACCAGAGGTGTACCCACTCACTGAACATCCAGGTGGTATGTGACGCTCATTATGTTATCACTGACATGGTTGCCAAATTTCCAGGGAGTACACATGACTCCTACATTTTCAGGCACAGTGGGATACACCAACGCCTAGAACGTGGGGAGTTTGGAGAAGGATACCTCCTGGAAATAGCTGAATACACCTTGAAGACATACACACAGGTCAATGTGGAACCCATCTATCCCCAGCTAACATTGTACATTTTGTGCCAAACAGGTGACAGTGCATATGCACTACGACCATGGATACTTACCCCGTACTTAACACCCAGCAATGAGACAGAGAGGCGATACAACAGTGCACATAGGAGGACCCGAAATATTATAGAAAGGACCTTTGGACTGCTGAAGGCAAGATTCAGATGCCTCTACAGAAGTGGAGGTGCCCTCCAGTATGCCCCAATAACAGCTTTCAAGATCGTTGGCGCATGCGCTATACTGCACAACATTGCCACCAGACGTGGGCTACCTCTCACCCCAGAAGACCCAGATTTGGAGGATGAAGAGCAAGAGCTACCACATCGCCATCATGGGGATAGAAGCATTGCAAATCAAGGCAGACAGAGACGGGACCACATTGCAAACCAATACTTTGGAAGGTACGTGGCAACTGACACCACTCTCACTAATGTCACACACAAAGAGTCCAGGTGTGAAGTGGAACAAACAAGTAATTTAATAATGTGCACCAAAAAACTATTTACATAAACTACAGTTCAGGGGCTGTAAAAGTCCACCTGGCATGAGGACACATTAACCTCATGTGCCTCCAGTCAAGGAAAGTGCGTAGCTCACACTCGACGCCATGCTCGCCCAGCATGGCTGGTTCCTGGTGCGCCTGCAGTGCCCTGCCTTGCGCTACCACAGCGCAACACCCTGGTGTCTGTGGCTCAGACACTGCTAACGGTAGAGCCCTCCTCAATGTCCTGCGGCGTGTCTGCCGCACCCCTAGCCACCTGTCGTGCCTCCATAAGATCTACTGCGTGGCTGATACGTCCCAGCCCACGTGCCACATCGCTGGCAAAGTGGCCCATGTCCACCTGGAGGCTGACCGTGCGCCGTGACAGCCCAGTGGTGTTAACAGCCAGCCGGACGATGGAGGCAGACATGCGGTCCAGCCGGTGGATGAGCTGCCGGTCACGGCGCCTTGCAACCTCTCTCTCAGTGATAAGTTCTGACACCAGTTGTCTCATTGAGAGCGCAAGGTCACCAACATGGGTATTTAGCTGTTGCAGCTCAGTGTGTACCAGTTGCAGCCCTGTGGTCTGGTTGCGTTCCATGCGCCGCATGGCCCCTGATATGATTCTTATCTCTCTTGTCTGCAGGCGCTCACCACGTAGGAGTGCAGCCTCGGCGGCCGACATGGAGGCGTCCCCTGCCTGCCTGCAATGCGGTGGAGGTTCCGTGTCCTGCACACCGGCACTGGGGCTGGGACCGGGTGCTGGCTCACTCTCCAGTATGGCCACTGGTGCATCAGGAGGGGACTGTGTTTGGGTGGTGCAGGTCCCTGTGGTGGCTGGTCCTGAGTCCTGTGCTGGCTGGTGGTTGACCTGTGGCCCCTGGACGCTGTGGCTGGAGGTGGTGTCGTGTGGGAGACCTGTGGGACATAGAGAACACACTGTCAGTATCTACCATCTGTTATCTGCTTCCTAATAAACTGTTGCCTATCAACTGCCTACTTGACTACATTGCACCATGCAGGTGGTTGCTACTCTGAAATGGAGCTATTTTGGTTGTGCATGCTGCTGTGTACTAGGTGGGTGGGGGTATGGCAGATATGGGTGTACATGCAGGTCTCATGGTACTCACCGGTTGATGGTCCTGGCGCTGACGTGTCTAGCTCTCCTATCCCGGACACTGCCTCTGGCTCCAAGGTCTCCTCCACTCTTTGCTCATAGGGTTTGGGTGGTGGTATGGTGGATGGTCCCCCTCCAGTGCCCCTCATCTCCCGGAGCCGCTCTGCCACCCTCTCCTTCGTCAGGGAGCTCAGGTCATACCACAGTTTCTTCAGTTCCTCGATACTCCGGTGGCTCACACCCATGGAGTTGACTTTGTCCTGTATTTCAGTCCAAATCCATCTTTTTTCTACCTCTGGCACACTGAGGGCTGCCCTCCCAAAAAGTTGTTCGTGGTGCTGGCAGCATTCCTCAGTCAGCACCTCCAGTTCTTTTTCAGCAAATTTCAATTTTCTCTTTCTAGGAGTTTCTGCCATTGTAGCTGCTGTTCCTCCTATTGGCTGTTCAGCAGTTTAAAATGGGTGTGGTCCTCCCTACTCCCAGGTGTATTAGTAAACTTCCTGGCTGTGATGTCATCATCAAGAGCCAGGAAGTGTTTTCCAGAGTGTTCTGCTGCACCTGCATTCAATTTGCGGCACAGTCGCAATTTGCGACACCCAGTCGCAATTTGCGTTTTAGTTTTTAACGCGGTCGCAAACGGCAACCTCGCAAACAGCGGACTCGCATTCTGCGGTGCGACTTCATTTGCGAGTCGCAAAATGAAGTTGCTTTTTCTTCTTGGATACCATTTAGCGAGTCGGAAATAGCGATTCGCAACGACTCGCAATTTCTGACTCGCTAATTATTTCCTACCTACATCTGGCCCTTAGTGTCAGATTGGTGGGTGCTACTAATATCTCAGGGTGTGTTATGGTACGATTTTCTAAGTATGACATTATTAGTATGCATTGATCATCATTATAGAGCTGTTTGACAATTTACACATCCACAAGTCCAGTGCTACTGTACAGCAACAGTTCAGTGGATGACAGGTATAACAGTGACTTACCTATGACGGAGTTGATGTTCTTCTTGGTCCAGGGACAGCAGGCATGATAGGACCTGTATGACCAGGTTCATGGTGGCAGGAAATGGGAAAAATGGAAAAAACATGAGTTCGTCCTTTTATCCCTCCTGATTCGCCAAATCGACTGTGGAGGTTTAGTCATCACGTTACTTACGGCTGGAATGCACATTGGCTCGGTGGGAAAAGGGGCTGAAGTCCAGCCTCCAGCCGCTTTAGCCCATTGCACTGTCAATGCAGGTGGAGATTCTTGGCTGAGACTGGCAGACCATCAGCAGTCTTTTACCTATGCTGATGCTAACATCTAAAGAGGGCGGTGCACCTTCATGACGGCGGACGGATTTTAAGATGGAAAATCGAAAGCAGGAACATTACTGCCAAGATCTGAATCAGGCCCATAGTGGTCTAAAGGCAATAAACTAAAACATAGTCCTAAACAATTGCCAGTATGTGAGACTTTTACAAGCATTTCACAAATCACCATTGTACTTTCATAAGTGTGATGCCCTAAGTGCAAAAGGGTGTGCACGTCGAAGTACATTTATTGGTACAGTGGAAGTAAACTCTACTATGGAAAAGAGCACATTTTAATTTATTTTATTGAAAAGGAAACCACAGGATGAGAGAGGTAAAACATGCCTACACTGTGCAACTTTTAAAAGCCACATTTCTTCAGCTGCCTGTGCAATGAAATCAGACTCAGAGTAAGTTATTTTTGCAGTCTACCGATGCCACTTTTAGCACACTAAAATGAACATTAATTTTTACTAATAAATCTTCTTTAACATTTGTAATACCATTAGTGATGGTATCATTGGAGTCGCGTATCATGCCTTAATTTAACTTGCTTTTGCCTGCCTCCCTCCACTTTTCCGACACTGTTTTTGCTGGTTTTAGGACTCAGTGCTAATGTGCAGATGCTCTCTCCCTTAAAACGTGGTAACATTGGCTCATACCAAATAAGCACATTTGATCTACTTGTAAGTCCCTGGTAAAGTGCACTACATGTGCCCATGGCCTTTAAATTGAATGCTACTAGTGGGCCTGCAGCTAGTGGGCCTGCAGCACTGGTTGTGACACCCACATAAGTAGCCCCTTAACCATGTCTCATGCCTGCCATTGTAAGGCCTGTGTGTGCAGTTTCACTGCCACCTCGACTAAACTCCCCTTTCTCTACATATAAATCACCCCTAAGGTAGGCCCTAGGTAATCCATAGGTCAAGGTGCTGTGTAGATAAAAGGCAGGACATATACCTTTATGTTTTAAATGTCCTGTAAGTGGAAAACTCCTAAATTCGTTTTTCCTTGCTGTGAGGCCTGCTCCTTTCGTGGGCTAACATTAGGGGTACCCTCATACTGTGATGAGGAATGGAGTAAAAAGGTCATATTTAGTACGGCCAGAATGGTAATAAAAAATGGTAATAAAAAATCCTGCTTATTGGTGAGGTTGGATTTTATATTACTATTTTATAAATGCCACTTTTAGAAAGTGAGCATTTCTCTGCACTTAAAATCCATCTCTGCCTCACAGCTTGTCTCCAATCAGTATCTGGGCTGAGCTGGTTGACAGCTCCCTTGTGCATTTAATCCAAACAACCACAAACACAGGATACTCAGTCACACCTGCACTCATCTGCATACCAAATGGGTCTTCCTGGGCTGGAAGGGTGGAGGGGCCTGACACTTACATTTCAAAGGCTAGTGGCCTGCCCACACACAGTGGACTGTCAAACACCCTAATGGGACCCAGGCCTGTACTGAAAGGGGACCTTGTGCACTTCACAACCACACTTTTTAGAACATAAACTAGGACCCTGACACCAACAATGCAGACACTTCCTGGGACAGATACTCTGAACCATATCCTGCAACCTGCTAAGAGTAGCTGCCTGGCTGCCCAAGGGACTCACCTGGACTGCTTTGCTGTGAAGGACTGCTGCCTTGCTGCTGCCCAGCTGCCTTGCTGGCTCTCCTGAGAAGTATTCTCCAGGGGCTTGGATTGAGCTTGCCTCCTGTTCTTGAAGTTTCAGGGACAAAAAGGTACAACCTGCCCCACGGTGAAAGAATCACTGCATCACCAAATCGGAACAATGCAGCCTGGATCCTTGAGTGGAGATTGACGTAGCACCTGGGTTGTGATTGGAACTTTGACACACATCCATACCGGATCAATGTATCGCTGAGCAGAACTACACAGCCCAACTTCCTGCATGAGTAATCAACGCAGCACTTGCTGTGCGACAAAAACTCCAATGCATCATCACACCGGATAGATGCAGCACCTGTGACTTTGTCCTGCAAGACCAGGATTTCCATGGATCGTCCCTGGATGTCAAAAGACCTCGCATCACAGTGGGCGATCCGAGACTGTGCACTGGAAAGCAACGCAAAGCCCTTGCTGAGTGGGAAAAATTGACGCATCATCTGTGCGTATCAGGGAATCCAATACACACACCTTACTTTTTTCATGCATCTCCTCCTCTGCGGTCTTCGTATATGTAATTTTGACTCATACTATGTACTTTGTGCACATAAGAGACAAGTCTTGATTCCTAAAGACTTAAGACTCTTCTTATCATTGTAAAAGTGATATTTCAACTTGTGAAGTACCAATAATTCAGGAATTATTTATTAAAAAAAAAAAAATCAGTTCACCCCCTCGATCCAAGGCCTGCACATAACCTGTACGTAAGCTATTTCCTGATCCATTGATTTGAATATCGATGTAATCATAATATAAAATGAGTCTTGCTATTTACTTCCCATCCAAAACTGCATTCTTTTTTCCTATTGCATAATTGTGTCACTGTTACTATTTTCAGTATTCTGACATTACCATCAAGGGTCATGTAAATTGTGTAATCAATAAATGAGTAAATAAAGATATTTCCTATTACTTCTTCGGAAGCCGTTTATTAGGTTGTAGAGACAGAATTCAGGGCTTTATATAGAGTTTACCAAATGGAATGCTCTCTCACAAAGATCTCCCATCCTCTGTATTAACAAGTGCATTATAGCCTATGAAGCTTGTAATATTGCAGGTAGGATATCAGCCTTGTTTCGACAGATTATCCCATATGCCAAACTCTGAATAAGGATCTTTGTATTTTGTACAAACATTAGCAAAAAGGCAATCTTTCAGAATGAATTACGGACCTGAAGTTCTTTTTTGCTTAAAAATGTTTTTTTCACTAACACCCACAGAAACTTGGGGACATATTTGTAAGCGCCACCGGATCGTCACTTTTTTGCCGCTCCAGTGAGGCCTTGCACCACTTTTTGTGGCTTAACGCTGCTTTGTAAATATTTGTCCCTTTGATGCAGTTTCCTTGGGCAGAGGGGCATGCAATGGGTATGGCTGTGGGCATTCCACATCAACACCTATTGCTTTTGAAACTGACCCAGATTTACAGGAAATCGTAAATCTGAGGCCGCACCAAATATTAATGCCACCTCAGGCGTGACATTAGCATGGTGCAAGGAGGAGAAATACTTTTCTCCTCGTTTTTGCTTTTTCTATGTGTGCTGTATTCCGCAGCACACATAGAAAGAGCAAAACACCATGGATTAATCTTTACGTTCACATAAACAATTGTTAAAGAATGATGATTTGCTACTTCTATTTGTGTTGCATTCTGCAGCACACATAGAAGTGCCAAATCACTATTGTAGATTGTTTATGTGCAGGCAGACAACTTCCTGCGCATAAACAATCATTCCCTTCAATGCAGACTCCCTTACACTATGGTGCAAGGATGCCTGCATTGGCATTGGCAGCTAAATTTAGCACCAACGTTATGGGAAACATAGGCGTGTGCTGTAGTTTTGTAAATATAGCGGCTCCCTGCATTTCAGAACTGACGCAGTGCAGCACTGGCAATTTTGGTGCAGCGCCATGCTGCGCCAATTCATTGTAAATATGACCCTCGGTTTTGAAAATCACACTTCTCAGCTGACCATCCCAGCTATCAGCCCAATTGACTTTTGACAACTGTGCCTCAGAAACACTGTGACCAGGTGAACAGTTAGAAATAACAGGAGGTACCTTAATTACAACAAAAGGAGATTAGCAAACTGTACAGACTATGTGCAACCTGCTTTCATCTGTGACTCTTATGTATGTGGCCTGTTTTCTTTTTCCAGACTTGCAAAGAATGCAGCAGGCTGCTTAGTGACATCATCATGTGTGTGTTTGTGTGTTTTCATGAATTAGCCTATGGAAGCCAGACTTATTTGCTTGGACAATGCTTACTTTTAAGCTTTGATTACTCTCTCTACTGCAGTGATCGGCAGGTCAACATTGCTTGTAGATGCTTCCATAGAATACCACTATATGATACTCCATTGAAGTTGGCGTTGATGACGATAATAAACTATGCATTTGTCATTCAAAACCATTGTGATCACTGTTGGCATATTGCCATTTAAAAATGAAATGTGGTCATCATTTCCTAGTTAGATGAACAGTTGTGGCTTAAATCAAACCCACAGAAATCTCACAAATAATAAACAAAGGGCCAGATGTATCAAAAAAGCCTTTTGCAAATCGGTAATAGCGAATTTTAAGAAATCGCTATTTCTAATTCGCAAAATGCTATGTATCATATTTGCGATTCGGTAACAGCGATTTTTTAAAAATCGCAAATGCTATTACAGAATCGCAAAAAGCGATACAGCCCCATTCACACCTACGGTCCTGTATGCCCATATTTGCGATTTGTTTGCATTTCCCAAATAGCAAATTCCTAACTAGAATTCCCAATTTTGGAAATGCAAAACCCCAGGGTGCTGGGGGCCTAAGGCCCCCTCTGCTGCACCCCAAAAAGTTTTTGGGGACATGTAAGGCGCACACATGCCAAAGGGGCATGTGTGCGTTACATGTCAATTTAAAAAAAATGCATTTTTAATGCATTTTTTATATTTGCACATGGTTACCACCAAGTTTTACCTGGTGGTAATTGCGATTCCTTAATGCCAAATTTGCATTAAGGAATTGCTTTATACATGTGGTTTAGAAATCGCAAATAAGGATTCCTTATTTGCGATTTCTTAATTAGAGAATCGCAATTTGCGATTCTCTAAACGGGCTCTCAAATTTAAGGAATCGCTATTTTAGCGATTCCTTAAATTTGCATTGCGAATGCCTTTCATAAATACTGAAAGGCATTTTTGCCTTCGCAAATGGGCATTCGCACCGTTTGCGAATGCAAAAAGGCTTGATACATCTGGCCCAAAAATCACAACCTAAATGATAGCATCACAGGTGAAATCATTGATAGTAAGTAATATGCAGCGTGCTTACCAAGGTGATTTAGGTTAAATCATAATCTGAAATATATTTCGAAAATACCCATATAAATTATAATTTGCCTCTGCCACTTTCATGCTCATTGTGCACTTGAGTAAATGGGATTGAACAGCCTATGTCTATGTTCTCGATAGATGCTATATAATCCAATACATTTCATGTTTTATTAAAGAACTCCACTTTTTACTAAGATAAATGTGTTTCAGATTGAGGTTTTTATGGGCTTGCCAAGCACTTCATGAACTGGCTTTCTGCCAAAAAGTGATCTATAACCTTACCACTCACTATTATGCAAATAACAATTTGGCAAAGGGATCTCAGCTCTGAGTATCTCTCTGAAGACAATCACATATTTCAACCTTCAACTATCCAATTATATTTGACATTTAATTTAAACCTGACTATCTGTCTTGAAGAATACATACACTCCTGGATTCTGCTAATAGGGGAACTTGTGTCCCATTAAAATTTCGCTAATTTGTTCATCTCTTTTAATGTATTTGTTTCAATTTTAGACTGACAAAATACAAACCTATTTCAGATCAAGCTAAATGTATGTGGCATGGATAAATCCCATCATTGGAGAAAGCGTGCTTTTCCTGCACGTTAAAATTCATGCATGAGAAGTGAGCATGACAAGATCACGTACATCCAGCCATGTAGTACAGGGAATTTATACCGAAGAATGGTGCGTCAAACACAATCAAGTTCGGAAGTTAGTAATTAATCCAGAGAAGGTCAGCTGCATCCTTTGATGAGACCCTCATACATTTAGCAAACGGCAAGCACGCAAAAAAGAAAATAGAGGGAGGGCTACATACCTTTCAGTTAAAAGGTGTCCGCACAGTAATGATGGCAACTCTTAACTTCTGTGTACTCATGAACTACAAAGCGCTTTGCTTCTCTGTTAAATCTGTTTAACAAACCGTTTAATATATGCTGTAATGTTGACAACAGCACAGCTCTTGATTAAATAGATATTTTATTTAAAATCAGCATTTCAGTTACTACTTAAGTACTATCAATTTAAAGTTAGCGTGACAAGTGACAGTAACAGGGTACCAGCTCATTATGGATTTCAGTATTTTAGTTTTATGCCCGAAAATGGTTTAGCTTTTTCAGAATATAATCTGCATTTTACTTAGCTCATTCTTTAAAGGTTTTTGAAACATTTTGGGGGTCATTATGAGTTTGGCGATACTAGGACAGCCATGTTGGCGGCGGCGGTCAGACCGCCAATGGGCCGGCGGACAAGACTGCCAAATTATGACCTTGGCAGTCTTCCCAACAGAAGATAGCCAAACTACTGCCAGGTTCGCCAGTGCAGTCATGCTGCCACAGATGACAGTAGCCACCTTTAGGATGGTGGAGACGATGTTTCCGCAGGACATATTACTGCACACCGCCAAGGTTTCAGCAACGGTCACACCACCATGAAAACTCTGGCGGGAACCAACTCTATAAAAGGAGACACTCACCTTCAGGAACACATACCTGTCTGGAACGGCAATGGAACCCAAACTGGAAGTCCTCCCACTGCTCTGGTCGCACAATGACTCTGGAACCAGCTACAGCCACAAAGACAACAACGGTGAGTACACATACCTACCTGACACTGCAGAGAAAACCCAAAGTACACACGCACACACAACATACACATCTGGGACGGCTTGGGACAGTGACACACATGTAACCATGCGCC
Source organism: Pleurodeles waltl (assembly GCF_031143425.1). Taxonomy (NCBI): domain Eukaryota; kingdom Metazoa; phylum Chordata; class Amphibia; order Caudata; family Salamandridae; genus Pleurodeles; species Pleurodeles waltl. The sequence goes on from NC_090446.1 coordinate 827,413,315, forward strand.
CATACGCACGAACACACACACACATACACCTACATACACACATTCAGACCCATACAACACACACCCATACTACACACACCACAGCCAACACACATGTGCAATACACACAGCAACCCGCAGATACACAGCACTACCACACTAGAACACAACACTACACAACAGCAACACCACAACCGTAACTACACAAACACTTGTCAAGCAATTTCAGTACACACCTCCACATGACACCACATACATATTATTACACGTAACAACACAATCACACCGCCATATAATAAAATATACACCATACCACTCTAAAACAACACACAACGCATCTGACATATCATCAGCACAAACATGCACGCACACACAACAACCACACAAGGGCACACAACACCACCATTGCACGTCACACAGTGAATCCACATACAAGCATGTACCAAACCAACATATCCTACACACAATACAGAGCCATCACAGCAGGGCAAATGGCATGGCCACACACACACATGCAGGAAAGACACTACGGCTAGCCGAACCAACACACAAACACACACATGTCACACACAAACAAACCAAAGGCGACAAATACAAAACAGCCATGTGGTAAGGAAGGCAGGACAAGTATGTTCCATCTAATCCAACAACAGGTTCGGCCAGATGTATTAACATTGTCAATTAGTGATGAAAATATGTAACTGTATACAATCAGCAGGCCTTTGGCCAGACCAATGTCCAAAGTGCCAAAGGCACAAATGGCACCTCTGTGTGCCCCTACTTGGCTCCTGACTGCTAAATGACCTCCAGAGGGTAGGGGCATCAATGGGGCAGGCAGGCACCTCAGGTGTTGGAGGGGTAGAGGGGGGTTTGGGCTTGGGCTTGGGCTTGGGTTTGGGTGCGGGGTCTTTGTGCTTGGGTTTGGGAGGGACGGTCTTTGGGCTTTCGAGGGGTGGATTTCTTGGCAGGGGGAAGGGCATTGGTACTAGCAGGGTGGGCAGGGGAGGACTTGGAGGTGAAAGGGATGGACTTAGGGAAAGACACAGACCTTTTGGGGGTATCACAGGGTGGGAGAGGAGTATGGAACAGGGAAAATTCAGAGAGGAAATGCTTCTTAGAGACATGGGGTGGTCATGGCAAAAAGGTTTGGGAGTGAGGTAGAGGGAGTGGTTGTAGGATCTCTTGGGTGCAAGTAAATGCAACAAATGCTTTTGGGATGCTGTGTGTCTGTTGGGGGCATGGTGTGACTGTTTATGTGTCCTGGGAGGAGGAGGTGCTGTGAGATGCCATGCTGGATGTGTGACTGTCTGTTTGGGTGGTGTCTGCAGGTATGGTACATGTGCTGCATGTGGGTGTGTCGGTGATTGTGGTGGCTGCGGATGTGGTGACTGGGATGGATGTCTGCAGGTCTGCTATTGTGCTGACTGTTGATAAGATAGGAGTTGTGGCAGGATCAGTCATTGTTGGTGTGGTGGGTGCAGGTGTGTCTGGTGTAGTGTCGTTGGAGGAGGGGTGGGTGGGGGAGTCGGTGCAGGTAGTGAATGTTGGTGTGTCTGTAGGTGTGTGTTGTTTGTGAACATGCCATTAGTGGGACTTGTGCTGATTATGTTTGTCAGTGGTGCCTTTGGCTGTTGAGGTGGATGTATGCGTGCGTGTCTGTCTGCTTTGGCTGGGTTTGGGAAGAGGTAGGTGGAGGGGACAATAGACAAATGGTGACTAGCTGCCATCAGGTAGGAGGCCAGAGCCTGAAAGGATCTCTGTAGGCCAACCAGTGCACTGTGAGTGCACTTCAGGAACGCATTGCTCTGCTGGACTTGAGCTGCCAGTCTCTGGATGGTGTTAAAGATGGTTGACTGACCCACAGAGATCAACCTCATTAGGTCACTAGTCTCCTCACAGAGGGCAGCAGGTCTGACTGGGGGAGGGGGCAGAGGTCCTGTCGGCGAAGGGTCCACCACTTCCAGGGAGTGTCCTCCGGAAGTGGATTCTGAAGATGATGTGCATGATCTGGTCTCCCCTGTGGCACTCTCTTTGCCCTCCGTGCCACTGGATCCCTCGCTGTCACTGGTAGCAGCACTCTGGGTCCCGTGGCCTGCAGCATCCCAACTCACCTGTGCCCCTTTTCCTTCACCTGCCAATGCTGATGCACACAAATAGAGAGAGAGAAGGAGGGAGGGAGAGAGAGGGTTAACACATACCTCACATACACTCTTGTAAACATGCACTGCATCTTTGACAATACATATCCCGCCTACATCATGTCACAACATGTCACCAATACCCACCCCGTATGCCAACCCTCACATGTACATCTACGTCTAATAAAGTCTGCACAAAAGGAGTCAGCCACATGATCACCACCATAGCCATATCTGCATGGACAACATGCCCTGGATGAAGTACACATGTCTCTCTGAATTCACACCATACCTCTTCATACTGCTATCACCCATTGGAAGTGCAGCTGACTGAACAAAACACATCAGGCCTGTACAGTTACAACAACTGATCATTCCATGTCTTTTGTGAGATATCCATGACAGTGAATACCACTACACTCACACACCACACAACATCTGCCTGTCAAATTACATGGCTGACATAACACTTTTTACAATAATGGCAAATTAGATCTAATAACTGATTGAGCCACTACAAGTTAGACAGCCAGACAGTTGACATCTGATGTGTATAATACAAATTATGGGGACAGACAAGGGATTAGTTTGACCCAATCACAGAGTAAGATATGCAGACACTGAGTACATATGTACCACAACTAATCACACATCTACTATGACCCAAATTGCACATATTACACATCCATACCCAAACACTGAGTGCAGTGGCACAACTGATGAACATCAGGAACACACATATGACATCATGGTCAAAATACAAAACCACAACACGTGCGTTTTCACCAGTAGGCCTTCATAACATTCTAACACCACCCTCACTCTCACCATTCCAGATTTGGGAATACTTGTACTGAAGTCCAGACAACACACCTCTCTGAAGGTAAATACATGTATGCAATGTGCATACATAGTCCTACACAACTGCCTTTGCACTGACAACATGTGACACTACTACATAGGGCAGCCTCAGAAGAGAAAATACAACATTCATTTCACATCAACATCTCATACCCAGTCTTGTCCTAATCACCCACTTCAGCTAGGCCATGGATAGCAGACATTTTCACACTTCAACAGATGTGCCCCCAAGAAACAATTGAGACAGGATTGAGGCAGCTAATAAGCTATGCTACACTATAATTGCTAGGGCATTGGCATACGTGGCATTAACATTACATATTGTGAATGATGAGGTCTGTCTAGGCACTTACCACCTAAAGTACTATCCCATTGAGTTCTAGGTTTTATTCCCATAAGTCTGGCACTTAGAAATGCATAATGGATGCAATCAGACCATTTCAACACCAGTATGTGATGCATATAGTCCCAACGATAAAAGCTGAGTCATTCAGTTACATATACAGGTGTGCTATACAGATGGGAGTGGACTGACACCTCAGAGCCACACATGCCCAAATCTAGATAGATGAAGCAGGTCATACTCATTTGGTAGGATGATACGCATGCTCACATCCATAGTAAAGGCAGGGTGGAGTCACACATGTGCCAATCTGATTAGACCATTTCCACAATGCAGACATGGAGAAATCTGGATATAGGAGATGTACATCCACTGACAGCAAACCATCAAGACACATCTACAACTAATGCTTAGGCTGGGTGGTTACTACCCATTCCCCCAAGTCTACAAACATGTTGCAGTTACTACATTTTCACTTGAGCTATAGTGAGACAGCTAATCCCATACAACCCTATGCAAGTCCCAGGATACAGTCAGTACTCACCCCCTTGTGGCTGCTGTGCTGCCCTCAAATGCCCATCCACCGCGGGGTAGACCACCACCAAAATGCTGGCCATAAGGTGGGGTCGGGCGCCTATGGGCACCCCTCCCTCATTAGGAGGACATGCCCAGCTGGGCCTCCGTGGTCTTCTGAGCCCAGCATCTCAGGTCCTCCCACCTCTTGTGACAATGGGTGCTCTGCTGGCTATGGGCCTCCAGGGTCTGGACTTCCTTGACATTTCTTCTGATGGGCATTCACCTGTGTGGATGAGACAAACAAAAGGAGAAAGGCATTTACACTGGCACCAAACTAACAGGAGAGGCCTAGGCACATTTGACCCACCAAGAGCCCACACATAACCATCCTCTCTGCCCACATGCCTTCACTTGAAGCACTCTGCATGCATCTACACTCCCTCACCACTACACTTACTCCACCCACTGTCACACAAACCCTTATCACACATGACCATGGGATTAGGCTCACCTGTTCCTCTGGTGCATCATATAGCTGTTCATGGATAGGATCCCATCCACAAGTTTCTCCAGCTCTTCTGGGCACGGGCCCTACCACCTGCAGGACGTGGCATGATGGCTCCCAAAGACAGTACGCAGCAACTCAGGTTGTGGAGGTTGAGCTAGCAACAGTGTCAGGAGTTGAATAAGCAAGGCTGCAGAAAATGGCAGTCACGTCGGCAACGTAGAGGACTATCATGATGGCAGTCATCGGCATTGGCCCCAACCCCCCATAGGCAGCAATGTTAACAAATGACAAGTTGCACAGCGGTTGCGACTGCCTACTGCCATGTTGCATACTACGCTGGTGGACTTAGGTCACTTCCATCCGTCCAGTGCTGCAGGATAAGCGGCTGTCATTTTGTGTACATCTTATGCATTGAAGTGCCACTATAAGTGTGTCATACACATATTAGGACACATTTGGAAGCAACCCCATGTTTTCCATCATGGTAGTGCTAACACATGTGACATGCATGACACAGTGACATCACGTGCCAGTATATCAGTTGATGGCCTTGCTTAGATACTCGGTGGCACATAGGTGGTGGCACGATATTGATGTATCCCATTAATTTTGTGATGATCATTGCAGGACAGCCCAGTCTGCCACGTACGGTAGATTTCACATGTGACATGTGTCCTATACCACTTACAGGTTCAGCATTGTGCTGAAAAGTTGGTGTCCAAAGCACTTCTGCATTTCCATTTCAGTATATGTCAGCAGTGCTTTGCATGTCCGTCACTGTTAGGTGTGTGCTATTTTGACATATTCTGCTTAGATGTGTCAAGTGCAATTCTCATTGTACATTCTCTCCTCTACCTATTTATACTGCTATGAAGAAATTGAGACAACCACGAGTTTATCCGCCTCTTGTTGACCTTGCAACCCTGGAGGACAGGCATATCATACAAACCTATTGACTGAATCATCAGATCATCATGGATCATCATGGATCTATGGACACAGTTGGAGCCAGATCTGTTACCAGCCATACACAATCCCTATACCATCCCTCCTACAGTAGAAGTCCTGTCAATGCTCCATTTTCATGGGCAGACTCCTTTCAGAATACAGTGGGCTGGGCAGCAGGGATGACACAGCCCATGTTCAGTCTTGTGTTGAAGGATGCACTGTGTGTATTGTTGAAACAGCTACATCAGGCTCCCCCCAACATGCAGATTTGGCCTATGTGAAGGCAGACTTTTATGATATGGGACACATCCCTCATGTGATAGTGGCCATTGATGGCACACATATAGCTCTAGTTCCTCTCAGTGCCAATTAACAGGTGTATAGGAAAAGGAAGAACTACCACTCCATTAACGTTCAGCTGATGTGTCTGGGAGACCAGTACATCTTACAGGTCACAGCCAAGGTTCCTGGGTCTGTCCATGACTCCTTCATTTTGAGAAACAACAATGTTCCACACATAATGGCCCGACTACACACAGAGAGGGCCTGGCTAATTGGTATGGATGCATTTGAAGGTGGTTCAATTTTATTGCATATGTCATCAAAATCTTCCCTGTTGCTGTACCTGTTATGTTACTGGTCCTACATTTTTTTTCACACAGGTGACACAGGATATCCAAACCTTCTGTGGCTGTTGACACCAGTGAGGAATCCTGCCACAGAATGGGTAAGGCTGTTTCAATGAGGCCCACGGGAGGACGAGACATGTAATCAAGAGGACATTTGGCCTCCTGATGGCCAGATTCAGGTGTCTGGACCTATCTGGAGGTGCCCTCCTCTACATAACCCAAAGGTATGCCTGATAGAAGCAGCCTGCTGCCTGCTGCCTGCTCCACAATCTAACCCTGGGACGTAAGATACCATTGCTAGCTGATGAGGGTGAGGCAGCTGGAGCAGTGGCTGGTAATGCTGACATGCCAAGTGATGAGGAGGCAGAGGAGGAAGGTGCAGCTGACTCTAGGACTGAGCTCATCAATCAGTACTTCCAGTGACGTACAAGCATGGTGAATGTGGGTTGGCAAGTGTTGTATAGCCACATGATTTGCTGACAATATTCCTCCTGAGTTAACTCATCAGTGGGGATGTGATGTGGTCCTATCTCTATGTGTGTTTTGGGGGAGAAGACTGTTTAAATGTCAAGTGCACAGTAAAAGTGTTTCATATCTAACACAGTTTTCTAGAATCAAATCTCCAGTGTACATATGAGTATTGAGTGATGCTTGCTGAATTCTCCTGTTCTCATGTCATTCTTCCCACTGACTGTGGTGATAAAATATGTGCATCTGCAACCTGTGGTTTGAGGAATTTATAGTCACTAGCCATTACTGTATGATTTGAGAATTGAGGATTGTAAATGACAGATGGCAGCTGCAATGATTTATGAGATTTGTGATGAATACTCTGTGAATGGTGTTGTATAGGTAATCTCTGGGCCCCCCTGGTTAGGAGGTGATGTACACTGGGGACAACCTCTATGTGCTGTATATGTGTTTTGTGTGGCTCCATGCCTTCCATCCTGATGGTATTCACTGTCATTGTTTTTTTTGCAGGTTTAAATACTGATTATACTCTTGTCTGGATCAGGATTTTGGACTATCTGACATGTTTCTGGAACATATCTGTTGTATTGTGTCTCCTGCTGAGGATGCCGCCCTCTGCTATCCATTACACTGCCTGTTGGATGTAGGGGTGCATAGCCATCTCACATATAGCAATCATGACTTTTGTAGATGTTTTAATGAAGACAAATATACAGTAGCTGAGTTCCAATGGTGTTTACTATGTATATATTGAAATTGTGACAAAAACACATGGTGCATACATTGCCCAAGAGGTGATGAGTGGGATCATGGCATCTGTTGGTTGTACAAGTCAAGTGTCCAATTGGGTATCTCAGTGTCACTCTAGAAGGTGAGAGTCACTTCCTGGCAGTGGGTGTGATCTTGGCATCTGCTCCAGCTGGATGTCTGGATGGAGGTCCATGTTTGCAGGGGGGTCTTCAGCTACAGAGGGAGGGGTATCTGATGTCTGTAGTTGCCCTGGCAGGGCCTCCCTTCCACTGGCTACCGTTGATGTGGATGGGTCTGATGTTATCTTGCTACTGGGAGGGGCCTGCTGGTGGGTGCAAGAAGCACGCAGGGTGGTGTTGATCCCTCAGCACACCTGCAATGGTGGCCATGGTGTCATTTTGTGCCTGCCACAGCTACATGACTTCCTGGTGGTATTCCCTCTACAGCCTTTGGTTTTCCCCCAACATGGCCCATCCTGCCATGGGATTGATGATATGCTCCCAAGACTTGGGAGATGGTTCTCCAGTCAGTAGAGTCCCTTGGGGGCCCCATCCTCTGGCCAACATCTTCCCTCTCATGCCCCCTGCACCCATGTGCCTATGCCTCTGGCACAGTTTGCCCACTCCCAGTGTTTGCAGGACCTTCATTGTCCTGGCTGTGAGGGGTCAACTTCAGTGCCTGTACTGTGGGGCACACAATAGTCTGATCTATCCTTGGGACACAGTTTTGGAGATGAAGGGTTGGCTATGATGTTGAAGCCACAGGGTTTGGGGGGATTTATGTGGGCAGGATGAGGCAGGTATTCATAGACTGACCAGGTGTCCTAGATGGGCCAGATAGGTTGTCAATGTACAGACATCCAGGTGTGTTGTCCTCACTGGGGCCTTCATCCTGTGGTGGGCTGGCAGTCTCTGGTATCCTCTCCATGGTGGCACTGTCAGGGGAACCTGTGGATGAAGAGGGAGGTACATATTGAAGATGGGGTTGGTTATATCCTCATCATATGCATACAGTGGCTTGACTTGATTCCCAGCAATGACAATGACAGATGCTGCACCGATGCTGCACAGCATACCATTGGTATTAGATAGTTGTCTATATGTGTACCATACTCCAGTTAGGTAGGTGTCATTAAGGTTAAATACCTCTGGCTGTGTGGATAGGTACTGGTGCAGACTGGTAGTTCACATGACTATTCTGCAGTGTTAGCTAGTGAATATTCAGGCTTGGTAGTTGTGAGTGGAAGATATCTGGACATAGCAGCATGGTATCACAGTGGGAGGAGGGTATGGGAGTATGCAAGGTTAAATTTCCTGTCTGTGTGGACTGTGCATGTGAATGGAGTGTGCATCTCACATACCATACCTTGGTGGGTCATTAATTGTGTTGTGGATCCTGATTAGTTGGCAATTGAATTAGTCACAGTGCTGCAGCTGTGTTTCAGCTTGTTTGACATTGTGTTGTTCCATTGCACTGCTGTCATTGCCATGTAGTGGTCCTCAGTTGTACCATTTAGTTGGTATAGCTAGTCCAATATGCATACATGCAAGGGAAGTGATGTGCACATTCCAGGTATTCACACAGATAAGCGTGTGCATTGCGGGAGTCATAGCGTTTGTGTTAGCCCATGCTAAGCAGGCCTTTGCCAAGGGCTGTGTAGGAAGTTGGGCTGGGTGGAGATGATGCATGCAGGGGAGGGGCATTAGGTGGATAGGTGGGATGTATAGTGAGACATGCCTTACATTGGGGAGTATTTGGGTGGTGAGGAAGCATGCAGTACATGACAATTGTCTGACATGGAGGATGTGTGCACTTACCAGAGTCCAGTCCGACAGATATTCTAGTCAGGCCCTCGGGATACAGAAGGTTCAAGACCTTCTCCTCCCAAGATGTGAAGTGTGGGGGAGGAGGCCGGGCCCACCACCAGTCTTGTGCATGGCGATCTGGTGTGCTGATGCCATGGAACACACCTTCCCCTGTAGGTCGGTCCACCTCTTCCTGACGTTCTCCCTTGTGTGTGTATGGCTGCCAACTGAGGTGACTATGTTGACTATTCCCTGCCACAACTCCATTTTCCTGGCAACCAAGGTTTGCTGAACCTGTCCTCCAAACGATTTTATCAACCATGAACCTCTGTGTCTGCGAACGGTGGGTCCTTTTGTGGGGACACGGTAGTGGTTGTGTTGTGGGGGGGTGTTGTGCGTGTAAGGGTGCAATGTAGAGTGATTGATGGTGTGTGGGTGATGCACGATTGTGGTGTGTGTGTGTGGTCATGTGTGTTTTGTTGTTGGTAGTGCAGTTGTGTTATGGGTGCTGAATGGGATGTGTATCTATAACTATGGTTTAATTGTGCTATATGAGTGTATTTGCCTGCTCTCTGTGTATGTGTAAATTGATTTTGTAGCAAAGGATTGTGGGTTGTGTTGCAGTGTGTTATATAGTGCAATGAGTAAGTATGTTTGGTGTGTGTATGTGTGTCAGGTATGGATTATTCAAACTATCCAATGTGTCTTGTGTTCTGACAGTGGTGGATTCTGGGCATGGCGGTTCACACTGCCAATGGTTTTCTGGGTGAAAGAAACGCTGTGGTAATAGGTGGCTCATAATCTGGTGGGTGGTTTTGTGTCGGCGTGGTGGTGTTGGTGGTGGAGCTGCCTCTTTCCCTCCCTCTGGACTCTTAGCAGTGTTGGATTTGTGGCGTTTTTTTGGCGGTCTTCAAGTGTGAGTCATAATACGGCAGTTGGATTACCACCAACATGGCAGTCTTTTGGTGGGTGCCACTGCAGCGGTCTTCTGTAAAGACCACCAAAGTCTTAATGAGGCCCAATATATATATTTTTTTCATAACATACTAACAGTTGATTATGGTTTAGTCTGTCCAGTTCCTAACTATTTTTATGTAAACTACACATCAATGACATTATTGTCATATATAGACCCAATGAAGACATAAAGTGCAGAAAGCGTGTTGTGTCATTGTAGCTCTCACAGGAGGTGGACCACCTGACCCTTGGAGTCACTCCTGTCAGCCTAGGATGAAAGAAAGCAAGTCTGGGTTTCCTACTCAGTCCTTCAAGCAGGAGGGCAATACTCTGACAGTAGGGCAGTCCTTCTGTAACATTCAAAGGGGCAGGTATGTTCTTCTGAGTGACTTTGGAGGTCTAATATGTATATCTTGTGCCAGTCATTGTATGGCAGGGCTACTCTGCCTACCCCCACATCTGGTTGTGGAGAGTTTTTCCCTGTCCCCTTTCAAGGTTCCATCTGTCTAGGGAAACAAAACACAGATGAGGCCTGACAGGAGGCAAGTCCTTTAAGTGTAAGTGGGGAAGGGTACAGCTCTGTCCCCAACTATCTTGGCAGGATGGCCAATCCTGCCCACATCTAGTCCCCTTTGTGTCATTGTCTGATTGGAATACACAAACATCAACAGAAGTCATCTCAGTGATGTGTCCCAGGATAGTGACTGAATGGATAAATATTTAGGACAGGAATGCCATACTTTTAAAAAGGCATTTTTAGAATTCAGACCTTACCATTAAAGAGGATTTTAAATTAGGATTTCCTTGCATTCTAAATAGCATATCTTCATATGCTCCCAATACAAAGTTAGTGCTTATTACATTTAATAAAGTAATTACATTTTAATCAATGGGATACATATGGTGTTGTACGGGCATGTGTGAGTGAGTGTTGTCTGCATGTGTGCATGTATGTGTGTATGCATGTGTGTTTCCATGGGTGTGTGCATGGTTGTGTGTATGCGTGTGTGAATGTATGTATGCATGCATGGTTGAATGTGTGTGTGAATGTTGAAGTGAGTACGTGTGTGAATGTTTAAGTGAGTGCATGTAGGAATGTTGAAGTGTATGTGTGTATGGATGCTTGTCAGGGAATGCATGTATGGATGCTTGGGAGGGCATGCATGCATGGATGCTTGTGAGTGAATGTGTGTATGTCAGTGTTGGTGTATGCGAGGTGTGTGAACGCGTGTATGTGGGGTTCGTGTGGGTGTGTCTGTGTGTGTGTGCATGCATGCAGGGGCAGGGGTGCTATACTAGAAGGGGGTGGGGGTGGGGAAGAGATGTACTGTACTAGGAAGGCAGGTGGGGTGCTGGTCTGGGGGGTGGGGGTGCTGGTATAGAGAGGGCATGGGGGTTATTGGGCTTGAAGGGGGATGGAGGAGTCATCTGCTAGTGACAGGAAAGACATTTTCTGTCACCAGTAGCCTTTCTGCCAGGGTTTTCGTGGCGGTGCTACCGCCACAGAAACCCTGGTGGAAAGCCTGCTCATAATACCGCTAAGCAGTCTTCATTGGACCGCTGGGCCGGAGATGCTAACATCCGGCCATGTGGGTCCAGTCCCCCTGGCGGTACAGATGCGGATGTGGCAGGTTGGCAGAGGCCAACCCGCCATACTCATAATGTGTCGATCTTCACCCCTAGCTCGTCTGTGGTGAAACCGCCACCATGGCCCTGGCGGGTTAGAAGACCATCAGGGTCATAATGAGGGCCAACATGTCCTATTTTAAAATACCATGCACGCTGCTCTAGGAACTGCTAGCGCCTATCTTAGAGGGGTAATAAATATTAAAATAAAGGTTTAGGCGTGAGAAAAGCTTTTAATTTGTAAGCTTGAAATAGCAGTTTAAAACTCTACTACAAGCTGCAGTGGCAGGCATGAGGCATATTTTAAAGTGCTACTTTAGTGGCAAGCACAATGTGTGCTGTAGGCTTACTAGCAGCAATTAATTTACAAGCCTGGAATGCCGTTGTAGCATTTACCAGGGAATTACAAGTAAATTTAGTATGCCGATTCAGTGTAGGCCAATTATACCATGTTTTAAGTAGTGGGCACAGAATCATAAATCCAACAAAAACTAATGCAGCAAAATAGTAGGGGAAAAGTCAAAAGGTTTGGGTGGCTAAAACCCAAGGGGATTCGTTCCAACAGTATCTTTTTAATAATGAGTTTTATTAGAATAACAGGCAAAATGCCATACATACATAAGCATACTCTCACAATATTCTAGATCTATAGTAGTGACTAGATTGCATTTGGAAGCCTTATTAATGCTCTTCATTACGGTGAAACGCATATCAGACTAGTGACAACTAATATAGCAGTTGTTAACATTGAGATAAAAAAGGGCAAAAGGCACCAATTAATTCAATTAATCAAGTAATAAGATGCAGGCATCTATGCGTCATACTTTTATAGTAACTGCTGTGCCTCTATTTTTTACCATGTTGTTTTCTTCATTTTACCACTCCTATTCACACAATACATCACTTCAGTACTAAATAGTGCACTGACTGCCCATGTTTCAAAAAAAATATTTAGATATTCTTGTACCAATTCTGATTCTGATTATGTTTGTTCTGTGCATCCAAGTCTGCACAAAGTATCACATGCCTGACCTTTTGGTGGGAGCAGCTCAGTTAAGTTTAATATCTGCCTTTTTTAATTATTAGTTATGTGCTAGTACTGTAACATAATAGTTAGGGAAAATGTGTTTCCTGTTACACAGAACGGAGAGAACAGTGACTGGGTTCTGATAGTACCCTCAGGGCTATGTTATACCAAGTGCCTTTGGACAACAGGTGGCATCCAAGAGTAGTCTACCACGCCTGAGGCGCTTTGGGAATATAAAGGAGTCTGTAACATTATAACTTTGCAAGCTCAGAACTTTAGGTCCCAGATATTTGCAACAGTATATTCCCTTGTTTGCACAAATACCCATCAAAGAATTAACTAGCTTGTGCTTATGCAGCAGTTTCCAATAGGAGGCTGAGGTGCCCCTGCAGAAACATTGAAAATGGGGCACTGACAATCTGTCTCACCCAGAGACAATGATCTTAGTGACGCCAAGTGACCAGGAGAGCAGAGGTAAATACCTGATTTACCAAAAAACTAAGAAGAGGACTTAGAAAATGAATTGTGCAAGAACAGGTCCAGACCAGAGGAAACCAACGGTGGGTTCTGGAAGAAGAGGACCTTCAAAAGAAGGGGACAGAGTCTAGTCTAGAATGAAGTCTCCAGTCGAGGCAGGAGCCACTACCCACCCTTCTGTGGCCATAGTCAGAACAAAGTATTGCTCTAACATATGGGCTGTATGTGACATCATCAAGCCCATATCATATTTTTAATGGCACTGGTGCACTGAGTGCTGAGTATCAGAAATTCAATGTACATTTCAAAGTTGTGCTATGTAAATCTCATAACACATGGACAAATAATACACCAACAAGACCAAAATACAATCACGGCTTTTCTCCAAAACACCTCCAACATGAAGCACAAACAATAAACTGTAAGAGAAAGTGAAAGTAACTTGCATACTTCCTAGTTTGCAGCCTGCCATACCCATTGCCTCATTTCCTGGGTATATCCTAACAGTTTTTGACAATTTTGTCAATTTTTATGACACGTCGCTAGTCAAATAACCAATGTATGATGGCTGCTCTGTGCTATGGTACTTCTGCAGTCAGTTCCACACTTTGACGTTGATGTTGGACTTCTGACCAGAGCAACTGGTGCAATACACTGCTCAAAAGGGGGGATGACCAGGTTCTGACTTTATCTGTGGGATCTACTGCTGAGGACTGTGAAATGCAGGGTCACACACCTTGGGCCCAATTCCATTATTTCTTGACTCACAGATGCTGAATTTTTAGAACACTCACTGTGATAAATCCAACACCTTCCAGTTTGGGAATGCAAATTGGGATGCGTAAGTATGTCTGTGAGGTGTCATTACTCAAAATGAGTGAGTATATATACATTTGAAACTAAGGCAAATATGCTGGGGAATACTTTTGAAGTTCCCTAAAGAAAATGGCATAACCTATGAAGAACCGTGGTTTTTGACACAGAGGTTCATCTGGAAGAACGCAGAATATGTCCTGTCCATCATTATTTTCAGTGCTGTGACTAGGTTCTGACAGAGGATTAACAATGCAAGGAGGTCAACCATTTTACCCATATATGTAGCGCTGGGGGGCGAGTTATCTGTATTGATATGTTTTTTTTTTTAAACGCAATATATTCAAAATGCTATCCTGTCACTAATGCAAGAGCAGTCAGGGGTGATCCATAGAGTAACGTATTTGAAGAGCCAAGTGTTCTACTTCATGCATAATGCCCTAATTTTAGAGATGAGGCATTTGTGAGAAGGCAGATCATTCTGTCATTTTGGAGCCATTTGGGAGAAGTCAATTCTCCTTGCTCTGGTGCTGCCTATACTGAGCAAAGGTGCCCTGGAAAGTTTTTGACATCTAAGGCAGTATTGAGGTATACTGGACCAGTGCTGTATAAGACATTGAGGGGGTCATTCTGACTTTGGCGGGCGGCGGAGGCCGCCCGCCAAAGTCCCGCCGGCAGAATCCCGCTGCGCGGTCAAAAGACCGCCGCGGTTATTCTGGGCTTCCCGCTGGGCTGGCGGGCGACCGCCAGAAGGCCGCCCGCCAGCCCAGCGGGAAACACCCTTCCATGAGGATGCCGGCTCCGAATGGAGCCGGTGGAGTGGAAGGGGTGCAACGGGTGCAGTAGCACCCGTCGCGATTTTCAGTGTCTGCATGGCAGACACTGAAACTCTTGGTGGGGCCCTGTTACGGGGGCCCCTGCAGTGCCCATGCCATTGGCATGGGCACTGAAGGGGCCCCCAGGGGCCCCACGACACCCCATACCGCCATCCTCTGCCTGGCGGCCAAAACCGCCAGGAACAGGATGGCGGTATGGGGGTCGGAATCCCCATGGCGGCGCAGCAAGCTGTGCCGCCATGGAGGATTCCCCAGGGCAGCGGAGAACCGGCGGAACACCGCCGGTTTTCCGTTTCTGACCGCGGCTGTACCGCCGCGGTCAGAATGCCCAAGGGAGCACCGCCAGCCTGTTGGCGGTGCTCCCGCGGTCGTTGGCCCTGGCGGATTTTACCACCAGGGTCAGAATGACCCCCTGAATGTGTGTTTCAGGAGTTTGAAGCTGTTTCCGGTGCTGGGCGTGTGCTTATTGGGATGTTACGGGAGGAGTCTGCCTGTTGCGTTCTGTATGGTTTGGAGACATCTGCTTAGCTGAGCGAGGGAATAATTTAGTATTGTGGTGAGTGTGGCACCAACAGGTTTGAATTCATAGGTGAAGAAAAAGTGATGGCATGTGTGTCTGTACTACCTGTACTATTTGCCTTCTACATATAGAATATGCCTGCGAAAGCACACCTACCCTATGCCTTTCTTACCGGTTCATGACTCTGTCATCATCAGAGTCCTGACTAATCCTGTATATTTGCCATGTGAAACTTTATTAATGCCTTCCATCTCTAGCTACTTGAAGCTCAAGAAAACATGTTCAAGGGCCTTTAGAATGCATACTATGCTACTATGCTAAATCCACCTCCTTCTAGTTTATGGATGCAAGCTGTGGGTGTCAAAGTATGTCTTCTAAGGCCTCATTCCTCAAACTGAGCAAGAATATCTACCAATTAAAGTAAGGGAATAGTAGCTAAGTCCCCTAAATCAATAAGTCAAACCAATGTCCTGTGGGACCCATTGTCCAACACTTCTACTTGTGCTTTGACTGTGTAAAAACGTAATTACTAACTTACAGCATTCCCAGTGTTTTTGAAAAAAGCTTGCAGGACACAATCCCCTTTATGATGATTGTTTTTACATCCTTAGTATAAGTACATTATACATTTTCTTACACAATGCATTGCTCAGACCGTGATCAAGTATTTATACAGCAACATAGAACAAGACACTGTACGGATCCAAAGGAGAGCTCCCATATAATCTTTCCTGTGACTCCTACCATGAGAGGGCAACCTACATGGTTTAGATTAGAGTCCTTCCTGTCTATCCTCTCAAGCTTTACACCTTGGCTGTACAGCTCTCACACAGCATATACAGCTTGATGCAACACCAAGCTCTTTTGCTCACAACTCACTGCCTGAACAGCAGCCGGCCTTTGTACAGGATCAAGGTCACATCAATGGTTCTATTCTTTCCAGGAGTGTAAATCTTTGGAACCTTGGCAGGCAAATGGTCAACGACAGGCTCAATTTTGAACAGCCTATCAGGGTCTGGATGGTCCTAACGCAATGCAGCAGAATCGAAATGCAACATGCGCTGCAATCTCCAAAAATGATCTCTGCTCGCGCAAAAATGGGGTTTACCAAAACCATGCAAGTAGACCAGTTAGACTGAAAGGTTGATTTCTACATTCACCCAATTTTTAGTGTAAGGCCTAAAAGTGTCTTCAACTCCTCAAGTGAAGTGGGAGTCCACTGGTGTGCCCTAGAAAGAGGGCCTGGATTTGCCTCTATACTACAGAAATTGTTTGGCACGTGAATCAAATGTATTTGCTGCACAGTTTGCTCAAGGAAGTCAACATTCAAAGAGAGACGAACATAGTCAATTGGCAAAAAATTTGCCATATGGACTTTACATCCAGCGTCATCAGTGAAAGGTGGAATTTGGGGCTAAACTAAACTGGGGAGCTGCCAAAAGAGCACAACATCTGTTCTTGCCGCTGCACATGCCTGCCCTTTGGTTTGGTCTAACCTGCAACTGTCATCCCACTGTACAGACTGTGCTTGAGAAGGGACAGCACAACTGCCATCATCGTGTTCCTCAGAATCGCTGAAAGATGAGTCATCGATTGGGTCTTCACCAATCGAAAAACCACTTCCAGATTCTGTTTCATTTTCCTCTTATTCAGGTGCTGCCTCAGTCTCTGATCCTGCCTCAGTGCTGTCCTCCATAACCTGAGCCAGGGGCAAGGCAGCAGCCATCCGCCAAGATGCCATTTCTGTTACCAGCTAAAATGGTCCTTCTAAACACAATCCTAGGTAGAAGGCAAATTTGTTGTTTTAAAACAGTTGGTGTGAGTGTGTGTGTGTGTGTGAGATGTGTGCAACACTAAATAAGGAGAAAGTTACTTTACCTTATCTTCTTTCCTTAATATGCAGATTCTTTAAAGACACTGAAAAAAAAACAAAATCAAAACACAGTATTATTTCACCGTACCAAATACCCAATATCACAGCATACTTTAAACATCACATACACAAAAAAGACACGGAAATGATTCTGCACCGCCCCCAGCATTCTTTTTTAAATCCTTAGGGCTTGTATCACAGTATCCTTTTAAACCCTCCAGGTGACAGCCATTGGCTGACCCACACACTCCAAAGGGGTGAAAGAGGGTATAAAATTACAATTTATTTGAGTGTAAACATGAAATTCCTACCGGCTTCCAAACAAATGTCATCATTTATTAAATGTGATAAGGTAACCCAGTGTTATCCAATGGTAAATTACACATTGCTGTAGTGCAAAAACTAGTTTAGGTGCTTTTCACTTTTCACATGTAAACCTAAATGTACGTGTGACGTAAACGTGCATCTCTGTTCACTGATGCCACGGATGGACAGGGTGCAGGGAGATTCACGGAAATGATTCGGCACCACCTCCAGCATTTTTTCAAAAAAATATCCTCAGGGGCATGCACCAGAGGAGTTTCTGGACAACATATGCACCAGACCAGGGGGGGCATGTGTAAGCCAAAGGGTTTAAAGAGGGTATCCATTTACAATTTATTTTAATGTAAACATAAAATTCCTGCCTGTTCCCAAACAAATGTCATCATCTACTAAATGTAGTAATTAACCCAATGTTATCCAATGGGAGCAATGGGCATTACAGTAGTGAAAAACGAATTCAGGAGTTTTTTATTACCAAGATATGTAAATCTGAAAAGTACATAGGTACATTCCACCCTGTCCTATGGGCTGTTTAGGGCTTACCCTAGGGGTGACTTGTATGTATTTAAAAGAAAGAGTTGGGTCTGGAAAAAGGTTTACATGGCTAGGTTGGAATGGCAGATCAAAACTGCACATAGGCTGCAATGGCAGGCCTGAGACTTGCTTTAAAGGGCTATTTAAGTGGGTGGCATAATAAGTGCTGCAGGCCCAACAGTAGTATTTAATTTACATTCCCTCCGTACATGTAGTACTACTTAACTAGGGGCATATGTTATTTCAATGTGCCAATAAGGTTTCAAATAATGTTACCATGTTTACCGGAGAGAGCGCAGGTTCTTTAGCACTGATTAACACTGCACAGAGACCTAATACCAACAAGACTGAAATTCAAGAATAAGGGTTGGTGAAGGCAAAACATTTTGGGGTAACTCTGCAGAGAGGGCCAAGTTCAAGAAGAGACTTGTGTGATTTAGGTCCTCTTGCTGCTTTGCAGCAAGTGTAAAGATATGCCACAGACTAATATATTACTAGACATGTAATTTTGTAGCGTGACAGTATTAGCAGTGAATCACTGCACATAATGTTACAGTTTGTTGAGCTGTGGATACATTTGAAATGTTTTATTATTATTTTTATTGTGATTTGATCGTACAGTTTTAAATTTAATTGTTGTGGTGACACCATGTAAAAGCCAGTAGGATTGACTCTTTATTAGCCTCAACGGTATGTTAGGTATAGGGAGTGGTATTGTGTTTTTAGGTTTCAGGCCTTGCTGCTCTGCAGACCATAGACCTCCTCTGCAGAAAATTCCTCCAGCACAGGAGGTATGGGGTACACTTAAAGAGTGTCCTGATTTGTGGGAACTGCCTTTGGTGTGCATACCCAGTTGGTTGTAAGGTCCACTAAAAGCATTTACTGTACAGTCCTTAAGTACGTGTTGTACCACATTACTATGAACATATAAGTTAATTAAATGTGCCAAATTGGCATCAGCCAATTTTACCATATTTACGGGAGAGAACACAAGCTCTTTGGCACTTCTTAGCAGTGGTAATGTGCACAGAGTCTTAATGCCAACAAAAACGAAGTTCAGAAAACAGGAGGGCTGAAGGCAAAATGGTTCAGAGTGACCCTGAAGAGAGGGCCAAGTCCAAGGAGGGACCTCTGTGATCTAGGGCCAGTTGATGCTTTTAAACAAGTGTAAAGATATACAATAGGTTAATATATTGCATAGTACTGGACATGTATTTTTTAGTAACGATATTAGTAGAGAATCATTGCATGTACTGTTACAGCTGGATACATGGTGGTGATATTTGAAATGTTTTAATATTTAATGCATTGTGATGTGATCTCATAGTTCTGAATTCAATTTTTGTGGTGGCACCGTCTAACAGCCAGTAGGACTGACTGTTTCTTAATGCACAGTGGCATGTTAGGCATATGGGGTGATATTGCGTTTTTAGATTTCAGGCTTTGTTGATGTGCATACCGTTGAAGTTGCCTCCAGCACAGGGGTAAGCAGTACATTTAGAAAGTTACCTGCATTGTGAGACCTTTCTTTGGTGTGCCTTCCTGGTTGGTTGTGAGACATCTTACAGGGTATCAAGGTATGTATTTTCACCTCTCATTCTGGATACAGTTGTACATTTTTGCATGGTATATAGTAGTGTGCTTAATAACGTACATTTTCTTTCTATAGAAAAAACGTTGGAGCTTGGCATGTGTTGTAGAAAGGAGAGAGTTTCCACTCTTGGTGACTGAACTTTTGAATCTGAAAGCAATTGCGACAGTTCAGAAATGATTGATTTGCAAAACACTGAATATGTTTAGCAAAATATCACGATGGAAGTGTGTAGCCTGCTCCAAGAACAGCTGAGCGCAGCTCTCGGTAGAACACATATTGCATGTAGGTGGTGTTATGCCTTTAGAACTGTTTCCAGAATTACAGCACCAGATGATGAAGTCTGACATCTTTCGTGTATATGTTATTTCAGTTGCCAATGTTATTTCAGTTGCCAATGCTAATGTTCCTATTTGCACATAGTTGAAAGCTTTGGAGGCTCCATGCTACACTGATTACAAAAAATATTCCTGAATCTAAAGAGAATTTTATGGTTCAGATCATTTGGTATTCTTTTCCATTTCTTTTTACCAAGCGCTGTATTTCTGAATGTAAGTATGTTGGCAGTGGCAGCTGGTAATTTTAGGATGGAGGGGGCGGACGGGACATGGATGCATACATACACACTCACTTACACCCATTCATTCACACACGCACACATGTGCACATACACATCCATTCACAACACTCATTACCCATGATTCAAACATACTGACACACACCAAACATTCATTCAAACAAATACATTACATTTACCTACAGCTCTGCCTCAGGGGTCCCAGGAGGGTAGGGACTGCTGCCTTCCCTCATTGGCTACTCTTAAGTCAGCCAATGAGGGAAGGCAGCAGTCTCAACCTTGTCACAGAGTGGGATGGAGTCAGTGAGACTACAGACCCCACCTCACTCTGAAATGATGTGTCACTGATTGACACTCAGTTCTAGGTGCTTCAGTGCTTAAGGATGAATCACCTAGGTCCTAGGCAATGAGTGATGCTACATCTCATCACTGAGGAGGAGGAACTCAAGGAACTTTGCTGAAATGAGGATGTCATGCCCACACAAGCTGTGACATCCTCAGCCTAGTAAAGTTCAACTCAGGAGGCCAGGAGCTTGTGCATTTTGCACATGTCTAGCTCCTGGTTGACTGACCTGAAAATGAGGAGTGTCTGTCAGGCTGCCTTTGCTCAGCTTGACAGACACTCTTCTTGAGGGGCAGAAGGTGAGGGGTACAAAGCATATGTGTGCTGCACAGAGAAGGGGTGTATAGAACAGAGGTTGGTACCATGGGCGAATAGGATACAAGAAAGTGAATGTATGGGCTGAGCACAGGAACTGAAGGTAGTTTCTTCATAGGTAGTTCACCTATTTTTTGGTGGTGTTAGATTGCTAGGTAGTATAGATTGGTGTTTTGGTAGATGGTTCTGTTTCTCCTGGTCAGGCATGGAAAGTAATCCCCTTGTACTGGTAATTCGTTTTAAAACTGTAGCACCCTAGATGAGCTACTAGTGTCTATGATATATGGAATGGGTGCCATCTTCTGTCCACCATTGAATTCACTATAGATATTTATGTAATAGGCATCTCAACCTTAAATATCTTTGTGCCCCTTCAAGTAAACTGAAACTCATACGTGACCAAACATTTCAAAAGTGAGACAGTCTTTTGCAGTTGTTCCACAAAATGCATGCAATGAACAATGCATCTAATACGAGTCTGCAATGTTCTTATAAAGTGGGGATTTTCACATCTGGAGGAAATACAGATTTTCGATTATCAAACTTGATATTTCTATGTCAGGGACATAAAGAAATATTATTATACAATGCAGAAGAGGAAAATTTAAATACTGATTTACTAATGGATAATAGTATCCTAAAGAAAATTGTGTTTTCCACATCCAAGAGAGATAATAATTTGAACATTTAAAAATTTCTGACAAACGAGAAGCAATTGATTTTACCTTCTAGAAATACAAAGAAAGCCAAAGTTACATGAGCTGGGAGCATGACAAAGTGAATGACATTTTTTGGAGCGAGAAAATTATGCATTTCTTATTTGGAAGTGATGAGAATGTTTTCAGAATCAGATTGCAAGTGATTTTTTAATACTTTTCAATTTCACAAAGAAAAAGAAGGGCAGTATTTTATATACTGGTGTCATAGATATAAAGGATAGGGAAGTCAGTAGTTATGTTTGATCTTTCACTGGTTGATGAATGAGTGAGCATGTGGATACATGTAATGAGTTATATGGAAGGTCACAGCCAGCCATGATAGAGATAGACACTGTCTCATTGGTGGGAAAGGGCAGTTATCATCAATTGCCCGTGCTACACAAACTGGCAAGTACCCATGTACACATAAAACACACCAGAGAGAGTTCAACCGCAAACAGTGTTGCTGGAACAATTTTCTGAGTGGGGGTGCTACCATCATTGTTAAGTCAATGAAGTCATAGGTTTGTGAAAACATTTGTGCATCACCAAAGAAAGTAACTTGGTTACAAGGGGTTCATTTTGGCTTTTTTAGCTGCTGATATATTTTGAATATTTTGTGCAGTTCATTTACAGTTATTTAAATGTTGCTGTTCTGTGTGTTGAAAAATTGACATTCTAGAGCCTTTCTTTTCACACTCCCTGTTGCCCAGCAAAATTGCCATATATTTCAACTTACAAAATGCTCACATTTGGCAATCAGAGAAAGAAAGTACCAATCTCCATGGTAGAATAATTAAACTGAAGATATAACCTAACATATGACCTCTGTTTTTTAATGCACTACAGATGTGACAAGATGAAAACAACAGGTAAAGGCTTCGTTACTGCTAATTCACCGCCTAAAATCCATTCTGATTAGTTAGGGAGGGCTGCAACCCCTCACCCACATCCCTACTTCAAGCGCCTATGTTCACATATGTATTAGGCATTTGTATAGGCAGTTGCCTGTGGAGACACAAAAAACACTTACAAGCACTCAGTCACATTGCAGTGACAAATACAAGCAGAGTTTACACATAGAGGCACACATGCAATCTCAGAGTATTCAGCAAACTTGTACGCAGGCGGGTTGGGCAGGCAGAAGTGGTCCTAAAAGGCACATCATTGTTAGGTATAAAAATAACATTTCTTATCTCACAGGCTTTTCATCTCAATCTGGTTTATGAAACCCATAACAAAAAACACATTAACTAAATCAAATACTGCCTCCAAACCCCCAAAGCTAACGCCTTTGCTTAATTTTTATGCTTTTGTGTCCTCACACAATACAGCCTCCAACCCCCTGGTGTGTGTCTGGGGTCAGGCCTGGGAAAGGAAGGATGTTGTGAACAACAGAGAATTTCCTTTGAAGTTTGACTAACTTCAAAGGCAGAAAGAGGTATAAGTAGTGGACCTAAAACCCTATATTGTTAGATTATTTCTGAAACCAAGAGGAACCTCTGTCAGGGAGAAAAGCTGAAGAGCAGGAGGAGGAGTACTGTACCTTTGCCTGTGACTGTACTTTGCTGGGTTGGCATGGAGTTGCTGCTTCTGCCTGAAAGAGGACAAAGACTGGACATTGTGGTATATTCCTGCTTATGAAGTTTCTCTAAGGGCTTGGACTGAGCTTACCTCCTGCTTTGAAGTCTCAGGGCTAAAAAAAACGTCCTCTGCCAGCACCTGGACAATCTGCTGATGCTCCTACCCTGTCAAGTGGTGCCCTATCCAGTATCTGGGGTCTTGACAGGTGAAGCTAGTAGAACTAAGGTTGAAATCAACTCACAGGAACGGTGCGGGGAAATTTTTGAGGCACTACCTGCAACACGGCTGAAATCGTTTCACCACCTGCATCGCGGTTGGAGAAACGATGCAACATCCGCTGAAATTGGCCCAAGTCCCACGCAATGCAGATTCTCACCCTTCGTGCAGACAGATTTTGCATGCAACATCGCTGGGCATCAACGTAAACCTGCACGGACCCGAGGTGCCTGTCTAGAAATCGATGCATTACTCTCTTGTGGGAGAAATAAATGATGCATTGCCTACACAACCAGAGAAGAAACAATGCACTGTCTCACTTGCGAGTAAGGAATCAACTCATTACCAATTTTTTCAATGCGTGCTCACCCGTGCAGCTTTCTTTTTGATGCAAACCATGTACTTTGTGTAACACCAATGTTTCCATTGTTTTCTATAGAGTGAGATTCTATTCTTTCAAAAATTAATATCTTTACTTGTGTATGTTGGATTTTTGTTGTTTTAGTCTTGTTCGATTTAGCTAAATATAAGCTATTGTTCTAACCTGGATTGGTGCCCATTTTGTAGTGTTTTCACTATATTATAAGTGTGTTGGTACAAATACTTTACACATTGCCTTTGAGATAAGCCAGACTGCTTGTGCCAAGCTACTAAGGGAGTGAGCAGGGGTTATCTTAAGTGAGCATCTCCCTTGCCCTGATGAGAGTAAAGGTCCCTGCTTGGACAGAGTGCAAACTGACTGCCAACCAGAAATCCCATTTCTAACAGAGCCACAAACACAGGAAGGGTGGGTGTGACAGAGAGCTCATCTGCATTCATCTGCATTCTGATAGCTCTTCCTGGGCAGTAAAAGGGAAGGGAGCTGACACTTACACCTGAATAGTAAGTACCTGTTCCCACACAAAGAGCTGATCACCCCCTACTGATAGTCTGGATTCAGGGCTAGGATAGAAGTACCTCTGTGCACTTCATGGACCCTTCTTTGAAGTCACCACCAATTCAAAGTGACAACTGGGTATAAGTACTGAGCCTCTGGCCTACTAAAACATTACAGTACTGGACCTGTCAGGAGTAAACACTGCTGTGCTATAGGAGTTGCCACTCTGCTGGATTGCTGCCATGGAAGGACTGCTTTCACCTTTGCTAAGCTGCCCTGCTGCCTGCTGATCTCTGCCCTGCTGAGAACAAGGACTGGACCCACCTCAACTGAAATCAGAGTGACTGCAAGGGCTTGCTGGCTTGCCCCCGTTCTTCTGCACTCTCAGGGACATCAACGACTGCCTGCAACTTTCAACCGGCGATTGGATTTTGTCTGCTATGTGTCCTGGTCTGCCAAGTAGTGCTAATCCATTTATGGGCCCTTGGAAGTGAGTATCTGTGCTGCAACCCTCAAAAACCTACACATTGTTACCTTTTTGTAAGTAGTCACCACTTGGAGAATTGTACTTGGTAATAAGTGTGATAATTAACTTAAGATTATAGGCCTCATTACATTGGGCCAACAGGCTGGCGGTACAAATCGCCATATTTTGACTGCACAGAAGCACCGTGGTCAAACCGCGGGGACCGGAGGTTTACCGCCATGGTTGTCCCGTCGGTTCAACCTTGGCGGTCGGCCTCGTCCAACCAATAAAAATCAGAGCAAACTCTGTCATGAGATAGAAAATAATGATCAGTAAGCTTCTCTCACTTATATCATATGTCACATCAATATATTTTAGTATACCAACCTAAAAAATATTACTTCATTTTTAACTTAAATATGCCTGTTTGGTGAGATATAACATTGGATTTGTTTGAATATTTTACATCAGAACAATGAGGTTGGCAGGATTAAATTCAAATAGAATGGTGTTACAAGACTCTATAGAGAACAAATGCCTCCTGCAATAAACTGCAAGTCTGCAGTAATCTGGTCTTTTATTTTTCCTGTAACAGCTTTGACTGAATAAAGAAAATGGTTTACTTATTTCAGAATGATACTTCACAGCTGATGGATTTGTCTGATTATTCTCTGCTTTCACAACAAGATTAATTGGTTTGTAATCTTATACAAATTTTAAAAATAAAAAGGCTGCTACCGGGGCCGCTATACCAACGAATACAGTTTTAATTTAAAGGGTAATGTTCTATTCTCTTTATGCTTGCCTTTAGATTAGCGTGGTACCAAACTGAAAGGTGTGCAGCAGCAGTGTTTGTTTGCATTGCATACTTTCAACAGAGAATTACACACTTGCAAGTAAAAATATCTTCATTTTATGTGTCATTTGATGGTAAATATCTAAATAAAGTTATTTCCATGAAAAATACACATTATTATAAGCACTTCTACAAATTCCTGTGCAGTTTGTGTTAATTAGAAACACCTACATGGGTAATTAAACTGAGGAGCGTATATTAAAAACAAATCCATGTTGGATAACTCCAGTCATTATATTGCAGAATCACAGTCTCCAGGAAAGCACACAGCTGAATATCTATTGAAAGATAATACTGTACATTTTTTTTACCACCACTCACATTCGTTCACAGAGGAGATACTCTTTCATTTTACATTCAATCCGCATCCCATATTATAATAATTGTACTTCACAAATTATGGTGACCTGAGTTTCATTTACCTTTTATGTAAGCAGGATCGCAGGATCTCAATGAGAAATGTTCCTGCTATCCATCCATTAAGTCAACTCCAAAAGTAAATGATGAAGACAAATGTTGCTGCCTCATCGTGCAATATTCAGCAGCATAGTGAACTGATGACCCGTAGGGACGGATTCATCTGCTAATTATACCAAGGTAAACATCTGTGTCCCTTACTCTCTGTTACATTTCCAGTGACCGTTCCAGCCTGCAGGTCCACAAATACATGGTGGGAGATTCACAAATGGTCTCTGCACTTGTGGAAGAGGCCTCTCATTCATGGAGGAGGGCCCGGACTCTTAGCGGGGCTTCGCAATGGGAAATTGCAGTATGGAGGTCAAGCCATGAGTGTGCGACCCATGCCATGATTGACAGCCCCCTTGTCACAACTGAGATTTACAACACTCCGATCAGTGTGGTTAATAAGCATGTTGTGTAAAGACAATCTCCTACATGCCACAGAATCTGCATTGCACATGTAGATAATTACACCTGTTAGAAATGGGGTCTTTGGTTGGTAGTCAGGTTACCCCTTGTCCAAGCAAGGACCCTCACTCTAGTCAGGGTAAAAGAGAATCACCCTCAGCTAACCCCTGCTTACCCTCTTGGTAGCTTGGCACGAGCAGTATGCTTAACCTCAGAGTGCTAGGTGTAAAGTATTTGTACCAACACAACACAGGTTTAAAAAAATAGAAAACATTTATCTAAACGAAACAAGACCAAAAACGAAAAAAATCAACAATACACAAGTCAAGTTATCAATTAACCAAAAAGAGTCTTCATGTGATTTTAAACACAATGCTAACGTTGCTAACGTTGTTAGTGTGAAAATGTACCTTGGGTGTGTCAAAAATAACCCCGAAGGAGCGAGTGTGTGTCAAAAAGGGTTTGCGATGCATCGATTTCACTCATGAGCGACACTGTGCGTTGTTTCTCCTTTTGTCGGGTTACCATGCATTGTTTCTTCTTCTCTCTGCAGGAGAGTGATGCGTCGATCCAGTCAGCTCTCTCAGGTTCGTGCAGGCCTTGTGTCATTTTTACACGCCCAGCGGTGTTTGCGTTGGAAATCCAGCCACACGATGATCCGAAAACCACACATCGCGGGTTGTGATCTCACCAGCATCCGTCAGCAATACTGTGCATCGTTTCTCCAGCTCCGGGTGTCAATCTTCGGGTCGCGTTGCAGGCGACCGCAGATTTCCAGCCATGAAGCCGGCAGTGCATCGATTTTTCAGCCGCAGATCAGAGTTGCGTCTATTTTTTTCCCCGCACGGCGATCTGTGCATGGATTTCTCACTCTTGAGCTTCCAGCTTCTCCTTTCAGGGTCCTAGGAACAGGATGGGCACCACTTGGCAGTGTAGGAGTCTCTCCAGAGACTCCAGGTGCTGGCAGAGAGAAATCTTTGCTGCCCCTGAGACTTCAAACAACAGGAGGCAAGCTCTAAATCAAGCCCTTGGAGATCTTCACAAGCAGGAAGGCAACACAAATTCTTTGCCTCTTACTCTGGTAGAAACAGCAACTGCAGGATAGCTTCACAAAGCACAGGCAGGGCAGCTCTTCTTCCTCAGCTCTTCAGCTCTTCTCCAGGCAGAGGTTCCTCTTGGTTTCCAGAAGTGTTCTAAAGTCTGTGGTTTTGGGTGCCCTTCTTATACCCTTTTTCTCCTTTGAAGTAAGCCAACTTCAAACAAAGTCTCTCTGTTGGAAAATGGGTTATAGGTGAGGGCAGGTGGGTACCTACACTTAGCAATAGGCCACTAACCTACACTTAGGTCCAGTTAGGTCTCAGTAAATTAAACCCAGCTCAACCCTTGGTAGCTTGGCAACGAGCGACAAGGGTTAACTTAGGAGACAGAGTGTAAAGCATTCAAATATCACAAAACAGTAATTAAATAAAACACAGGAAACAGTTTAAAAATCCAATACCAATTTATTAAAAAAATAGATTATATTTTTATCTTTGAAATGACACAAAAATGAACAAAATCTGATAAGGGGAACAGGCGATTTGAATTTTAAAAGAATTATTGTTTTTTTAGAGCCTAGAAACAAAAAGCGCCAATTGGGTCATCTGGTTGCACCTCGACCGGGGCAAAGTCAAAATTTAAGGCCGACCGCAATGGACCCCTGCCCAGCTACAGCTCGCAGGAGGCCTTGGTCAAAAGTTTACCTTCACACTTAGTTGTTTTTCTGCAGATTTTCTTCAGCAGGACGACCCTGCCAGTCAAATCCGACCTCCTGGAACTCCTCTTCGGGTATGCGTCGCGGGAGCCCTCGGTGGAGAGTTTTACCTTCAGACTCAGTCATTTTTTCGAGGTGAAAATCCTTTGCCCGGGGCAAACCTGGATCTCGATCTGACGTCCCTGGAGCCCTCCTCGGATACGCTGGCTGGGAGGTCCCGGTCAACTTTTCACCTTTGGACTTAGGGTCATATGTACAAACACATTTTCCCATTGACACAGAATGAGAAAAACCATTTGCTACATCTGGCCCTTAGTCCCTTTTTCGGAGAAGTTGAGGGATTTATTATAACAATTAATTTGATACCACAGTTCTGGTATGTGTCACTTAAAGGGATTTTTAAAATTAAAATAAAGTCTCCCCATTCTAGCCTTTGGAGGCCATTCACTACAATGAGAATCTACACTTTAATTATATTTAAAGGTAGCCCCCATGTTAACCTATAGAGGAACAGGCCTTGCAACAGTGAAAAACGAATTTAGCAATAACTGTCAGGACATATAAAACACATTACTATATGTCCTACCTTAACCATACACTGCACCCTGCCCTTGGGGCTACCTAGGGCCTAACTTAGGGGTGTCTTACATGTAAGAAAAGGGAAGGTTTAGCTCTGCCAAGTGGGTACACTTGCCAAGTCGAATTTACAGTTAAAACTGCACACACAGACACTGCAGTGGCAGGTTGGAGACAGAGCCACTTATGTGGGTGGCACAACCAGTGCTGCCGGCCCACTAGTAGCGTTTGATTTACGGGCCCTGGGCACCTCTAGTGCACTGTACTAGGGACTTACTAGTAAATTAAATATGCCAATCATAGATGAACAAATTACATACACATTTTGTAAAGGAGCGCTAGCACTTTAGCACTGGTTAGCAGTGGTAAAGTGCCCAGCAAGACAAAAACAGCAAAAACAGAGTCCAGCACACATCAACAAGCTGGGAAACAGAGCTAAAAAGATAAGGGAGACCACACCAAGGATGAAAAGTCTAACAGTACCCCACTGTGTTCTGAGCAGTCAGTTTTTAATTGACACTGACCTAGACCATTCATGAAGCATAACTACAGTATTGTAGTAGAAATGTCATTCATTACCATAGAAGAGTTTTAGAAATGTACATAAAAGTACATATTTAACACTTCACTAAAGATGGCTTGCATTTCCTAAGTCAGCAATGGTGAGTACACCCTTTTAAAGAGTAAGGGGCATATTTACAAGTGGCTTGCACTGCCGTTGCATCATTATTTTTGAAGCGCCGGAGGAGCAATAGCAACACCATATTTACAATGAGAAGCTTTTAGGCCAATGCAAGAGGATTATGTTTGTGCATGAAGGGACACCTTTCTGCACAAAAACAATCCCTGGGGCGGATTACTTTACTATGTGTGCTGCACAATGCAGTACACTTAGAAACAGGAAAAAGGAAAATATTTCTCCTTGTTACGCCTGCTCTGGGGAGGTGAAAGGTTTTGCCACTGGCCCAGGTTTATGTATTTACATAAATCTGGGGCTGCATCAAAATCCATATGTGTTGCATGAAAACCCATGGAAAAACCAATGGAAGACCTCTCTGGTGCAGAGTAAGAAAACACAGCAATTTGCACTCCTTTGTCTTTCTCCAGACCTATAAGGTCATGCAAAGAGGCTTTGCATGGCCTTATAGATATGGTTGAGTGGCTTGTGCTGCCAGAACCCCGAAAAAGGTGACAGTACAGTATAAATATGCCCTGTTGTGGCAGTGTAGGGGGATAGGTCAGAGGTGTTCTGTATTACCTAAACACTGTGTACTACTGCAGTAGAGAGCACACTTATGACTTGCATCACTGCACAGTGCCAATTGTGCAAATATCTGGGCCTGTGTGTCAAATGCACCGAGTGGGATCAATGTACTGCAATGTGTAGGCAATAATGTGCAACATTGACATGCACTTACTAATCTGTTGATGGCAATAATGGTTGATAGTTAGTGTATATCAACAACCCTAGTGGTACATAAAAAGTACAGTGAAAATCAGCAAGTGTATTACACATAGCAGTATACTTGTATGTTGACTAAAGTTGTAAGAGCAACACAGGAAGATGTATATACAAAACCCATTTGTGGCATGTCATGTCAGTGTAGGGCCCATACAAGTGTAAATGCCAATCCTGGATAACAATGTGATACCAGCAGTACAAAGCACAGATATGTCTTGGCAATGCTGACAGTCTATGTACACACATACATGAAGGGAGACACCTGCATCAACTGATGTGACCAATGTGAAGATTCACCTGTTCTGTGTAGTAAATTGCCCAAATGAAAAGCATATGAATACAGAAATGTGGAACTCAAAAAGGTAAACACAATGCTGCCAAACATGTCAAACACCAGTCATCAACATAGAATAATATATAACCTGGACAAGGCACCAGAGTGTACTCTGGATACCAATCTCAACATTTATTTGCAATAGCAAGGTTGAAAAAAACAAGTACACAATCCCCTACAAGTTTGAGACATACACATATGTGGGAATAATCAATGTATTGTGTCTACGTTTGTAGTACCCAGCTCCTTGTAACAACTTCAGTATGTCCCACTCAGAGATGCCCTCATTGCAATATGCATGTGTTAATCAAAGTGCACCATTACAACATTTCTGCCAAAAATGATAGTTTAAGCCTGGCAATGAATAGCATAATGATCCATGTGACATGTGTGAGATGTACCACATATATGCCCCTAAATCACATGGACAAGTAAGTATACTATGGAACAGCTGTGCCAAAGTCATGAGGGCGAACAAGACAATCGGTGGTTTACCGTGGACTTATGTATGTTTGAGTGTAACACATGTTTGTAATGTGACTACCAAACTAGGGAGGACCAACAAGCCAAATATCTGATCACCAGTCTGTCACTTCACACATGTAGTGGGTGCAAATACCATAGGGTGGTCAGGAACATCTCCAAAAAGCCATCTCAGAAAACTACTGGATTGCCATGAAAGTCAGGATGTAGAACTGTATCAGGCCATGCTCAGCATTTGCTATCACACAGAGAAATTGAAGAGACATGTGTAAACCTATGGCCAACTGTATAAGTAACACATTTTGTGAACTACTGTAAAAATTGTGTATGATTATTTCAGTACACATAACACACATGGACAGGCATGTAACTGTAATAGAGATCAAAAGATTTAACAGTTGTCATTTCCTGTTCACTTTCAGCTAACCAAAGATATGGTCTCCAGCCATGGGTCATGACCCCCAATACCACATACCCAGACTGAGCCAGATAGAAACTACAAAGCGGCACTGATCGGGACACACAACATTGTTGAGAGGACATTCTGCATGTTTAAGTCCTCGTTCAGGTGTTTGGGTATGGCGGGGGGAATTGCTCTACTTGCTCCCTCTCACCTGCAAGACCATACTTGTTTGTGCCAATCTTTACAATATCTGTGTCAGGACAAATGTCCCGTGGGACGGGGATCATCTAGAGCAGGACCGAATGGAGGGAGAGGATGATACCTAAGTACAGAATACAGTGACTGGTATTAGGCGATGCACATACATTGTGCAACATTTTTTCTCCTGAAGCACATGTACTGTGATTGAACATATCCATGCATTACTGAAAGGTTCAACATGAAAATAAATGTTTAAATTATTTATTTGTCTTTGTGTTTATGTCACAGTCCCAGGAAACATCAACTCACCCACAGCTTGTCTACTAGAAGTAGGCCTCAAAATAGCCCAATCATGTCTTCATTTCCGTTGAGCAACATGAGGCCATGCCTCACATCTATCAATTGCACATAAACAGAAACACTATGAAGCAGTGTACTGCATTTAAGGGATAGGACAGCTATGTAACATTACAAATTCAAAATTGATCATCACTCTCTCCTTGCACTTGAGCAGTGCAGAACTGCACAACTAGCAGGTTTGATGTGTTATGCAGCAGCAAAGTGTGCATAAAATTGTACTCAATAAAGTGTTGAGCACTACTCAACAACTTCCATACCAGAGAATAACCTCACAATGTAGTGTGTCTCACAAGTGTGTGAGGACGCAGAACGACAGCATCTTGCTCGAACTAATGTTGGTGCAGATAACATCAGAGATAGTGAGTGACAGTTGTCGTGGACAAAGGTCTAGTGTAATCTGAACATGTAAAAGCTGTCACTTCTAACAAACACATATATGCATGTGTGGCTTTCCACAAAACACA
The DNA here is from genome assembly GCF_031143425.1 of Pleurodeles waltl. Taxonomy (NCBI): domain Eukaryota; kingdom Metazoa; phylum Chordata; class Amphibia; order Caudata; family Salamandridae; genus Pleurodeles; species Pleurodeles waltl. The sequence continues at coordinate 827,445,676 of NC_090446.1, forward strand.
ATACATGTAACCATTTTGCTGACTACATTGTCACATATACCACATCATGCTACAGTAGATAAAGGACACATTTATCATGCATTGCACAGGATTGCAATGAGCAACTAAGTCATGCAAAAATAGAATATGAGCAGATGACATTCTACAGTCAGTAATTTGGCAGGGCAGTATGACACTGAATAGGTAATATGCTGACATCTGAACACTTAAAGAATATTGTGATGTCTAGATTGGAACTACACTTAGATCAAAAGACAATCAAAACTGTGTGTGCATACACACAAACTCATTGCACATGGTTAGATGGAGGGAACTTGATATGAACTTTGCTTTACATTGACAAAGTTGGGTACCCCTGACCTGAGTGGACAAGTGCATAGTATAGTGGCACACAAATCCTGTATCTACCCAAAGGTAAAATGCAAGTTGAGTCTGTACCATTGGGTATGCTTGTGTCATGAGAAAACAGCCTCTTTGGACCAGGAGGCACGTATAAAGTCCCTGTGTGAACCATATGTTCAGTTCAATGTGTGCACCACATCATGCTTCTAACTTACTCTTTGCATTGATATGGTTCTAAGTTCATTGTGTAGATACTGCCAAATTGTATACCTACACTGCCAGCACGTTCATGCATTTGCTTTATTATATTAGGGGAAGTATATGTTTAGAAGGAATGATGTTCATTTGTCTTTCCAAAATTTTTGTTTTGGCTGGACATGCCACATGTGATGTTTAGAAAATGTGAGCCTATCATTGCAGCAAACATATGCAAGTTCAGCTTCGGCTAATACATATTTTCTTAATCTCCACTAGACAACATGATGGCACATAAGGAGAAAGCCCATATCATCAGGTTGGAGATCTACCGGAACATTAAGCACATGGCAAAGGCCTACAAGTGATAGGCTTCATGCTTAATAACATCCAAGGTGTAGCACTAAGCTTCTACAGCCTTGATTGGAATAGGTTTGATGCTATTCTGAAGGGGGTTGGTCAATATTATCAGCATATTGTCCATACATGCTTTAGGATAATACTCACAGGATATCGTCTATGTCAGCGTTTGAGGATGACATGTGTGCATGATAGCATTGTCATGATAACTGAGATAAATATATGTTGATGTGTGAGCATGTGTTAGTGGCTCACCTGTGTCACAGGCCCCGATTTGTGAAACCATGCAATTGTGTGATTAGTTGTCCTAATTCACTGTGTGACACATATGGTACAAATGGTTATTGCCACACTATGAAATTCAATAGTTCCATGAGATGTGCAACATAATGCCATGACATGGTGCTTGTCCTTCTCCAACAGGAGGGGGTGAAAGGGCTGTACCACAATTTCTTTTCGATGTTATGAAGTGCCTTTTGTGTCTGCACAACCAAAATGGTCTAGTTAGTCCTATCTGCAACAGACATACAATATGCAGGCTTAAGGTAGGTCATTTATTTACAGGTGTGTTCATAGGCTTTATCATCATTTACAGTAGCAATTCTTGTAGCAACAACCCTAACATTAATTGAGAGCCAAAGGATCGGCAGACAGAGTCCATGGGGATGAATGTCATGTGACATGTCTAGGAGAAGAGAATTCTAGCAAAGAGGAGGTCCAAATTGCAATTAGGGAAGGTAGGTCTCAATGACAGCCCACACATGGATCTGATTAACAGATAGGCATACGAAAGGGAGACAGTACCGACTGACAAGGGCAATGACATGATAATTGACACAGGCCCTATGGGAAACTGGCCAAAAGCCACAGACATATGTTACTGTGTGTTTCTCTGCCAGAAATTGGTAAAGTCCACATCTTCATCCTTTCATGTGTGTTGCACCTCTCCTGAGGGTAGTGGTGTTTGTGCAGGAGGCATCTGAGGCACGTACTCATCAGGGGATGAAGGTGAGGCACCCTGGTTCCAAAGCAGCATTTTTCTGTGCCAACAAGGAAGGTAGCACAGTTGTGATAATGGCCTGCTAGCTCATCAGCACAGCAACAATGTTGCAGTGAAAGGCACCCATTGTTGCAGTATAGGAGTCCTGCTTCCACTCCATAGATTCAGAATACTGTGTTTAGCCCCCAGCTGGGTGACAACCTCATGGGTGTCATATCAGCAAGTCTGTTGTCCTTGCCTCTGCAGCAAGACAGCAGCGATGTGTCTGACAGGGACTGTTTCAATCTCTGGAGCGGAGAGTAGGTGCCTCCTATTTCCTCAAAGGTGTCCTTATTGGTACTCAGGCACCTATGAACTCCCTCTACTGTGCCCACAATGGTCTCCACCCCAACCAATATCTCATCTACCATCTACCTCTGTACTTCTAATACTTGCCATTGAAATACAACTTGGGGGTCCCCAGAGTCCATAGGTGCACTGGAACTGGCAGATTAGATAGGTTCCATTGTAGGCAGTTCATTTGGAGATCCACTGATGCTATCAACCCCTCCCACAACCAAAGACGGAGTTACAATATAGTCCAGGATTTGCTGAAAAGTGTCCCTGTCCACGGGGGACAGGATGTCATTGCCAGCAGGTAGTCATCCAGGACAGGCAGCTGGTCAGGAGGAGTAGGTTTTCCCTCTGCAATAAAATGAAGGTGTGTCAATGGTGATCTATGCTAAATGTTGCAATAAGTAATCTGGCTGACATGCAGTATCTGTCCTAATTCAATTTCATATCAGCATTGATGTGTAGGACGTATGTGATCTGTAGGTATTGCGGGCAAGTGGCACTGCAGTTGCCTTTCAGACGGCGGTATCTGTGCATTGTTCACACACCACTGTGTGGCATGGGTAATAGTTTGTGTCATACCACACATTGCAAAACAGTTACACGGCTTGCTGGCCTGTCAGTGTGAATAAGTTGAGGTAAGGAAAGATTAGCTTTCTTTTTCATGATGGTTATACTGAATGTTTTTTCTGGTAGTGATAGCACTACTGTGCACATTACACCAAGGGCTTCATGTACGTATGTTTTGCGACTCGCAACTTAGTCGCAGCACTATTTGGGACCGTGCAAAAAGCTAAATGGTATGTTCCAATGCCGTTTCGTAATCCCAAATAGCGATGCAACCAATTACTGAATCGCAACAATTTGCGACTCTAGATTGCAACTCGCAATTAAGGAATCACAATTTGCGAGTCGCAAACCGAATCTACAAGCTAGTCGCAAATTGTGAATAGTCGCAAAAAGACTGTTCTGCACACCCAGATTAGCACTGCTTTCCAACAGGTGATAACCAGAAACAAAGTATAAAAGCAGACCCAGAAGGCATCAGGGTTTTTCAAAATGGCTGCACTCCACGTGATTGCATGGAGGAGGGGAGTCCAGGGTGCCCAGCAGAGGAGTAGGAGGCGGGACACGAGAGGATATACAGAACCAGGGAGACCATATTTCAACAAACTGAGCAGGAAATATATGATAAATACAGTCTGAGCAGCACAGTTATCATTGAGCTTATTGAACTGCTGAAACCTCAGCTAGAACGCCAGACTTTGCGCAGCTGCTCCATTCCCACACATGTGCAAGTGCTCTGCTCACTGCACCTCTTGGACTCGGCCAGCTACCAGGAGGTGATTGCAGTTGCTGGTGGGGTGTCCGAAAGTGCCCTGTCACCATTTTTTAGAGGGTTTTTAGATGCTATACTAACACACATGTCCAGATACATATACCTACCCAGGAATGAGGAAGAAATACACAACACCAAATTGGACTTCTACAGAATTGCAAACTTTCCCCATGTAATAGGGTGTCTGGATGGGACATATATACCCATATGTCCACCTGCAAATCAGGAATATGTGTTCTGCAATAGGAAATGTACTCACTCACTCAGCATCCAGGTGGTATGTGATGCCCATAATGTCATAACTGATATAGTGGCCAAATTTCTGGGGAACACACATGATGCGTACATATTCAGGCACAGTGGAATACACCATTGCATAGAACTTGGGGAGTTTGGTGAAGCATATTTATTAGGTACTGTGTAGTACACATCAATGTCAGAAATACGTGCCACTGCATAACCATGTGAGATCATGCTAATATCAGCTGTTTTGTTGCACAGGTGACAGTGCATATGCTCTGAGGCCATGGATACTCACCCCACATCTAGCACCTTCCAATCAGAATGAAAGGTGCTACAACATTGGACATTGATGAACCAGAACCACCATTGAGAGGACCTTTGGCATGTTAAAGTCAAGTTTCCGATGCCTGCACAAAAGTGGAGGTGCACTCCAGTATGCCCCAGAGCTTGCATGCAAGATTGTGGCAACATGTTCCATCTTCCACAACATAGCAACCAGACGTGGGCTACATCGCACCCTAGATGACACAGATTCAGAGGATGAGGAGCAAGAGCCACCACAATGACAGCCTGGGTATGGTAGCATTCCAATAGAGGACAGACGGAGACAGGACCACATTGCAACTCACTACTTTGACAGGTACGTGGCTACCATTACAGCACTCACAAATGTATGACACACATAGCCAGGTTGTGCAAAAAAGAACTTTCCTTTAATGTCAGGAGTGTATTATTGAATAGTTGGCGTTTAGCTAGAAGCAAAGGAGTAAAATGGAACAAAGTCTGACACATTAGTATTATGGTGGTCATTCTGACCTCGGCGGTAAAAGGCGCCTACCGCCGGTCAGAAATCCTCCATAATCCTGCCGCGGTCGCGGAAACCCGCCACGGTCATTCTGACCCGCAGCAGCCAAACCTCCGAAAATCCGACAGCCACAACAGACCGCCAGACCAGCGGTCGGCGGAAAAGTGGAGGTGACAAAACCTCCACCGTCACGCCAACAGAAATACGCCCATGCCATTACGACCCACGAATCCACGCGGCGGTCTTTCAAACGCGGTTTTCCATTGGCGGGACACACCGCCGCGGTCAGAATACACACAAACGAACAAAACTCAGCCACATTGGCCAAATTGAATTCCACACACCTGATACACATACACACACCACTCCCACACACACAATACAATATAAAACACACACCCACATCACCCACAAACCCCTACGACCAAAAATTCAGAAAGAAGGCCAGAGCGAGACACCACCATCCACAAACTAGCAGCCACAGCCACTCAACACCATCACCCACACAATATCCACACACAAAACAACACACACCACCACACTCAACACACTTAACTACACATACTCCAACCCACACATCATACACACCACCCCATGGCACCCCAAAGACACCCCCGCTTCTCAGACGAAGAACTCAGGGTCATGGTGGAGGAAATCGTTCGGGTAGAGCCCCAGCTGTTCGGCACACAGATCCAATACACCAGCATTGCCCGGAGGACGGAGCTATGGCAGAGGATTTTCGACAGGGTCAACGCTGTGGGACAGCACCCCAGAAATCGGGAAGACATCAGGAAGCGATGGAACGACCTACGGGGGAAGGTGCGTTCCATGGTATCCAGGCACAACATTGCCGTGCAGAAGACTGGCGGAGGACCCCCACCTCAACCCCCACAATTTACAACATGGGAGGAGGAAGTCTTGAACATCCTGCATCCTGACGGCCTCGCAGGAGTCGGCGGAGGAATGGATACTGGTAAGTTGAAGCTTCACTACTGCTTCCCCCCCACCTGCATGCCAAATCATACCCCAACCCTCACCCCCATCCTCGAACCCCACCCTCACCCCCCACCCCCATCCTCACCCCCACCCTCACCCCCACCACCATCCTCACCCCCACCACCATCCTCACCCCCACCCCCAGCACACCTATTCCCTGCCAATGTCTCACCATCACAACCCACACATCCCAAAACCTAGGCCTGCATGCGTCCACTAAGCATGGACACCCATCACCAAAGCATGCCCAATGCATATACACATCCCCCCCACAAGCCACCCTCACCAAAGCCCCCACACACGAATGCCAGCACTTGGGGACACGGGAACCCACAGATACACCCATATGCCACACATTGAAACTATAACCATACCTCTATACCCCTGCAGGACCCGACCGTCAACACACCGCCGCGGAGGGCCCAGAATTCTCTACACCCCCCACCCAAGAGGCCGTCAGCGATGACAGCAGCTCTGTCGACCTGGACACCGATGACCAGCCCGGACCATCGGGGACCTCTGGACAGTCGGTTCCCCTCACACAGGCACAGGCCACTACAGAACCAAACCCCTCTGGGAACACCAGCACAGCTCCCACCCAGCGGGCCCATGCCTCTGTCTCCAGGGCGCGTCAATCTGCGGTGTGTCTACCACTACAGGGCACCCAGGATAACCCACCACCCCAACAACAACAGGGACCTGGGGGCAGTGGTAGTGGGCACACCGGCCACGGGGCAGAGGCCCAGGGAAACAGGGCAACTCGGAGGGCAGCTGTGCGACAGGGGGGGGACGGGCCCAGGGAACCCACTCTCCACGAGGCCCTCACCACCATCATGGGAGCATACAACCGCTCCCAGGAGACGATGGCGACGGTACTGGCCCGGTTCCAGGAGATCCAGGTACTGCAGGAGGAACACTATCGGGGGTACAGGGAGGACATCAGAGCCCTCACCTCCACCCTGGTTACCATGGTCGGGCTGCTGCAGGACCTCATCAACACCAGGACGGACACTCAACAACAACAAAGGGCCCCTGCCACTAGCCTGGACCAAGAACAGCCAACCACCTCCGCCGGCGCTAGTGGACAGGAGGCCCCCGCACAACAGCAGCCCACCAGACCCCCACCTCCTGCAGGAGAAGAACCACCCCGCAAGAGGGCCCTGAGATCTCGCAAGAAGACAGAGTAGGATGTCAAGACCCCCGCCAGCAAAGGATACCACCTGATGTCATCCCACTGTCCCACATTGTCACCCTGTCCATCCTTGAACTGCCCATGCTCCATCTCTCCACAGGCCTCTGGACAATGCACCTGTGTGACTGTTACTCTGGACTCTGCCATGGACATTCCTTCACCATAGCCCCCACCCACTTGAAACCACCCATCCCATTTTGAGCACTGAAATAAACACCTATTTTGCACAAAACTATCTGGAGTCTGGCTGTGATTTCAAAATATTGTAATTGACATGACAGTGCAAATATGTCCTTGTACATAGTGAAGTCAACAAACAGCTGCCACAAAGCTGTAGTCCATGGGGAAATGAAGCACAGGACTCGTAGTGGGGACCCCAGATCTGAAATAGGGAGGGAAAAGCCACAACTCAGTCATCATACACTGGGGCAAATAGACAGGCAGCAGAGATGCAGGAGAGTAGTTCAGATTTACTAAATTATCTTTGAATTGTTACCTGTGTCCTATTGGAAGTACTGTTCAATGATTCTGTCCCTGTTGCCTGTTTCAGCCCCGTCGTCTTCCTCCTCGTCACTCTCCACAGGTTCCACCGCTGCCACAACACCACCGTCTCGACCATCCTCCTGCAGGAAAGGCACCTGGCGGCGCAAAGCCAGGTTGTGAAGCATGCAGCAGGCCACGATGATGTGACACACCTTCTTAGGTGAGTACATTAGGGATCCACCTGTCATATGCAGGCACCTAAACCTGGCCTTTAGGAGGCCAAAGGTGCGTTCGATCACCCTCCTAGTACGCCCATGGGCCTCATTGTACTGTTCCTCTGCCCTGGTCCGGGGATTCCTTACTGGGGTCAGTAGCCACGACAGGTTGGGGTACCCAGAGTCCCCCAATAGCCATACACGGTGTCTCTCTAGCTGTTCCATCACGTAAGGGATGCTGCTATTCCTCAGGATGTAGGCGTCATGCACTGACCCTGGGAATTTGGCATTTACATGCGAGATGTACTGGTCAGCCAAACACACCACCTGGATGTTCATGGAATGGTAACTTTTTCTGTTCCTGTACACCTGCTCCCTGTCTCTTGGGGGAACCAAAGCCACATGGGTCCCATCAATGGCACCAATGATGTTGGGAATATGTCCAAGGGCGTAGAAATCACCCTTCACTGTAGCCAATTCGCCCACCTCAGGGAAAATGATGTAGCTCCTCACGTATTTCATCAGGGCAGACAACACTCTGGATAACACCTTCGAAAACATGGGCTGAGACATCCCAGATGCAATTCCCACTGTTGTCTGAAATGAGCCACTTGCCAAGAAATGGAGTACTGACAGGTCCTGCACCAGAGGGGGAATCCCTGTGGGTTGGCGGATGGGGGACATCAGGTCGGGCTCCAGCTGGGCACACAGTTCATGTATAGTGGCACGGTCAAGACGGTAGGTCAGGATAATGTGGCGTTCTTCCATTGTCGACAGGTCCACCAGCGGTCGGTACACAGGAGGATTCATCTGTCTCCTCGCCAAACCCAGCGGACGGTGCCTAGGAAGGACAACATGGAGCACACAGTCAAGCAACCCACAGGTACGTACTCACAGCTAGCACAGTAAACGATTCTCTATGCAGTGAATGGCGTGTCTGAGTGGCTATGCAAGGCCTAGGCCTGTGTGACGCAGTTGAAATTGAGCCATGTGGACCTTCGAAATGGCGGCTGCCTGACCTGTGAAGTGTGACAATGGGATGTGAGGTCAATGCGCTGGCGTGGCACACCGCGGCGGTCAGCGGTCGAAGACCACGGCGCGAAGCCGCATTGGTTAACATTGAAGCCTATGGGTTTCAGGAGCCAATGGCGAAGGGCGGCGGCGGCGGCGGTACGCACCGCCGCGGTACGCACCGCCGCGGACGTGACCGCCATTTTCTATCTACTTATCCACTTGCGACTTGAACTTTCACAGGAGAGGACCTATACTGCAAGTGTTGCTGTGACCTCGGTCTGGAAGGGACAATGGCTGCTGCGACTGGGGAAAGGGCCCCTGCCTTCACTGGAGAGGAGTTGGAGAAACTTGTGGATGGGGTCCTCCCCCAGTATGCGCTACTCTACGGTCCTCCAGACCAACAAGTGAGTTTAATTCAATATGGATTTGGGGCCACTGGCTGGCTTGGGGGCCTGGCGGGGATGGGGGGGCATGTTGGGGCTGGCGGGGGGCCTGGCGGGGATGGGGGGCATGTTGGGCCTGGCGGGGGGCATGGCGGGGGGCCTGGCGGGGATGGGGGGGCATGTTGGGGCTGGCGGGGGGCCTGGCGGGGATGGGGGGCATGTTGGGGCTGGCGGGGGGCATGGCGGGGGGCCTGGCGGGGATGGGGGGCATCTTGGGCCTGGCGGGGGGCATGGCGGGGGGCCTGGCGGGGATGGGGGCCATGTTGGGGCTGGCGGGGGGCCTGGCGGGGGGCCTGGCGGGGATGGGGGGCATGTTGGGCCTGGCGGGGGGCCTGGCGGGGATGGGGGGCATGTTGGGGCTGGCGGGGGGCATGGCGGGGGGCCTGGCGGGGATGGGGGGCGTTGGGCCACTGGCAACGAAAATGCAGACAAACTTGAACGTGGTATTTCTCCCTCCCTGTACGTGTCACATAGGTCCGCGCCCATGAGAAGATCGGGATTTGGCGTGCCATCGCCAAGGAAGTCCGGACCCTGGGGGTCCACCATCGACGGGGCACCCACTGCCGCAAGAGGTGGGAGGACATCCGCCGCGGGACCAAGAAGACCGCCGAGTCTCTGCTGGGGATGGCCTCCCAACGTAGGCGGGGTGCCTGCCGTCAACTGACCCCCCTGATGTTCCGGATCCTGGCGGTGGCCTACCCTGATTTGGATGGGCGCGTGAGGGCAGCACAGCAGACACAAGGGGGTGAGTACAAGCATTATCTACTCTGTTGTCGCGCAGTGGAGGTGTCTGGGTGGGGGAGGAGGGCTGTGGGTCCCCCTAGGCCAGGGCGATATCTGTAGGCTGGCCACCCCCGTAAGCCCCTGTGTCCCCAGCCACCACACTCAGTAGTGTGTCAGTACAGCCATCCCTGGGCCGTGTCATCCATGGGTGCAGTTGTCAACTCTAGGCGTGTAGGGCATGTTCCACGGAATGCGTAGCGGACCCCAAGTGCGCAACTTAGTGCAGGGGGCATCTGTGTCTGTCATGTCCGCTAACTGTACCGGAGATCCATGTACTCAATATCCCTTTATTTCTCTCTCCCCCCCCCTTTTTGTTTGTCTTTCTGTGCTTGTGTGCATCAGCATCATCAGGCGGAGGAGAAGTGGCATCGGGGCAGGAGGGAGCTGCATCTCACATGGCCCAGGAGGGCCATGCCACAGAGTCTGACTGGACCAGTGAGACGGAGGGCGAGGGGAGCTCCACAACGGGGACGACTGGACCCTGCAGCGACACGGACACGTCCTCGGAAGGGAGCTCCCTTGCGGGGGTGGCACCATCCGTGCCCCCCGCCATTACAGGTACAGCCGCCACCCAGCGCACCATCTCCGCCCTCCCAGCAGCCCCTCAGCGTTCGCCCCGTGCCCGCTCTGCCAGGAAGCCGGGCATCTCCTTCGCCCCAGGCACCTCAGGCCCTGCCCCTGTTACCCCCGCTGCCCTCAGTGAGGAGGTCATTGACCTCCTCCGAACGCTCATTGTTGGGCAGACTACCCTTTTGAATGCCATCCAGGGGGTGGAGAGGGAGGTTCATCGCAGCAATGCGTACCTGGAGGGCATTCATTCGGGTCAGGCTGCCCATCAGCGATCGTTCCAGGCTCTGGCCTCAGCACTGACGGCAGCCATTGTCCCTGTCTCCTGCCTCCCTCTACTAACTCCCTCCTCCCAGTCTCCTGTTCCTCTGCCTGTCCCACCCACACCATCAGACCAGCCTGCACACACCTCAACACCCAAGAGAAGCTCATCCAAACATAAGCACCACAGATCACGCAGACATTCACACACGCAACATTCCGATGCAGACATGCCAACAGTCACTACCACCTCTGTGACCCCCACCTCCTCGTCTCCCTCCTCCCTCCCTGTGACGTTGTATTGCTACATACACTACGTGCATGCGGCAGCACTATGTGCAAGGTAAACAGTGGTGCAGAGTGTGGACCATTGGCCTCTGCTTTCATTGGCCTTCGCTTCCATTTTGGTTCACGACTCCATTTTGTCGAGTCTGGTTCGGTGCGTAAGGCACTGTTCTGTGTTTTTCCACAAGCTTCGGCAAGCTGAAGGGTGGGGTGTTTTTCTGCTCAACTTCGCTCCATCTGCCTGGTACGAAGGGCGCTATTTACATTCCACGAGCTATCAGTTAGAACAACAGGGGGATGCGCCTGTACACAAGGAGGAATGCAAGCTTCACCTTGGAGTCCTCTCCTGGGAACTTGGCCCGTTCTGAGGAGACGTCTCGAAGGGTGAACAAGGTACCGCCGATTGCACAATTTGTAAAGGAGGGGGTCTTTTTCTAGAAAAGACTCCTGGGCGTTAGTAAATACTATAAAAGTTGGGGGCCTGGATGGGCTGGTTTAGGAACTCTCTTCTGGGTTGGACGCAACGCCAGGAGGACTGATTTTCCCGAACAGAGGCTCCCTGTGTCAGCTGATTTGGGTTCCCCAGCTTTGTGTACGGCGGAGGGATGCAGACGCTCTTTTCGGTGAAGCTTTTCAATTTATTAAGTGTATTGTGTGTGCGCGCGTAATGTGTACTTATTCTTGCAGTCATTTTCATGCTATTGAGCATTGAAGTATATTGTGTGTGCGTGCGTAATATGCACTTATTCTTGCAGTCATTTTCATGCTATTGAGCATTGAGGTATATTGTGTGTGCTTGTATTATATGCACTTACTCTTGCAATTATTCACAGAGTGCTTATATCTTTATCATTATTCTCATGTTATTCTCCTGAGGAGATATATATATATATATATTAGTGTGGTTTAGTTTTGCTAGCTGAGAACTTGCCCCTTAAATAAACTTGATTATTCTACTTACGAAGGTGTTTGAGAGTGATTGCTTTACATGGTGCCTTAAAATATCCTGAAGTGCATAGTTTTGATATTCTGAAGGGTAAAGCAGCACAAATTGGCGTAGTCGTTTGCAGGATTCGAAAAAAAAAAAAAGGGAAAATGCTTAATAAGATCAAAGCAAGCTCAAAAGCAGGTTCTCATGTAGCAAATCCAGACATAGAAATACCGGGGTGGGAAACCGCTCCGTATAAACTTTTAGCTCAGGAATGGTCACGTTGTGCTGGTTTGTGTGAAAATTGGAATGCGTGTATGTTAAATGTGGAACCTGAAGACCTTCTCATATGTCTACGGAAAGTTTCAATTGACAAGGGAAGGGAGGTTTGTGCGTTGGGGAGGCGAGGCTGGATCTTGCTTTCTGCGTACCGAAAGTTGTATGAAAAATGTTTACAGTTACAAAAAGACCACGAGCAGCTGGAGAAGGAGTTAGTGGAAGCCCGAAATTCCTCTACCATGCTAGCTTGTCAAAATAAATTATTAAGTGATAAGTTGGAAATGTACCAACTGGTTGCAGAGAGAACGGCTGTTAGCGTAGCTAAATATAAACACAAGAAACGAAGAGGGAAAGTTAATAAAAAGAAGGTGCATTTAGCTATCTCTCAGGCAGGATTAGCCTTTGACCCTGAATTTTGGGATGGAAACATCTGGGATACATCTGATTTTTCAGATGGGTCCGGGGGCGATGACTGCCAAGATGTTAGACAGGAGAAGACAGAGCGCAGGAATGTTGTCCGTGCGCAGCCCATATATTGGCGAAAGTTACAGCGTAGCCCAGCTAATCCTGGAGGGGTGATGTTGGATGCCCTGGAGGATTATACACAGCAAGAACTAAGTGATGTGATAGACAGATTTCGACAGAGGTCTGGGGAAACATTGCTTACGTGGTTGGTGCGGGTGCACGATATGGGGGGCCAGGGGGTCCAATTGGATCACGGCGACGCCCCGAGGCTTTGTATGTTAAGTACAGACCCGGTTATTCAAAATGAGTTTAGAACCTATCCAGGGAATGGTCCCATGACCAATTTGTTAGAGCTAGCGGCGCAAGGGTGTGCTCAGAAGTATCCGACAGAGTCAGACTGGCCGCCTAATGATAAACCTTGGTATACTTTGAGAGATGCAGTACAGAGATTGAAGGAAGAAGGGATGAAAACAGCTATCTTTATGGGTAATGCCCATGATTTGATGAATGGAATTTTAAGTGTGTCTGTGCGAAACCGGCTGATTAGGGCCGCTCCTCCTGCATATAAGCATGTCATCATGACTTTGTTAATTAATCAGACCGGTAACCCATTGTCTCAGGTGGTAGAAGCGGTGCGTGAGTTAAGTGATTTAGGAGAATGGGCTAAGCCAGAGAGGAATTCACGGTCTGAGAATCGTACTGATAACAACAGGGTGACAAGGCGAGACATGTTTCAGGCCTTGATGCGAGATGGGGTGACCAGGAATGAAATTGATGGGATAAGCACCAAGGACATGTGGGAAATGTACCGCAAACGCGGTTTGGATAAAAAGGAGGGGAGTAGGAAAGGGAACAAGAAGGATAACAAAGTGGTGAACCAGAGAAAGGCAGGAGGGGAGGAGCGTGAGGGTGAAAAGGGAGAGAGAGGGAGAAAACCCCACAGTAGAGAGAGATCCCCAGAGGACGGAAATTGGGAGGAAGAGCACCGAAGCGCAGAGGGAACCCGGAGCAGGGAGAGAGACCGGGAACTGACAGGTTCTGGGAAAACTCGAGGAAGAGAGTGGGAGAGGGAGCTGGTAAGCTCAGAGAGGTTGCGAAGCAGAGACAGGGAGGAGGAGTTCCCTGAGAATTACCGCAAACTGTATCCAGATTTAACTTGGGCAGACTCTGATGTGCGCAGAGTGAAAATAGATTAGGAAGCAGGCCAAACTCCGGTGCAGGGATGGGCTCGCAAAGATAACAGACCTCATGTCAAAGTAGAAATTTATTGGAAACGTGGAAATGTTCAAAAAGTTCGAGCCCTCGGTGACACCGGAGCGGAGGCCACTTTGATTCATGGCAATCCAAGAAAATTCAGGGGACAGTACTTCACCATTACGGGATTGGGCGGAAAAGAAACCCCGGCAGTGCAGATAGTGGTTCCCATGAAAATAGGGGCACTTCCAAAGAGAGAATACACTGTCCTGATTGTGCCCATTCCCGAATACATTATTGGAATTGACATTTTGAAAGGGATGACCCTACATTTGGAAGATGGATGTTATCAATTTGGTTCCAAAAGATTTATATCAATAGCCGCCGCAAGGGTGGGGCTGTTGAAGATTCCTCTGGTAACACTTCCCCAAGCTACTAAAGTGATTCAAATGAAACAGTACAGAATACCGGGAGGACATGAGGAGATTAGCCAGACTATACATGATTTACTAGAGGCCGGGGTAATAGTTCCCATCACCACTGCGTGGAATAATGCCCTCTGGCCTGTTCGTAAAAGTGATAACAGTTGGAGGATTTGCATTGATTATCGCCAATTGAATAAACATACACCTCCTCTGACTGCAGCGGTCCCAGACACCATTACCTTGATTGAGAACATACAGAAACACAGTGGGACTTGGTATGCAACCATTGACATTGCCAATGCCTTCTTTACGATACCAATAGCTACTGAGAGCCAGCCTCAGCTGGCATTCCAATGGGCGGGGCGTCAGTACACCTTCTGTAGATTACCCATGGGGTATTTACATAGCCCCACTATCTGCCACCGGCTGGTGGCAGAGCATTTGGATGAAGTACCAGTGGTTCCTGGAGTGCAAATTTCCCACTATATAGATGACGTGATGATGCAGGGAGAGACGCAAGAACAGGTGCAAATTCAGCTAGGCAGGGTGGTGGAACATTTGCAGAATCAAGGGTGGGAGATTAACCCCGAGAAAGTGCAGGGACCGTCTCAGAGCGTGAAATTTTTGGGCATTCAGTGGAATCAGGGACACAGAGAAGTGTTGCCAAAAGTGAAACAAAAGATTAAGGAATTCGCAGTACCGCGAAATCGGAAGGAAGCCCAGAGTTTTATTGGACTATTCGGCTATTGGAGACAACATATACCTCATCTGTCTCAGATTTTGGCCCCATTGTACAAAGTTACATGAAAGAAAAATGCGTTTGAATGGGGAGAGCAGGAGCAGCGCGCGTTTGAATTGGCGAAAGACGCCATTCAGCATGCTTTGGATTTGTGGCCGATTCGAGAGGGAGACATTGAGTTGAATGTGACAGTCCAGGGGCAGTATGCCAATTGGAGTTTATGGCAAAAACAAGGAAGAAAGAGGGTGCCCCTGGGATTTTGGACAAAGAAGTTACCTGAGGCAGGAGAGCGATATACTCCCTTTGAGAAGCAGCTGCTGGCCTGCTATTGGGCCCTGGTTGATACTGAGCAAATTACACTGGGACACAATGTGATATTAAGGCCTGAAATTCCCATCATGCAGTGGGTGATGAGTTCCCCAAAAACTCATAGAATTGGACATGCTCAAGAAGCCAGCATTATAAAATGGAAATGGTATGTCCAGGACAGGGCACGAGCGGGTCCAAAAGGGAC
The DNA here is from genome assembly GCF_031143425.1 of Pleurodeles waltl. NCBI lineage: Eukaryota > Metazoa > Chordata > Amphibia > Caudata > Salamandridae > Pleurodeles > Pleurodeles waltl. The sequence continues at coordinate 827,461,076 of NC_090446.1, forward strand.
CGCCGTTTTGCATGAGCAGGTAGCGCAGGCTCCAGTGGAGAATTCCGAAATGTTGCATGATGTACCTTCAGTGTGTGAATCCCCAGTAGGGTGGGGCCAGCCGTTCGCAGACTTGTCTGCAGATGACAAAAAACATGTGTGGTTCACAGATGGTTCAGCAAAATATGTTGGAGCGAAAAGGCACTGGAAGGCAGTGTCCTATAATCCTGTTACCAAGAAGCTTTTGACAACTACAGGACAGGGACAAAGTAGCCAGTATGCAGAGCTTTATGCCGTGTATCAGGCTTTAAAACAGGAGCTACCCGGAAAATGTCACATTTATACAGATTCCTGGTCTACCGCCAATGGGTTAGCTACTTGGCTTCCCACGTGGCATGCACATCAGTACAAAATCCATAACAAAGAGGTATGGGGGAAGGAGTTATGGCAGGAGATCTGGGAAATGTTACCTCAAAGCACCGTGACTGTCTATCATGTGGACGCTCACTGTCCAACTGATTCATTAGACCGATGGTTCAATTGTCTTGCAGACGATCGAGCCAAGATTCAAGAGGCTGAAGTGGAGGCGCAGAGTTCTGATTTGGTGGGAATGGCTAAATGGGCACACCAGAAATGCGGACATCTTGGAGAAAAGGCTACTCACAGGTGGGCTGAGATTAGAGGGATGCATCTTCCCCTAGATTTGATTAAAACAGCAATCATTGAATGTCCCATTTGTCAGCATGCACAGCACAGACCGGTCCCACAGGTGGTGAGAGGCCAGCTAGGCAGAGGTAAATTGCCAGGACAGATTTGGCAGATTGATTACATTGGACCAATGCCAGTAAGCAGAGGGTGTCAGTATGCCTGCACTGTGGTAGACACTTACTCTGGTTATCTCATAGCCTTTCCCTGCAAGCGCGCAACTCAGCAGAGCACCCTGAAAACACTAGATCTGTTGATTCTGTACTATGGAGTGCCACTCCAGATTCAAAGTGATAACGCCAGCCACTTCAAGGGCAGACTAGTGCAGGACTATTGTGCACAACGCAATATTGAGTGGATTTTTCACATACCTTACTACCCACAAGCAGCGGGACTGATTGAGAGAATGAATGGGTTGCTGAAAGAACAATTGCGTAAACTGAATGATGGGACACTGAAGGGGTGGAGGGATAATTTGTATGATGCTTTGCAAATTTTGAACAACCGACCCCTTACAAATGCTGAGACACCTCTCATGAGAATGCTCACACCTGCTTTACAGATTAATCCGTTTACAACGAGCAATACCATTGTGTATTGGGAAACAGCTCCAGGAGCTTTGGCCCCATATCGAGCTACACCAGAATCTGCAGGACTTGACTTACATGCTTTACACATGCATCGATTGAAACCTAGAGACATCACTCTTATTGAAACTGGGGTGGGAATTCAGATTCCCCCTGAGCATTACGGTCTGATCGCCCCTCGATCTGGGCTTGCCTTGAGGGGCATCCAAGTTTTAGGAGGCGTGATAGATGCAGACTACCAAGGCGAGTTGAAAGTCATTCTCTTGAACAGTGGTGACACAGACCTAGTGGTGCAACCTGGTGATCGCGTTGCCCAAATTGTCATCATGCCGGTTTATGGAGGTGTTGTTAAGAAGGGGAGCGCCCCAGCTCTTCTCACTGTGAGAGGCAAAGGAGGGTTCGGATCTACTGACAAGAACCCAGGGGCCAAAGTGTGGATTGAATCCCCAAATAACCCTCCTCAACCCGCTGATGTCATCGCCACTGGACCAGACAATGTCCTGGTAGTTATGCGACCTGGTCAAGACAAATGGGAACATGTTCCCGCTGACAAATGCTATCTGCGAGAATGATAATACGTGTTTTGTCCTTTGTTCTTTTCAGATCATCCTGTGGAGTGCCTGTGCCATGAGTGTGGTGTATGGAGCCCGTTCGGGAGACTCCACCGGGGAGCGGGAGGGGCTCATAGCCCAAAAATTCAACCGTCAACCGCAGATGCCAACGCTGCTGCATCAACCGAACAATGTTTGGATTCATCTAGCGCAGGAAGTGCTGAATATATCTCACTTCTGTATGAGTAACATGCAAAGCGTTCAAGATTTGATTACCACTTGTCTAGTGGCAGTGCCCACTCCTGCTGCTGTATTATTACACATCTTTAACAATACAAACCAGGATGGAATGGTGGATGTGAGTGACGTTCGCTCCCATTTGTCACTCTATGAGTACTGCCGTCATTGCCCGGAGGTGGGCAGGCGGTTGTGGAGGAACATGACATCTATACTCACGTTTAACATCTCAAATGGGGATGTGTGCTATTCATTGACCTGTGATCCTATGAAAATAGGTAAATGTGCTCAGCTCAAATTGGAGAAAAGAGACAAAAACTTAACTGCTGCACAACGGACGTTGTGCCACTCACGGACTGACCTAACCTGTTTGAATGTAAATAATTCGATGTTTTGCCAACATGTGGTGCCTGCTGCCAGCCACATTCAAAATGTTAAGTTGCCTAAAGGTTGGCTCTTTTCTTGTGGTAATCTTTCTTTTACTTATATTCCAGCCAATCTAACCGGAGGGCCTTGTGCCTGGTCACGCTTAGGCTTTCTCATGTTTCCTATGGATACTGCTCTACACCCTCGCTATACCAGAGACACTATTCAATTACCTACGGACTGTGATTCTGAAATTTCATTGCTGTCCAAAACAGAATATGTTAGTTTAGCTGGTTCTATCGTAGGGGTGCCAGGACTTGCAGTATATAATACCAGAGTTATTAATAAACTTGCATGTTTAGTAGTCAAGAATATTAACTATACATCAGCTGCCTTAGCTGAGCTGTTATTAGATGTACAGGGAATTAGAAGAGCTGCTTTGCAGAATCGCGCTGCTATTGATTATTTACTGCTTAAACACAACCATGGCTGCAGTGATTTTGAAGGATTATGTTGCTTCAATTTATCCGACCACTCCATATCAATCAACTCCCACATAGAGGCCCTGCATAAGTTGGTGAAGGGGGTGCAGCAGGATGTCGACAAGGGGTGGTGGGATTGGGCTTTTGGATGGCTGCCTAATTTAGGCCAACTGCGTTATATCTTTGGTGTAATCATTATCATAACAGTTATTTTAATTTCATTATGTTGTTGTATTCAGTGTGTGCCTAACCTTCTATCTCAGTTTCGCCCAAGAGCATTGCCATTTCAGCTTATAGGATATACTTAGTTGTAAGTTGGCCAAATGGTCCAAGGGTGGAAATGTATTGCTACATACACTACGTGCATGCGGCAGCACTACGTGCAAGGTAAACAGTGGTGCAGAGTGTGGACCATTGGCCTCTGCTTTCATTGGCCTTCGCTTCCATTTTGGTTCACGACTCCATTTTGTCGAGTCTGGTTCGGTGCGTAAGGCACTGTTCTGTGTTTTTCCACAAGCTTCGGCAAGCTGAAGGGTGGGGTGTTTTTCTGCTCAACTTCGCTCCATCTGCCTGGTACGAAGGGCGCTATTTACATTCCACGAGCTATCAGTTAGAACAACAGGGGGATGCGCCTGTACACAAGGAGGAATGCAAGCTTCACCTTGGAGTCCTCTCCTGGGAACTTGGCCCGTTCTGAGGAGACGTCTCGAAGGGTGAACAAGGTACCGCCGATTGCACAATTTGTAAAGGAGGGGGTCTTTTTCTAGAAAAGACTCCTGGGCGTTAGTAAATACTATAAAAGTTGGGGGCCTGGATGGGCTGGTTTAGGAACTCTCTTCTGGGTTGGACGCAACGCCAGGAGGACTGATTGTCCCGAACAGAGGCTCCCTGTGTCAGCTGATTTGGGTTCCCCAGCTTTGTGTACGGCGGAGGGATGCAGACGCTCTTTTCGGTGAAGCTTTTCAATTTATTAAGTGTATTGTGTGTGCGCGCGTAATGTGTACTTATTCTTGCAGTCATTTTCATGCTATTGAGCATTGAGGTATATTGTGTGTGCTTGTATTATATGCACTTACTCTTGCAATTATTCACAGAGTGCTAATATCTTTATCATTATTCTCATGTTATTCTCCTGAGGAGATATATATATATATATATATTAGTGTGGTTTAGTTTTGCTAGCTGAGAACTTGCCCCTTAAATAAACTTGATTATTCTACTTACGAAGGTGTTTGAGAGTGATTGCTTTACATGGTGCCTTAAAATATCCTGAAGTGCATAGTTTTGATATTCTGAAGGGTAAAGCAGCACAGACGTCTACACTCACACCTCCATTCACCTCACCATCAGCCAGTGTTTCCATCACCAGCACACCCTCCAGTCCAGTCCGCACACGTGCAGTCACCACCCCCACTGCCATTTACACGTCCCCTGTGTCCTCTCCCACTGTGTCTGTCACCCCCTCTTCCACACCACACAAACGCAGCCACCCACCCACCCAACAGCCATCCACCTCACGACAGCCTATCCCTCCTGCACCTGCACCCAAAGACAGCAAACGTGACTCACCTACAACCACATCCTCTCCCTCCACTCCCATTCCCACTGTACCTACCACTCTCCATTGTCCCAAGAAACTCTTCCTCGCCACTGCTAACTTCTTTCCTGACCCTGAGCCCCCCCCTCCTTCTCGTCGGGGTAAGAAGAGCACCTCAGCCACCACCAGCCCTGCAGCCCCCTTGACAAGGGTGCAGGGGTATTGGAGCCCACCAGCCCGCATGTCTGGATCTTCGCCCAGCAGCAAGGGGACAGCCAGCCCACCCCCTGGGAAGAGGAGCAGAAGGCGGAAGGGGCGCCGCAGGAGCCCGGCTTCTACATCCCCCCCGAACACCACCCAGACACAGTCACCAGCCACAGCTCCAAAGGGAGGAAAGGGCCACAGACTCCCGACTAAGGAGGGCAAGGGCAGCAAGTCGGAGAGGTCAGGCTGCAGGCCTGCTGCCCAGGAGGAGCCCACCACCCCCATAGCCGCTGGCCAGGGAGGACCCAGCCCAGCTGGCCAGGAGGGCCCCACCACCCACAGCCCAGGTGGGCATTGAAGGAGCACCATCCCTGCTGCCCAGGAGGGCACCACCAGGCAATGAGCAGTTGCCATAGACCGGCCGCCGTCTCAAGCACCGCTGAACTGGGCCCCGCCGTCTCAAGCACCGCTGAACTGGGCCCCGCCGTCTCAAGAACCGCTGAACTGGGCCCCGCCGTCTCAAGAACCGCTGAACTGGGCCCCGCCGTCTCAAGAACCGCTGAACTGGGCCCGCCGTCTCAAGAACCGCTGAACTGGGCCCCGCCGTCTCAAGAACCGCTGAACTGGGCCCGCCGTCTCAAGAACCGCTGAACTGGGCCCCGCCGTCTCCAGCACCGCTCCGCTGGGGACCGCCGTCTCAAGAACCGCTGAACTGGGCCCTTCAAGGCAAGAACCGCTGAACTGGGCCCCGCCGGCTCCAGCACCGCTCCGCTGGGGACCGCCGTCTCAAGAACCGCTGAACTGGGCCCTTCAAGGCAAGAACCGCTGAACTGGGCCCCGCCGTCTCCAGCACCGCTCCGCTGGGGACCGCCGTCTCAAGAACCGCTGAACTGGGCCCCGCCGTCTCAAGAACCGCTGAACTGGGCCCCGCCGTCTCAAGCACCGCTGAACTGGGCCCCGCCGTCTCAAGCACCGCTGAACTGGGCCCCGCCGTCTCAAGAACCGCTGAACTGGGCCCCGCCGTCTCCAGCACCGCTCCACTGGGGACTGCCGTCTCAAGAACCGCTGAACTGGGCCCCGCCGTCTCAAGAACCGCTGAACTGGGCCCCGCCGTCTCAAGCACCGCTGAACTGGGCCCCGCCTTCTCAAGCACCGCTGAACTGGGCCCCGCCGTCTCAAGAACCGCTGAACTGGGCCCCGCCGTCTCCAGCACCGCTCCGCTGGGGACCGCCGTCTCAAGAACCGCTGAACTGGGCCCTTCAAGGCAAGAACCGCTGAACTGGGCCCCGCCGGCTCCAGCACCGCTCCGCTGGGGACCGCCATCTCAAGAACCGCTGAACTGGGCCCTTCAAGGCAAGAACCGCTGAACTGGGCCCCGCTGTCTCCAGCACCGCTCCGCTGGGGACCGCCGTCTCAAGAACCGCTGAACTGGGCCCCGCCGTCTCAAGAACCGCTGAACTGGGCCCCGCCGTCTCAAGAACCGCTGAACTGGGCCCCGCCGTCTCAAGCACCGCTGAACTGGGCCCCGCCGTCTCAAGCACCGCTGAACTGGGCCCCGCCGTCTCAAGCACCGCTCCGCTGGGGACCGCCGTCTCAAGAACCGCTGAACTGGGCCCTTCAAGGCAAGACCCGCTGAACTGGGCCCTTCAAGGCAAGAAGCGCTGAACTGGGCCCTTCAAGGCAAGAACCGCTGGCCCTTTGGCAGACGTGGCAGGGCAGGATCTGTCTCGGGCAGGGCTGCAGGATGTCCTCTGGCCAACATGCCTCCTCCAGTGGCAGTGGAGTCTGTTATGGACTGTTTGGACTGTGGCTTTGCTCTCCCCAGGATGGCCCAGTGGGCAGGCCACCCACTGTATGGACTGTATGGACTGTGGCTTTGCACTCCCCAGGATGGCCCAGTGGGCAGGCCACCCACTGTATGGACTGTATGGACTGTGGCTTTGCTCTCCCCAGGATGGCCCAGTGGGCAGGCCACCTACTGTATGGACTGTATGGACTGTGGCTTTGCACTCCCCAGGATGGCCTAGTGGGCAGGCCACCCACTGTATGGACTGTATGGACTGTGGCTTTGCTCTCCCCAGGATGGCCCAGTGGGCAGGCCACCCACTGTATGGACTGTATGGACTGTGGCTTTGCTCTCCCCAGGATGGCCCAGTGGTCAGGCCACCCACTGTATGGACTGTATGGACTGTGGCTTTGCTCTCCCCAGGATGGCCCAGTGGGCAGGCCACCCACTGTATGGACTGTATGGACTGTGGCTTTGCACTCCCCAGGATGGCCCAGTGGGCAGGCCACCCACTGTATGGACTGTATGGACTGTGGCTTTGCTCTCCCCAGGTTGGCCCAGTGGGCAGGCCACCCACTGTATGGACTGTATGGACTGTGGCTTTGCTCTCCCCAGGATGGCCCAGTGGTCATGGAGTCCCCTCGTGGATCTGGCGTCGTGTACTCAAGTGGCTGAGGTGCCCCCCCTTCCCTTCCCCCTGAGGTGCCTGTCCTATTTTCTTTCTGATGCCCCTGCAGTGTTCTCTCCGTGGAGTTCTTGTCGTGGGACTGGGCCTTGCCCCTTTGCACAGGACCCCTGTGGTCCACGGACAGTGGTTGGACTACATTTAGTAGCTGTATATATTTTGTACATAGTTTATTTATTTATTGGGATTACTGGTGTCCATATTTCAATATCTGCCCGTTTATGATCTCTTCTTTTGGTCTTTGCATTATTTCAGAGGGGGGTGGTTGTGGGTTGTGACAGTGATCTGTGGGAATGCATTGATGTGTGTGTTGTAGTGGGTGTGGGTGGGTGGGTGTGTGCCGGTACTCTTTTCCCTCCCCTGTGTCGTAGGTGCAGTACTCACCGATGTCTTCCGCGCCGCCGGGCGTGCTCCTGGTACAGGAGCAGGTATAGGAGTGCGGGGATGACCTGCAACTCGGGTTCCATACTGCCGGAATCTCGCGTGGAGTGCGTAGAGGTGAGCGTTTTCCCGTTCGTAGTCTGTTTCCGCCGTGTTTTTATCGGCGGTGCTCCCGCCCCGGAAAAGGTGGCGGATTGGTGGGTCGTGATAGGGTGGGCGATACATTGTCTGCCGCCTGGCTGTTGGCGGGGACCGCCGCGCTGTTTGTTTGTTCCGCCGTGGCGGGCGGAGTGTTAATGCGGCGGGCTGTGTTGGCGGTTCCCGCCAGGGTCAGAATTGCATATTTTGGACCGCCGGCCTGTTGGCGGCTTGGCCGCCGCATTTTCACCGACCACCAGGGTCAGAATGAGGGCCTATGTGTCTCAGGCTAAACCCAGGTAGACAACATCACACTCTCCTACGGCTACGTCCACCATGGCCTGTGCCTGGTTGGTCCTCTGATGTCTGGCGGGCACTGCTACTATGCAGGATGCAGACATCTGAGGCAGAAATGCTGCTTACGCTTGATATGTTCTCACTGTCCTTAGGGGTATCACCAATACCTCTTGCTGCCTGAAAGGTATGTATTAGGTCAAGTGCAGCAGTAATGCACCCTAGTCCCCTTGCCACAACTCTGGCAAAATGGCCTAGTTCTACCTGTAGCATGAGAGTGCGCCTTGACAGGCAGGTATTTGTGGTGGCTAGGCGGCCAATGAACAGACTGAGCCGGTCCAAATGTGCAGCTGTGTTGCGCTCTCTGTGCCTTGCATGGGCCCGATCCGCAACCATTTCCCTAGACAGGTCATTGATGGCGGTGGTGAGGTTTACCATGTTGGTTTTCATGTTGGAAAATTGAGATTCAACATTGGCAAATCCCTGTATGAGGGTCTGTTGCATTCTGGGCAGGTTCTGGTTCATCATCCGCATTTGTTTGTTTTGCAGGCGGTGACTGCTCAGTAGGGATGCCTCCAGTTCAAGGAATTGTTCAGTTGTGACATCCTCCTCACCTGCATCATGTGTTCGACGAATCCGTCCACGCCCAGACCCAGCTGTTTGCAGTGGCCGACTCACACCAATCTGTGGCCCCAGTGTCAGGCTTCCTGCCTAATTGTCTACATCTGTCTCTTCCGTGGAATCATATGCATGGTGGACAATTGGTGTGGTACTGCACTCCCCTGCAGATATGCTGACTGCCTTGTCTGCTGTCATGGTGGCATTGTCATCTACCTCCTCCACACTAGGGTCATCAGTGGATACTTCAGGGAGACCTGTGGGACACAGGGGATACCCTGTCTGCGTTGTTTGCTGTCATGGTGGCATCGTCATCTACCTCCACACTAGGGTCTCCGGTGGATACTTGAGGTAGACCTGTGGGACACATCAAAATGGGCGCATCAAAATAAATATTCCTAAACAGTTGGACTACTGTACTACATTGCCCATAATGCACTGTACTTGAGGTTGGCATATAGGCATGGAACAAATTTGGATGATGAATGCTTTTGTGGACTGTGGTTGTGTGCGTAGTGCATTGAATGGTGTAAATAAGTGAGATTTAGCAACTTACTTTGGAGGTTCCAGGTGCTGAACTGTCCAGGTCCCCAATTCCTACGACAGCCTTTGGCTCCAGAGTGGTCTCCACCATGATCTCTAAAGCTGTAGGAGGTGGTACTGTGGATGGTCCTCCACCTGTTCCGTGTGCCTCCCTCAACCGCTCTGGAACCCTTTCCTTGGTTCTGGACCTGAGGTCGTACCATCTTTTGTGAACCTCCTCGATAGTGTGATGGCTGACTCCTATGGCATTAATCTTGCTCTGTATGTCCAGCCAAATCTATTTTTTTTGTGTGTCAGGGACACTCATTGCCAAACAGGACTTCAAGGTATAGGCAGCACTCCTCAGTCAGTACCTTCAACTCTTTATCAGAGAATTTCAGCTTTCTCTTCCTCCCTGCAGTGGTTGCCTCCTTAGTTTGAGTTGCTATGGCTGCAGTTGCTCCTCTCAGCTGGGTGTGCCTCTGCTGTGTGTGCTGGCTAGACTCCTCCCACTTCAATGGGGGTTACCTCCTGGTTCTGATGTCATCATCTAGCACCAGGAAGTGTTTTTTTTTATTTTGTTTTTGCAACAGTTCGCTAATTGCGACACAGTCGCAATTTGCAACTCTGTGACACACCCATGTGCAATTTAGGAAATTTCAATTTGCGATTTCGCAAATTGCGATGCGACTTGGCACCGAATTGCAAAATGGAATTGCATTTTTTTCTTACATCCCGTTTTGCAAGTCCAAAATAGCAATTCGCATTGAGTCACTATTTCCGACTGACAATTTTTTAGATCCGTATATGTGGCTCCAAGTCACCGGGGTGCCAAACATTCCATCTGGCCACTACTCAGGCCTTGCTGTGCTGCCTTGCATGCACATTGTGCATTCATGTGGCCAATGGTTCATATTGGTCACACATCCACACTACTCTACACAGCTAGCAAGGTTGCTACACTGAGAGGCTGGGTAAGGACATGTGCTTACCATGTTGTGCTATCTGTGTATGCTCATGGGATTCCTTTACACACAAAATGGCAATTTTGAGGTGACAGAGTTGATGTTCATACTTTATTAGGGTTTGATGCTTATCCTCACTAAAATTACACCTCCTCTTCCCTGGCATTCTGTCTGGACATCCTGGGTGGTGGTAGGGTTCTTGCCCTGGCTGCTGCTGCCTGCTATCTGCTACTGTCTCCCTTTAGAGATATGGGGAAATGCTTTTTTTCAAGTGTGCCACTTTTTAAACTTTTTGATGCATTACTCTTCCAAATGTGAGAAAAGGCCATGGGGCCCCTTCCCCTTTGTGAATGATCACAAAAACAATTTTTCAGAGCAGGTAGTGGTCCTATGGAACACTGCCTGCTCTGAAAAATACTGAAACAAACGTTTTTTTTGGTTTTTTTTTCTAAGTGCAGCTTGTTTTCCTTTACGGAAAACGGGCTGCAGATAGAAAAAAAAACTGCTTTATTAAAAAGGTGTCACAGACATGGTGGTCTGCTGTCTCCAGCAGGCCACCATCCCCGTGAGTGCCCAGACACGCAATGGGGTTGCAAACTGCGACCCACCTCATTAATATTAATGAGGTGGGTCTTTGCGACCAAATTGCGAGTTGCAGAAGGTGTCTGAGACACCTTTCTGCATGGCAAATTGCGAGTTGCAATTTGCGAGTCGCACGGACTCGCAAATTGCAAGTCGCAATTTCCCTTTTTCCTACATCTGGCCCTTAGTTTTAATGAGTAGCTACTAAAGCATTCATAACATAGAAATGACATTGTAATGTGTTTAGATTCTAGAAACCAACTGCACCCCTGAATGTAACAGCTCCCGGAGGTGAGAGGTGCACATATAGAGGAGCTTAGAAACAGCTTAAGAGGATTATTTCTCTCTCATCAACATCCTGTTAGCCCCCTGTGCCTTATTCCTCCTTCTAGTGAGTCTTTCCATTGAAATTCCAGAGGTGCATAGACTTCCCATGCACCTGCAGCTTGAGGGACTCTTGATGGAGGCCATAGTCTCCTTGAAAGGAACTCTTTCTCAACTAAAAGCAACAAATTCTGCATGTTAAATATTCACTTGAATTATATTCTGGACAATTATTTAGATTCATTATGATACTTATCAAGTCACTATTTTTAAAGGAAATAATATTAATTTACCCTGCTTTAAATCCAAGGCTTATGTGTCTTAATTTTAATTAGCTCTATCATTATGTTCTAGCAGCAATATCTTTTAATGAATACAAAACACTGTTTATTGTCAGCCCTGTCTTTATTCAACCATGATTAGTAAACCTATCAAATACTTTTTAATGGTCATTGTGTCAGGACATACCAGGAAAACATTTTTAAATTAGCTGTTTTTGTCAACTGTAATGTACTGCTTTTAACATAAGTCCTCAAAGAGGACCGAACAAGGGTCAATAGCCTGCACAGTACAACCACTACATCAAATGTTTATATAAGAACAGTCCCAGGCCCATCCGTGTTAAACACCATAGTGTTCACACCAATTTCCCCAAATTATTCTACGATTAAGAAGGTACTTACAAGCCTGCTAGATAGGCTCCTCTAATTTCACATATCTTGCTCATTCTTTTCAGACAGTCCATGAATAAGGGTGTTGGTTGTATCTGCTACCAATGGGCCTGCAGAACTCATTGAGCCACTCATTAAAGTAGCACTTTAAAACATGTTTCTGACATTCTATTGCAGCCTATAGTGCTGTGTTAAACTTCCTTTTCGACTTGGCAAAATACATCTTTGCCAAGCCTAAACCTTCCTTTTTATTACATACAGGTCACCTCCAAGGAAGACCATAAAGGCCCATTGGGCAGGATGCATTGCATGTAAAAAGTAGGGATGCAGAGTTAGGTTTTACATATCATGGTAGTGAAACACTCATAAAGTCATTTTCACTATGGTAAGGCCAATGTTTCCCATTGGCTAACCATTTTATTTGGGAGCAAATAGAGAAATGCTGTTTAAATTAAAACTATTGCAATTTAAAATTGTTACAAATATTGGCCCTCATTACAACATTGGCAGTACAGCCGTGCAGAAGACCGCCAACAAACCGCTGCAGTGGTGAATTCCACTACAGCTATTATGACCCAAAGCTCGGAATCCGCCAAAATCCAGACACCCACACAAGTCCGCCACACCAAAGGTCAGTGAAAAACTGGCGATAACAAAACCTCCACTGTCACGCCAACAGGTATCCGCCCACACTATCATGACCCACGAATCCACGCAGTGGTCTTTCAACTGCGGTATTCCATTGGCGGTACACACTGCTGCGCTCAAAATACACACACATAGGACAAATCGAAATACACACACGTGATACACATACACACACCACTCCCACACACCCAATCCAATATAAAACACACACCCACATCACCCACAAACCCTTACTATCAAAATTGAGAAAGAAGGCCAGAGAGAGACACTGCCAGAAACAACATTAGCATCCACAGGCACACAACACCATCACTCACACACCATCCACTCACCTCAAACAACACACACAAATACATCCCCTCACAATCACAACCGACACCACCTCACACATCACCAACACCACATCATGGCACCTCGACGACACCCCAGGTTCTCTGAGGAGGAGCTAAGGGTCATGGTGGAGGAAATTGTCCGGGTAGAGCCCCAGCTATTCGGATCACAGGTGCAGCACACCTCCATTGCTAGGAAGATGGAGCTATGGCGCAGAATCGTCGACAGGGTCAACACAGTGGGACAGCATCCAAGACCACGGGATGACATCAGGAAGAAGTGGAACGACCTACGGGGGAAAGTGCGTTCCATGGTCTCCAGACACCAGATTGCAGTACAGAGGACTGGTGGCAGGCCCCCACAACTAACAACATGGGAGGAGCAAGTCTTGGCTATACTGCATCCTGAGGGCCTCACAGGAGTAGCAGGAGGAATGGACTCTGGTAGGTCAACGCTTAACTATTACATCTCCCACCCTACCTGCATGCTATCCCATACCCCCACCCTTACCCCCATCACTCCAACACCTCACAAATGTCCCACTATCACAACCCACCCATCCCAACACCAAGCCCTGCATGCAACACCAAAGCATGAAGACCCATCACCAAAGCATGTCCACAACAGATACCTACACAGACCCCAAACCAATTATCACACAAGGTCCTAGACAAGAATGGAAGCACTGGAGTACAGGGTCACTCACCCATTGCACACAATGGCACACACAGATGCAATAATCATGCCTTTACACCCCTGCAGGACCCCTACCCAATGTCACCGGACAGGAGGTTCCAGACATGTCCAGTCCCCCCACAGAAGAGGCCCACAGTGATGACAGCTGCTCTGTCCAACTGGATGAAGATGACCAGCCCGGCCCATCTGGGACCTCGGGACAGTCGGTTCCCCTGACACTGGCATATTCCACCACAGAGCCTCCCCCTTAGGAAACACCAGCACAGCACCCACCCAGCGGGCCCGTCCCTCTGTCCCCAGGACACGTCAAGCAGCAGTGTGTCCACCACTACAGGGAACCCAGGCAAACCCACCACCCCAAGAACATCAGGGACCTAGGGTCAGTGGCAGTGGGCACACGGTTCAGGGGACACAGGCACAGGAAAACAGGGGAACTGGGAGGACAGCTGTGCGACAAGGGGAGGACAGGCCCAGGAAACCCACTCTCCACAAGGCCCTCTCCAACATCATGGGAGCGTACCATCATTCCCAGGAGACAATGGCAACGGTACTGGCCAACTTTCAAAAGACCTAGCGGCTGCAGGAGGAACACTATCTGGGGATCAGGGAGGAACTCAAGACCATCAACACCACCCTGGTCACCATTGTAGGGGTGCTGAAGGACCTTGTCAACACCAGGAGGGACACTGTGGCACAACAAGGGGCCCCTGACACTAGCCTGGATGATGAACAGCCCACCACCTCCGCCGGCGCTAGTGGACAGGAGGCACCGCTACAGGACCACGACACCAGCACCCCACCCCCTGCAGAGGGAGAACCACCCCGCAAACAGTCCCTGAGATCCAGGAACAAGACAGAGAACAACGCCAAGACCCCGACAGGAAATGAGACCCCCCTGAATGTCATCCTTCTGTCCCACTTTGTCACCCTGTCCATCCTTAAACTGCCCTAGTTCCACTTCCTATGCCCCTTTGGACAATGCACCTGTGAAGCAAATAGACTGGACTCTGCCATGGACATTCCTCCACCATCACCCCTGCCTATTTTACAAACCCCTTTACTTATTTGCACAGAAATAAACACCCTTGAATCACAAAACAATCTGGAGTCAGTCTGTGCTTTCACAAAAGTATATTTGCAATAACTATGGAATATAGCAATGTCAATTTTATTGTCAACATACCTATGTAACACAACTCTAGTCCATGAGGTAATATAGCAGAGGTCACACAGTGGGACCCACATCTGTTAAATGGAAAGGCAAAGTGACAAGTCAGGGTCCATACACTGGGTGAAAGTGACAGACTTATGATAGGTCAAATAATTATATGAGATGTGTGAGGCAGTGATATCTTCTTACCTGTGTCTCACTGGAAGTATTGCTGGATAATGTTGTTTCTGTTGTCCATAACTTCTTCTGCCTCCTCTTCTTCACTGTCCACAGGCTCCACAGCTGCCACAAGACCTCCATCTTGACCATCCTCCTGCAGAAAAGGCACCTGTCATCGCAAAGCCAGGTTGTGCAGCATACAGCAGGCCACGATGATCTGGCACACCTTTTTTGGTGCGTAGTAGAGAGAACCACGTGTCATATGGAGGCGCCGCAACCTGGTCTTCAGGAGGCCGAAGGTCCGCTCGATCACCCTCCTAGTTCGCCCATTTGCCTCATTGTAGCGTTCCTCTGCCCTTGTCCTGGGATTTTTCACTGGGGTCAGTAGCCATGACAGGTTGGGGTAACCAGAGTCAACTGCAAATGTCAAGGGACAACTGTTAGACACACACTAACCCGTAGGGACAACCCCAGACCCAGACAACTATTCACAGGGTATAGGGTCCTTGCCCTCACCTATTAGCCATACAGTTGCCCCATCACATAAGGGATGCTGCTATTCCTCAGAAGGAAAGCATCATGCACTGAGCCACGAAACTTGGCATTCACATGGGAAATGTACTGGTCTGCCAAACACACCATCTGCACATTCATCGAATGGTAGCTCTTCCGGGTTTCTGGACACCTGTTCACTCCTGCAGGGGGTACCAAGGCCACATGTGTCCCATCAATGGCACCTATGATGTTGGGGATATGTCCGAGGGCATAGAAGTCACCTTTCACTGTAGGCAAATCCTCCACCTGAGGGAAAATGATGTAGCAGCGCATGTGTTTCAGCAGGGCAGACAACACTCTGGACAACACGTTTGAGAACATTGGTTGGGACATCCCTGATTCAATGGCCTCTGTAGTTTGAAAAGACCCACTTGCCAGGAAATGGAGTACTGACAGGACCTGCACTAGAGGGGGCATCCCTGTGGGATGGCGGATTGCTGACATCAAGTCGGTCTCCAACTGCGCCCCCAGTTCATGTATTGTTGCACGATCAAGTCTGTAGGTGACTATTACGTGTCTCTCTTCCATTGTCGATAGGTCCACCAGTGGCCTGTTCATCGGAGGATGCCGCCATCTCATCACCTGCCCCAGCAGACGTGCCCTATGGAGGAGAACAGCAATCAGAGAGTCAGCCAACACTGAGGTATTACAAAATGTCATTTGCACACATTTCTTAATCCGCAATGTGCCTGTTACTGTGTGTATGCAAGGCCTAGATAGGTGTGACACAGTTATTATTAATGCCATGTGGCTCCCTGAAATGGTGGCTGCCTGACCTGTAAAGTGGGACAAGGGGATATGAGGTAACTGTGTTGGCGTTCTATACCGTTGCAGTAGGCGGTCAAAGACCGCGGCGCAATCCTGCATTGGTTAACATTGGACCCTATTGGTCCCAGGAGCCAATGACGATGTACGCCGGCGGTGACGGTACGCACTGCCGCAGACGTGACCGCCATTTTCTATCTGTACACTCACTTGATACCTGACCTTCAACAGGAGAGGACCTACACTGCAAGTGCTGCTGTTACCTCAGTCTGGAAGCGACAATGGCTCATGTGTCTGGGGAAAGGGCCCCTGCCTTCACTTCGGAGGAGTTGGAGAAGTTAGTGGATGGGGTCCTCCCCCAGTACACGCTACTCTACGGTCCTCCAGACAAACAGGTGAGTACACTGTGAGCATGCTGCATGGGCAATGCCTGTTTGGAGTGGTGTGGATGGAAGATACATGGGGAGGAGACTGAGCCCTGCATGAGCGGACGGTGAGTGTATGTGCGTCAGGGCAAGGGTGGGAACGTGGGCCAATGACTGTGACAGTCCGGACGGTTAAAGTTTTTCCTTTTCCCCTGTACTATTCCTGTAGGTCAGCGCCCACCAGAAGAAGAATATTTGGCGTGCCATCGCCAAGGATGTCCGGACCCTGGGGGTCCACCACAGATGGAGCACCCACTGCTGGAAAAGATGGTAGGACATTCGCCGCTGGAGCAAGAAGACGGCGGAGGCCCAGCTGCAGATGGCATCCCAAAGTGGGTGGGGTGCCCGTCGCACCATGACCCCCCTGATGTTCCGGATCCTGACGGTGGCGTATCCAGAGTCGGATGGGCACTTGAGGGCATCACAGCAGCCACTGGGGTGAGTACAGTCACATCCATGTGACTCTGCACGCATTACGAGGTGTCTGGGTGGAGGAGGTGGGCAGTGGGTTACCCTAGGCCAGGGTGTGCTTTGTAGGCATGGTCCCTTTGTGAGGCAGGCTATGTGGTACCCCAACCCCACCAGTGGTAAGAACCATCTACACCTAGTCAGGCTCCTGTGACTTCCATGTGTGCAGCAATCTGGCATAGGCCTTGTACCCCATGGCCCTCCGAATTATCCAGGAACTATAAGTGCATGGCGTAGTGCAGGGGGCTGCTGTGTCTGTAGTGTCCGCCAACGGTAGTGGTATTGCATGCACTCAACATGTCTTTCTTCTGTCTTTCCCACCCCCTTTTTGTGGTCTCCCTGTTCTTGTGTGCAATAGCATCATCAGGTGGAGGAGTAGTGTCACCGGAGCAGGAGGGAGCTGCATCCCACTTGGCCCTGCAGGGCAAGACAATGGAGTCTGAAGCCACCAGTGGGACGGCGTGTGAGGGGAGCTCCACAGCGGGGACAGGAGGTGACAGCAGCAACAGCAACTCCTCCTCTGATGGAAGCTCCCTTGCGGTGGGGGGCCCCTCTGTGCCCCCCGCATCAAGAGGTACAGCCACCACCACCCTACCAGCACCGCCCTCCCAGCAGCCTCTCAACGTGTGTCCCGTGGCCACTCACCTAGGAGGGTGGGCATCTCCTTCGCCCCTGGCACCTCAGGCCCTGCCCCAGTCAGCCCTGCAGCCCTCAGTGAGGAGGCTATTGGCTTCCTGAGATCCCTCACTGTTGGTCAATCTACCATTGTGAATGCCATCCAGGATGTTGAGAGGCATTTGCAACAAACAAATGCATACCTGGAGGGCATTCATTCTGGCCAGGCAGCCCAACAGAGAGCATTTCAGGCTCTGGCCTCAGCACTGATGGCAGCCATTGTCCCTGTGTCCTGCCTCCCCCCTCCAATTTCCTCCACCCAGTCCCAATCCCCTGTACCTCAGCCTATCCCAAGCATGCCATCAGACCAGCATGCACACACCTCAACACAAAAGGGTGGCTCAGGCAAACATAAACACCACACATCCCACAGGCACTCACACAAGCATCTTACCCATGCAGACATACCAACATCTACTGCCTCTACTGTGTCCCCCTCCTCCCCGTCCTCCACCTCCCTCCCTATCACGTCTCCACTCACACCTGCATGCACTACATCTTCAGCCACTACCTCCATCACCCGCACGCCCATCACCACACACCGCTCACGTGAACTCACAACCCCCACTACCATTCACACATCCCCTGTGTCCTCTCCCAGTGTGTCTGTGAGCCCTCCTCCCAAAGTACACAAACACAGGCACACACCCACCCAACAGCCATCCACCTCACAACAGCCTCCAGCCGATGCACCTTCACCTATATTCAGCAAACGTACACCTCCTACAACCACTACCTCTTCCTCAACTCCCAAACCCGCTCCACCTACCCGTCCCAGTGTGTCTAAATACCTTTTCCTGGCTAATATTGACCTCTTCCCTACACCTCCCCCCGTCCGTCCTCTAGGGCCAGGCTTTCCAGGTCCCAACCCAGCACCTCAGCCACCACATCACCAGGCACAGTGGTTCCAGCAACTGCGGGCTATTGGAGTGCGCCAACCAACAGGGCTGCCAGTGTGCCATGGAGCGAGGGCAAGGACATTCCGCCACCTGCAAAAGTTAAAAAGTTGCCCACATCCCGGAGGGAGAAGCAGAAAACACCTGCCACCAAGGGCTCAGGGAAAACGAAAGGGGATAGTGGCAAGACAGCTGCGCCACTATCCAAGGTTGGGAAGGGCCAGAAAATAAAGGTCAGGTCGGGAGAGGGCATGGTGGCACCGACAATGGGACCAGTGTCACACCTTCTGTCCACGTCAATGCCAACCTGTACGGCGGAGAAGACCGCCACCTGCACCGCCACCAGCACCGCTGTCATTGAGGCCGCCACCAGCACCGCAGTCACTGAGCCTGCCTCCAGCACTGCCGCCACAGAGCCCACCACAGGCACCTCAGTCACTGAACCTGCCACCAGCACCGCCGCCACAGAGCCCGCCACCAGCACCGCTGCCACAGAGCCCACCACCAGCACCGCAGTCACTGAGCCCACCACCAGCACCGCTGCCACAGAGCCCGCCACCAGCACTGCTGCCACAGATCCCGCCACCAGCACCGATGCCACAGAGCCTGCCGCAAGCACCGCTGCCACAGAGGCCTCCGCCAGCACCACTGCCACAGAGGCTGCTGCCAGCACCGCCTCGACTGACCCCGCCGCAAGCACTGCCAGCGGCCCGCGATATCCTGAGCCAGTGGCACCACCGCAGACATGGTTGCCATACCCAGTGGTCAGTCGCCCAAGGGCGGTGGTCAGTTCCAGGAGCCTGGGCAACTTCCATGATGCACCACTTTCAGCGGAGAAAGGCATCGACTACCTCAGCCCTTGGCAGGATTAAGCACTCTGGGCACAAAGCCCCCTCCAGAACCAGTGGAAAAAGACATCCACTACCTCAGTCCTTGGCAGGATGAAGCACTCTGGGCACAAAGCCCCCTCCAGAACCAGTGGAGACTCTTACCCACTTGAGAGACTGTGGCTTTACACTCCCCAGGATAAAGCAGTGGGCAACCCACTCACAGGAGAGACTTGAGAGACTGTGGCTTTGCACTCCCCAGGATAAAGCAGTGGGCAACCCACCACTGGAGAGACTTGAGAGACTGTGGCTTTGCACTCCCCAGGATAAAGCAGTGGGCAACCCACCTACTGGAGAGACTTGAGAGAGTGTGGCTTTGCATACCCCAGGATGCATCAGTGCGCAAACCACCCAATGGAGAGACTTGAGAGACTGTGGCTTTGCACTCCCCAGGATACAGCAGTGGGCATGGAGCCCCCTCATGGAGAAGTGGCGTTGTGCATTCATCAGGCTGAGGTGCCCCTGAGGTGCCTGTTTCATTTTGATCTGATGCCTCTGCAGTGTTGTCTCCATTTGAAGTCTGGTATCATGTGTGGGCCTCGCCTATGCATTTTGGGCCCAGTGGTCCACGGACAATAATTGGTGCACTATCCGGACTTGTGTATTTGGTGCACATAATTGTATATACTATATTTTGAGTTTTGACTACTGGATTTTTCATGATTACAATCATTCATCTAATTTCCTTTTGTCCTTGCATTCTTCTAGGGGTGGTGGGGGGTTGCATATGTAATGTTGCGCCATGTATTTGTGTGTATGTTGTTGTGGGTGAGGGTGGGGGTCTTGGTGTTGCGTGTATGTGTCACTCTCTTTTCCCTTCCCCTCCCCTGTGTTGTAGGTGCAGTACTCACTGTGGTTGTTGCCGCCGTCTTTGGTGCTCCTGATAGAGGAGCAGGAAGACCATCGCAGGTAGTATCTGGAGTTCGGGCTCCATGGAGTCCTGGTTCCTCGTGGGGTGTGGAGAGGTGAGTGTTTTCCCTTCCAAGTCCTGTTTCCACTGTGTTTTTGTTCCCGTTGGTTCCGCCCCGGAAAAGGTGGCGGATTGGCATCTTGTGATAGGGTGGGCAGTACATTGTCCTCCACCTGTCTGGTGCCGGTGCAGTGTTTGTTTCTACTGCCGTGGCGGTCGGAGTATTAAAGTGGCTGTCTATGTTGGCGGTTTCCGCCATGGTCGTATTTCCATTTTTTTACTGCCGGCCTGTTGGTGGTCTTACCACCGCTTTAACACCGACCGCCAAGGTTGTAATGAGGGCAATTGTCTTTGGTTGGCAGTCAGGTTACCCCCTGTCCAAGCAAGGACCCTCACTCTAGTCAGGGTAAGTCACCCACAGTCCAAATTATCCTGTGCCCACCCTCAGGTATCTTGGCACTGAGGAGTCAGGCTTAACTTAGAAGGCAATGTGTAAAGTATGTGTGCTATAAATCATGCAATAAAACAGTATAACACCAAAAAAATATACCACACACTGTTTAGAAAAATATATAATAGTTATCTGTTTAAATGCAGGTCAAAACAATTAAGATTTGATAAGTACACTTTGAATTTTCACTGTAGGAATTGATAAAAGAAGTCTTTAGTCTTTAAAATGCAACAAATGTCCCTTGAAAGCACAAACTACCTGGTTGGTATTCAAATTCTCAACAAGGGGCTGCAGAGGAGGAGATGTGTGAAAAACGGGGAGGTGTGCATCAAGTTTTCCGCCGCATACAAACAATGGAAGGATTTGTGGCGATTTCCGGCATGCTGAGCTGGATCCTCTTTGGGTTGCGGGGATTTCGGATGCCCCGGGGATTGTGCGTTGAAATCCTGTGCGTACAAGACGAAGTCTCAGGAGCTGCGACTGTCCGGTGGGCGATGCGTGGCAAACTTGCATTGATTTCTCTCAGGAAGTCGGGCTGCATCATACCGGTTCGGCGTGCAGTGATTCTCTCAATGTGATGCAGGCTGTACATCGTTTCTTGAAGGCTGTGCATTTAACTTTTACTACAAAAGGAGTTCTTTTTACAGGATGAATTCTTGAAGTCTATGTGGTCCTGAGACTTAAAGGAACAGGAGGCACGCTCTATCCAAGCCCTTTGAGAGCACTTCTCAGCAGAGCCAAGGGTCAGCAAGGCAGCAGGACAACAGCAGGGCAGCAGTCCTTCACAGAAAAGCAGTCAGGTGAATCCTTAGGGCAGCCAGGCCGTTCCTCTTGGCAGGTTGCAGATTCTGGTTCAGCAATTCTTGCCCAGTGGTATCTAGTCCAGAAGTGTCTGACTTGGTAGGGTCAGAGACCCTGCTTAAATACCCAAATGTGCCTTTGAAATGGGGGAGACTTCAAATTGTGGCTTAGAAGTGCACAAGGTCCCCTTTCAGTTCCATCCTGTCTGCCAGGGTCCCAGTAGGGTGTGTGACAGTCCTTTGTGTGAGGGCAGGCTACTGTCCTTAGACATGTAAGTGTCAGGCCCTCTAGCCTCCCAGCCCAGGAAGACCCATTTAAGCCCGTATTTATACTTTTTTTAGCGCCGCATGTGCGCCGCTTTTTGACGCAAAACGGCGCAAACCTACAAAATACAATGGTATTTTTCAAGTTTGCGCCGTTTTTGCGTCAAAAAACGACGCAAATGCGGCGCTAAAAAAGTATAAATACGGGCCTTAATATGCAGATGTGTGCAAGTGTGACTGAGCACCCTGTGTTTGGGGTTGTCTGAGTGAATGCACAAAGGAGCTGTCAACTAAACCTAGCCAGACATGGCTTGTAAGGCACAGAAGGATTTAAGTGCAAAGAAATGCTCACTTTCTAAGAGTGGCATTTCTAAAATAGTAATATTAAATCCAGCTTTACAATTCAGCAGGATTTTGTATTACCATTCTGGCCATACTAAATATGACCTTGTCACTCCTATCAGATCAGAATCTACCACTCAAACAGTATTTAAGGGTAGTCCTACTGTTAGCCTTTGAAAGGGGCAGGCCTCACAGCAGTGTAAAAACAAATGTAGGAGTTTTACACTAGCAGGACATATACACTACACAGGTACATGTCCTGCCTTTTATCTACATAGCACCCTGCCCTATGGGTTATCTAGGGGACTACCTTAGGGGTGAGTTATATGTAGAAAAAGGGGAGTTTAAGGCTTGGCAAGTACTTTTAAATGCCAATTTGAAGTAGAAGTGAAACTACATACACTGGCCTTGCAATGGCAGGCCTGAGGTATGGTTAAGATGCTTCTTATGTGGGTTGCACAATCAGTGCTGCAGGCCCAGTAGTTACATTAAATCTACAGGCCCTGGGCACATGTAGTGCACTTTACTGGGGTCTAACAAGTAGATTAAATATGGCAATTGTGTATAAGCCAATGTCAACATGTTTTACAGGAGAGACCATTTGCACTTTAGCACAGGTTAGAAGTGTTAAAGTGTGCAGAGTCCTAAAACCAGCAAAAAGTGGAGGGAGGCAGGCAAAAAGTTGGGGGACCACACTACGGCTCTCAGGTCTAACAAAATTACTTTGGTAAAGTCAGACTTCTGAAAATGCCAATTTTAGTTATTTGCCTATTTCTTGTCCTAACCATTTATGCCTTCTACCAATGTTTTGTTTCAGATGAATGTGAATGAGTCTGCTGTTGGGGACTATGGGGGTCATTACAACCCTGGCGGACGGTGTTAAAGCGGCAGTAAGACCGCCAACAGGCTGGCAGTCTTTTTTTTAGTATTATGACTATGGCGGTTACCGCCATGGTCATCTGCCGCTTTCCCGTTCCGCCCGCCAGGGCGGAGACGACTGCTGGGCTGGAGACCTGGGTCTACAGCCCAGCGGCCGTAACAATACCGCCGCCGGTATTGCGACCCGGCCCACCGCCGTGGATTTCCAGCGGTAGGACCCGCCATGAAATCCATGGCGGTAAGCACTATCAGTGCCAGGGAATTCCTTCCCTGGCACTGATAGGGGTCTCCCCCACCCCAACTCCCTCCCCTACACCCCCACCACCCCTGCCACCCCCCAAAGGTGGCAGGGCCCCCTCCCCACCCCAACCCCCAACATAACATTACTGACACACACCCGACACCCATGCAGGCACCACCAACACACATACACGCACACACACCGACATACATGCCAACATCCACACACACACTCAGACACGTACACCCACATTCACACATTCACGCACACATCCATACAGACATACATACAGACAGACACGCACACATTTCCGAAACACGCATCACACCCGCAAGCATACACGCACTCACACACCCCCCTACATACACAGACGCACACCCCCATGCATCCACACAACACACAACACCCCCCACCCTCCTCCCCTAACGGACGATCGACTTACCTGTTCCGTCGATCCTCCGGGAGGGGAGGGGAGCCATGGGGGCAGCTCCGCCAACACCACACCACCAACAGAACACCACCGCGCAGAATCACAGGACATGATTAGCTCAGCGGTGTTCTGTTGGCGTGGCGGTGGAGGTGGAGCAACCTTCACTTCCCCGCCGTCCGCAAGTATGGCTGTTGGCGGCTCTCTGTCGGAAAAACGACAGAGGGCAGCCAACGGTCATAATACGCCGCGCGGCAAACCGCCACTACTGGCAGTCTTCCGCACGGTGGTCCCTCGAAGGTCTTCTTAAAAGACCGCCGAGGTTGTAATGACCCCCTATATATTTCCTCCAGACAGAGACAAGAAGATGACTAGGTGTGGGTAGTATGGGCTTTCCTCCAGCACACACAAAATACCCTGACCTCAGTCTACCATCACCCCAGACAGTATGGAGCCTTGACAGGGAAGGAATCCCCTCAAGGTACATCACTGGTTGGGCCGACTTTGTGGCAGTTCATATTACGTTCTTGTCTGCCGTAGCACATTCTCTTCAACGCAAACTCCCAGCAGTGATAGCCAACCTGTGATGCCATCTTAAGCCACAACCTGCAGCCTTGTTCCACTGGGTGTATCCAAGCCCCAGAAAAATGTCTGAAGTTAGAAATCCACACCAGGGACAACAAAGATCAGTGTCCCATAGATGACAACAACCTCCTCAGCATGGAAATCAAGCTTCTCATACTCAAAGCTTTTTCTTGCTTTCATCAACAGCTTCACTGAGATTTTGTCCAGTGGCTCCCCGTCATCTAGGATCTCTCCTTGGATACTGCCTGTTGCCTTGCCCTGCTGAGACTCTACTTTCTCCATGATTTTTCTCTCAAGAATTTATCTGAGTTCAAAAGTAAGCTGGGCCAAATTCACCCCTTGTATTTGACCCATGCTCCTTTGTAGTGAGCCTTAATTTTAACTTTGACTCAGTCTTACGTGATCTTTTCTGTGCTGGATTTTGCTAACAACTTTTAAAATATCATACCTCCAGTTCTCCTATTTGGATTTAATTCATTTTGGTGACATTTTAATTATTAAAATTGACTTCATTTTTGTAAACAGGTTTGAGATTTTCTCAGGTTCTTCTTCTCTTACTGTTTGTGTGCTGCTTAATTACTTTACAATTGTCCTCTACGTTAAGCCTGACACATTTCTACCAAGCTACCAGATGGTTAGACACAGGTTAATTAGTGATTCATTATGGTTCACCCTGGCACATATTGTGTTTTTTATTTGAGTGGGGCCACCACCCCTCTCAGCTTGTAATCCAATATGTCAAACCAGAAATAACAGAGTTGCAATGGGTCATACTGTTATCCTTTCAATCATTTTCACTTATTAGCCTTACCAAGGTATTCCACCTCACCCTATAGTCATCAAACAAATCTGATGAGTTAATGAAAAGGAATTTGTATTTAAGGAGATCCCACCCTTGCCTAATAAGCCTAGTACCACGTTTACCTCCAGTATACTGAATTCAGGGGTTTGGTCAATTATGCCTGATGAGAGGCCAAGGCATGTTGCAAAGAAAGGTATTTTCATAATTCTGTCTTGTGTAGGTGCTCCTTAAAGATGTCATGTTGTTGTAGTGCCATACATCATACAATTTGAAGATTCTAATAGGATCCCATTGGCTGAAGCCTGATATCTGGATACAGTGTTCCATTACTCAAGGACAGCTTTAATGTGTGTCTCCTATTCAGAATGAGCATCTTTTTCCAGCATTGGAACTTAGTCAACTCTGGTAGGGATCCGGAATGAGGACTTCATTTTAATGGCTACCACAGCTTTTCTGGCAGTGTGGCAATGCAGCAGTGATCCAGAAATGCCTTTACACAGGAAGTTGTCTAGTCTTTTTTGTGCACCAAAGGCCATTCCCATAGTGAAAGACCACAAACTTTGCAGTTTTGGTGTTTGGGCACAGCAGGAATAAAAGCTGTCTCTGGAGGCCAGCATTTTTCCTACATACAGAATATTTATCTGTGCATACTATCATGCTCATACATGACTAATGGAATTCTGTTGTGTCTTCTGTCAGCTTGCTGTTAACACGGCCGGGGCCTTGGGTGCTTGGTTGTGTTCCTGATATCTGCCTGTCTCAAGCATGTCAGAGAGCTTTTGACCTTACCCGCTTCATTGTGTGTTTCACGGCTCAAAAAATGGAACTTGGGGATCCTTGGGTATCTGTAATAGAAAGTAAAACACTTACCAACAAAGGAATGTTGCTACTAATGTGTAAGGTGCAATGGACAAATGTGAGTCATACCATAACCAATGTATTTTCTTGTGTATCATTATTTCTTCTGCTCTGAAGTTCCTGAAATTAGAAAGATTCCAGGGCCTACATTTATCAAGATTTTGCATCACCCTTGCACCACGCAAGGGAGACAAGGGTGACATAAAACCTAAGTGAGGTTTATAAGGCCATGCAAGGCCCTACATGGCTTGATAAATCTAGAGTAATGCAAGGCAGCATAAATCGCTGCTTTGTGTTAATCTGCCCCTTGGGTAGAGTACAGGTGTTTTCACACATTTACACATACATTTTGGAGCATTCCTGGATTCACCATTAGTTGTAGACATGGGTCTATACCAAAATGCTAGTCCTTTCCCAGGTAACAAGGTATGAGGAAAAAATGTATCCTTGTTTTTTTTTCTTTTTCCATGTGTGCAGCATTCTGCAGCACATACAGAGCAAAATGACTCTCAGGATTGTTTTTGTGGAGGGAAGTGTCCCTTCCCCCACAAAAACAATCTGGCCTACAACATAAGCACCCTTACAACATAAGGGAAGGGTGCATGCATTGGTGCCAGGCAGCAAACAGTGTGCCAGTGCTAGGAAAAGACAGGAATGTTCAGTATAATGTTAAGTAGATGCATTCCTGCCCTTTCACTCAGAACAGCACAGCACTTCATAGCAAGGATGTTTGTGCACTGTGTAGCATGAAGGATTGATAAGTCTGCTCCTCTGTGAGAAGAAAAGTACCTTTTTTTGAAAAACTGGTGTTCTAAAGTTATTATTTGACATAATATGCTCTAATGCAATTTCCAGTATTGATTCACTATTGAAAGTATTGAGGGAATGATAATGCAATTCCTTGGATCATTTGCATGGTATAGGTCCTTGCTGTTTGGTTAAGTAGGTAATAGGAGGGTTCCTGTAGGGGAATCAATTACATTATTACATTTTTCCAGAAGTATTCAATGGTGGTATTGTTAGTTTTTCTAGGGACTATCATATGGGTATACTGTGGACCTAAACAACAAAATCAAAAGTGGGAAATGGGAAATCTGTGGTAAACTGACTTTCAGGGAGGTAAACAGGATTATTCTTTGGACTTTTTTTTCCAGGACTATCCTCTACTTTTTACTTATTTTTCTTTTGCTAGGTACCCACAGACACTTTCTGTAGCAATCAGAGAGGGAACCAGTGTGAAGTAGCTGCACCAAGCAGGTCCAGAGTAGCAGAAGACATTCTCTCTTCTTTTTAAGACTTCCATTTTTAATGGCATTGTTTGAGTCTTCTTTCGGGGTTTGGATGAAGTCAGCAATTAGGTGTCAAAGGGAAATAGCTGCTAGGATTGCAGTTTGCTCTTACTTGAATGCAAAATCTTAGGAAATAATCAAAAACATGTTAGTGCCATAGTGTAACATTCATTATAGTATGTCCAAATGTTTACCACTCAGTAGGGCCAGCTCCATAGCAAATTCCAGACCCTTATGCCCCTCCAAAGAGCCAATCATTTGTAACAAGAATGTGAAATGCCTAGTAACAGAGTCAAAGGTCTGACATACTCCTCCCAATGTCATTGGCAGAATGGACACACTTATGTGGGAGATGACTTGCACACCAGAAGGTGCAAACTCTTAGGGCCATATTTATACTTTTCGACGCACAACTGCGCCAACGCAGTTGTGCGTCAAAAAAGCTAACGCCGGCTAACGCCATTCTGAAGCGCCATGCGGGCGCCGTATTTATTCAATGACGTTAGCCGGCGTTAGCCGGCGGAGCTGCCTGGTGTGCGTGAAAAAAAATGGCGTACACCAGGCAGCGCCGGCGTAGGGTAATATGGAGCTTGGGCGCCAAAAAATGGGGCAAGTCAGGCTGAGGCAAAATTTTCGCCTCAACCCGATTTGCGCCATTTTTTTTAACTCCCAACCCCCATTGAAATGACTCCTGTCTTAGCAAAGACAGGAGTCATGCCCCCTTGCCCAATGGCCATGCCCAGGGGACTCATGTCCCCTGAGCATGGTCATTGGGCATAGTGGCATGTAGGGGGGCACAAATCAGGCCCCCCTATGCCACAAAAAAAAAGAAAAAAATAACTTACCTGAACTTACCTTATGTTCCCTGGTATGGGTCCCTCCATCCTTAGGCGTCCTCCTGGGGTGGGCAAGGGTGACAGGGGGGGTCCCTGGGGGCATGGGAGGGCACCTCTGGGCTCCTTCCGAGCCCACAGGTCCCTTAACGCCTGCCCTGACCAGGCGCTAAAAAACGATGCAAAAGCGGCTGGACGTCATTTTTTTTGACCCGCCCACTCCCGGGTGTCATTTTTGCCCGGGAGTGTAAATACGGCACACATGCCTCGGAGTCACTTTTTTAGACGGGAACGCCTACCTTGCATATCATTAACGCAAAGTAGGTGTCCACGCTAAAAAGTGACGCAAACTCCATGGACTTTGGCGCTAGACGCGTCTAACGCCAGAGTATAAATATGGAGTTCGTTTTGCGTCGAATTTGCGTAAAAAAAAACAACGCAAATCCGGCGCAAACGGAGTATAAATATGCCCCTTAGTGTAAAAACCCTTTCTTTTCATTTCACTTTTTTAACAGCAAGGAAGTGCCCCAGAGATTCCAACTTCTTCTTGCTGTCCAATAGACTCCTTCCAGTACTTTGTTCCTCGGCTGGTCAATTTTCATTTGGATTTTGAGAGAATGGGTCACTCTCTCTGTCTGCAATTCCTGCTGTATAAATGGCATTGGATTTAAGGACATTGTTTTTGTGACATCACAAGTAAGTTGAAAAACCTTTTCATAAGGGTGTTGTTTTTTTGATAGAGGGCATGCACCAGTATGTTTTTGTACTTTTATTTAATTTATACATTTGATTGTGGTTGGAGGTGGCCTAGACTTTCAATAGAGCCCTAGTTATTATTTTGCATTTACTTTTTCATCTTTTGTAAGGGAAAAATGTTGCACAGTTCAATAATTTTTCTACATGTTTGTTAAATTTCCATTAGTCAATTATTTTACTATGTGGATTGTGGGCTAGTCTTCTCAGGGGCCATCCAGCCAGTACTAGTCGTGGGTACATGACAAAACTCTTTATGTGGTATATGTTGTTATAAAAAACAGTTAGGCCAAGGGTGGCATTTGATTCAATTACAATCACAATGTGGTTTTTGTTTTAATTTCACATTTCTATTCTGCAAAAATGTATTTTGGTAGGGTTATAAATGTTTGATGTTTTGGGAGGATGTGTTGTTGTAAACATTTTATAGCTTACTT
Organism: Pleurodeles waltl; assembly: GCF_031143425.1. Taxonomy (NCBI): domain Eukaryota; kingdom Metazoa; phylum Chordata; class Amphibia; order Caudata; family Salamandridae; genus Pleurodeles; species Pleurodeles waltl. The sequence goes on from NC_090446.1 coordinate 827,490,236, forward strand.
AATTTTCATATTTTGGCATTGCTGAATTAATGGTAGTGTTTTTGTTTAATTGGTGCAATACCTCCTTTGTCTGGGTAGTGTGTTTCGTTGAAATATGCCATCATTTGTCTTTGTTTGTTCTCCATGCCTTATGACCAGGGGTCATTTTGTATAGTCTGTGTCTATTAGTATGCATGTGTTCCTTGGTACCCATGCCTTCTTCCTTGCTGTTGTTGGACCATGTGACTGACAGCCATTTTGTGCAGCCATGGAGTGTGTTATTGCCATAGTCCTGCATGTGTCTTTGTTCCTCAATGCCTTCTTGCTGGCTGTTGTTCTTTCACCATGTGGCCTGCCACCTTTTGTGCAGTCAGTGTGCTTTTACCATAGGCCTGCATGTGTTCTTTGTTCTCCAATACCTCCCTGCTTGCTGTTGATATTGTTTGACCATGTGGCTGGCATCCATTTTGTGCAGGAGGTCGGCATGCTTTTGCCATAGGCCTGCATGTGGTCTTTTTTCTCCAATGCCTCTTGGTTTTGGAGCAATAGCGCCACATACCTGCCGATGCACAAAAGGGATCCATATTTTAGATGTAGAAGAACACCATTTATCAACATCATCATTCAAGCCTTTTATTGCGTAAATGCTTAACCCAATCCATTTCAGGCTTTCAGCCCACTTCTTCTGGCTCAAGATTTTTGTAAGTTTAGTTTTCAATAAATGCTTGGTCCCCATTGCTCTGAAGACAATGCTATTGCTAGTTGTTGCTATAATATCAGGTATTCTTTGCTGGTATCAGCCTTTGTAAAGCTGTTATGTAAATATAACCTACTAACTCTGTGTTTTTCATTCAATCTAAATTACCTTGATGGAACATTGTTTTGGTTAATCTTACAGTTGGAACTGAGCAAGGGGGAGTGGGACGTCACATTTTATGCCTTCCCTTTTAGCACACTAGCCTGCTACTATAATCACCACCATTAAAAAGGCACCTTGAAAAACCCTGAAGTAGGCTTTTTGATAGATTGAGGGAGGTGACAACCATCACTTCATCTATTTGGGTAAAATAACTATGGAGTGACATTAAGTAGTTTCTGCAGTGTTAATTAGGCAGGCTTGGATAATGAGCAGAAGGGGAGATAAATTACTTGTCATTAATGAATATGGCATTATGCACTGTGGAGCACAAGTACACTTGGTGTGTTAAATTAACGGAGACATGCTAGCTTGTGCTCCAGGTACTTTGCTACTCGTTGCAGTCTGCAGCTCGGGCAGCTGTAATGGACAATCTTCTTCCTTTAGATTCAATTTCAATGGCCCTGCTTTTCTGCAAATGCCTTTCAGTTCTACTCTTACTCCAAAGAGGCAGGTGAATAATAATGATACTTCACGCATGTCACACATAAAATGCAGATATCATGTCTGCCATAAGTAGACTGTGGGAAAAGCAATATACTCCAGTGCTGGGAAAGGAACAGGATTTATACATTTCATCACGCAGTATCCAAACTGAAAAACGTGAAATTAGGTACTTAGTCCTATTTCACTCCACCACAAAGTATTCCTAACAAATACATTTGCTTAAGTAAGGAAAGGAAATTTAACTAACTCTACTCAAGTTAGATGGATTAGGCCACGTAGATAGAGTTTTGGTATAGAATAGTGGGGTGTCACTAATCACCATCATGTGCCTAAGCTTTGGCTAAGTCAGTCACTGAAGATGATCAATGTCAAAAGAGAAACTTTGAAGAGGCATAAACCGCTTGAGGTCGCCATGAAGTATATGAATCACTTGGTCAGAAAACTGTGGCACATGCCAAGAATGGAATTTTCATTTTTTTTGGTAGCCTGGGACAGAGCTTAGGAAAGAATAAAGGAATGAAGTACTAGAAGGTGACTAAGCGGGCACTGGGAGAGATGGGAAACACACCTTGTTTTCTGGTTTTCATTGCATTGAAAACTTTGGAAATGCTGCATTAACTGAAGCAGATGCACATTGCATAGCTAACACTGCAGTTCTGAATTAAACCATGCTGTAGTTAGGTCATGGGTTGCAAAATGACATGGGCAGGGAGGTGTTGAATGAAGATGGATATAGTACACATCTGCTTAACAAATACAGTGCCTATACTAGTAATTGTCAGTAAGCAAGCAATGTGACTACCGCTGCAGCAGCTAGGTCTCCTCCTCCAACTGCCTCCACATCTGGTGCACTGGTGCACTGGTGCACTGGCACCGGCTTCTGTACTGGAGGTCTCTGTGGCTAGAAAAAACATTACACATTTTAGATAGCTGATAAGCTCCCCCCTGATTATTTAACAAAACACAACCAGAATACATCATGACAGTTTGGGTAGCAATATGTTCTATCAAAAATAATATCACTTTGAACATTTTGTTGGTTGATAATGTTGGAAAAGCCAGGTAATCAAGCCAACCAAAAACTTTTCATAGCAGAGGGGCAGAGCTATGATGACTGTAAGTCAATGAAGTGCAATGAAGGGGTGGAATAAATTGTTCCATGAAGGACGTTTGGTCTTGGTTGGCAAATGCAATGGGACCCACCTCATACTACTTTCTTACCATGCTGTACTGTTATCAAAAGTGCTGGCATACTGAATGATAATACATACAACACAACACTGGGAAAGGGGGGCACGAATGACCATGGCACTTTCTCATTTTAGTTTATGAACATGATCAAGAAAAAAAGCCTTCTCAACAAACATGCCTAGAATAGCTTACTTGGGCCTGCAATCTGCATATCAGAGTACCGAAAATCTGTTCTCTTAGTCTTACTGTAGCAGTCCGCAAGATAAATAAGGGACGAGGGAAAGCTTACTTACAAAGCAGAAGAAAGCTACTGACTAGTACAGACAGGAGGAAGTCAGATACAGAAACATGAAACATAAGCAAAAGTATAATGCAGGGATAAAAAGAACTTAACAAACATTAGATAGAACAAAGAGGAGCTGAACAAAAGGAGACAAGCACAGTACAAAAAAACAAATAAATATTATTCCAAATGGGGAGAGGTATAAGTAAGGGAAATAATATTAACACAGAGACTTACTGGGGCCAGCGGATCCATCAGCTGTGGCTGCAGTATGGATGGTGGTAGTTTTACTTCTAGGTGCTGGGGCACAAGCGGTGGCAGCCCTGGTTTCACCCTGACCCGCCTCTGATGCCCTCTTCTTTCCTTTGGGTGCTGATGTAAAAAATAAAGCAGATCAAAAAATAGATCAGTGGTATAGTTAATCTCCCAAAATATATTTTGACAGGCTAAGGAAAATACAGTAACATTGTGCTTTTTTAAATCAGATTGTCTATAGTACTAGTATCAAGTTGATCTTTTCCTAATTTTCTAAACGTAAGCTCTATTCCAAATTTCTTAAATCTAAATTGCATTTGCAACTACTAATGCATTGCAATGAATGCTCCTTGCCTTTTTGATGGGCCAACTGTGTCTTCCTTTTCAATGCATAGATGCATACTACATATCGCTGGGAGATTGCTTGGGACAGTACAAGCTACATAAAGAAAGGCACGGAGAATGCTAAGTCACTGATATTACTAAACCAATATCTTAGTGACAGGACAGAGGAGTCTCCATTACTTTTTAAATAATCACCCCAAGCGAGCACAGACAATTACTATAAGGTAGAGTCAAGCACATGGCTTGTTCAAACTGGATCACATAATATTTGTAACATAAACGTAATGTACCTCTGAGTGTGAACAGCATGTTATTTTAGAAACAAATATGAGCATTGTAGAACACCACAAATAAATAATTACTCACTGAGCTCCACAAACCTCAATGCCCATCAGGTCCTGCTCCCAATGAGTATGTTGGTCCAATGTTGCTTGGGACTGTACAAGCTACATAAAGAAAGGTACAGAGAATGCTAAGTCACTGATATTACTACCACCACTGTCTTAGTGAGAGGACATAGGAGTCTGCATGATTTCTTAAATAATCAGCCCAAACAAGTGTCAACAAATATGATTAGGTTGTGCCCATCATCTGACTAGCTAAAACTGGATCACATAATATTCATAACGAAAATATAACTTACTTCCGAGTGTGAGCAGCATGCTATTTGGAAAACAAATATTAGCATTGTAGAACACAGCAAATAAATAATTACTCACCGAGCTCCACAAACCCTGACGCCCAGCAGGTCCTGCTCCTAGTCAATTATGTTGGTCCAGCAGTGCACCAACTGCTGCTGGGTGCAGTTGACCGCAGTCCCCTACTGCATGCACTGCTGCACCCTCCCCCACAGCAGCTGATGCTCCTGCAAAGCATACCAACTCCCAGGCCTGCCACCTCCTTCCAGCATGGAGGGGAGGTGGTGTTGCACTAAAAAAATGTGCTGGGGCTGCACCTCTTGTCTGTGCCTTTGACCGCAAGGTGTACAACTATCAGCCACACTGATATCACACTATCCTCTGTCACCATGCTCTGCCATGGTGCTGGATAGGAAAATTTTAAAAACAGGAAAAGTAGGAAGGAATTAATAAAAGAAGAAAGAAAGAAGTAAGGAAGTATTGGGAAAACCAAAAAAAGTACATAAACTCACAAGAAAAAGACACACACTGATAAAATAGGGGTATGGGAATGAGTGGTAAGAAGTAGAATGGATTAAAAATTAGGCCCAGCACCCTGCACAGAACAGAAAGCATGTAAAACAAAATGGCCGTAGCCATGCAGAGCATGTGGTGCCATTCTCACTCATTTTTCAGCACAAAATGTACTACTGGCACGAGAAAACAGCACAAATGGGTGTCCGTGCACATTGTTCCTCTCATTCATGGAGTTACGCAGAATTCCGCTGACTTTCTTTGGAACTCAGCAACATTCCGTGGAGCAAAACTCTGCTTGTTCTGCTCAGGCCTTGTCTTTTTGTGTTCTGGATATCAGTGCACTCACATTTAAACAGTGTGTTAACCTTTATTCCAAACCTATGTGCACTTCAAGGTATCTGAAGCTTGGAGTTTTAACCCAAAGCCAATATTGTCATCCCATGTGTCCTGATCTACCACAAAGTGGGACCAGTATGGACCTGGCCCAGTTTACCTTCAGGCAAGAGGCTGCCTCATATAACTCAGTTATTTTAATTAGTCAGAACCCAGTTTCCTTGGGAAAACTATTAAAGAGCCTGACATCTGTATAAATGTGATGCAATCCTTAGTCCCCTCTTCTACCTCAGCCTTCTCTGGCCACCTGGGTATCACACCTAACCCAGGTGTCAGTGACTCAATAGCCAAAGTGAAGTGGGATAAGAAGCACTGCTGGCTGGTGCCTCGCCAAATGGAAAATGGTAGTAATATAATTCCATTAACCTTAACTAGTGCCTGGGGTCTAGCATACAGTACCCTACTATAGGGCAAAAAGCATGTTCGAAACCCATCTGTGCCAGCACTTGGAATGGGATGGACTAATTTAGTTTTTTTAATGCCTTATCAGCATTGATAAATAGAAGGTTACTATTGTAGGAAAACACATTTTCTGCATGGGTCAACCCGCACTTTGCCTCTTTCTTAATAATATTGTTACTGGTTCTAGACCCCTGTGCACTTTTACTCTGATAACCATTAGTAAATTGCCTGTGCTCTGCCTTTAAACATGGTTAAATTGGTTTATTCTGAATTACCAGGTTTAACTTACTGGAAAGTCCTTAGTATATGGTGTAGAAAGTGTACCTAGGGCCTAAATGTTAAGAGCCATGTATAGACTGCAGTATCCATTGTGCCATACAAAAAGGTGGCAACACAAGCATGGCTACAGACCTCTGTGTACTCTGACTACTGCAGTATTTACAAGACACTGACGCATCAACATCAATGCGTCAGATTTCTTGCACCTGCCCGAAATCTCCTAAAGGCGCTATGGATGCACTGAATTTACGATACAGAACTCCACTTTGCACATTTACACAGATGCATCAGAAATTCTGATGCATCTGTTGGTGCTTAAGGGATGCATTGCTGGAGTTGCATAGTAAAACTGACTTAACTCCATCAATGCATCAGAACCCAGAGGAGAGTCCCATTGTAAGAAGGCCTGTGTCAATCTAATGCCTGGTGTGGGAAGGCGTTAATATATTGGCGCAATGGAGTCGTAGAGTGATGCATTGAAAAGTTGTACATTTCACTGAATCAGTTCTATGTGGCTTTTTACGTGGGGACACCTACCCTGCATACATTATACCTGGCTCGGGTATAATGTGATGCAGGGATTGACAAACTGATGCATTGAACCCAATGCATCAGTTTGTAAATATGGAGCAGTGTAGAGCACTGATTGAACCACCACTGAGTAAAAAAAAACAATGATGCAGCAGTAGCACAAGGGGCTTGTAAATGAGGCCCTCACAGTGTGTCCTAAAAAATAACCCTTCTTGATAGGTAAAGACTCCCTTGCAGCCCACAAGGCAGGGTACACTGCATTTAAAAAGTAGGCAGATAGAAAGCTAAAATTACCCTACATAGACAAGAACTGAAATACTTTTATCTAGCTGCCCTATATAGAAGTAGAGATTAAAATATTAATGCTGTGGCACACAAATGTCAATACTGAGAAAAATAATGAAACAACTATTTGGAGTAGTTATTAAAAAGCTAATTGTGAAGTCATATTTGTAACAAATATTAAGGAAGCAGATCTTTTAAAAAGTTACCTTTCACTCTCTAAAATTTCTATAGGTTAATTTGTAATAACTCCCTAGCTACTCCAAGTCTGATTTTCAGACGAGGAAGAGGTGTGAAATTTCTTCCCGGAGCACACAATAGATTGACTTTAATGGGTACAGATGGCTATTCTGAGATCCAAAGAATATGTAGGGTGGGGGGTAGGAAATCAGTTAACATCACAGTGACAAATGTTGCCTGACAGGTCTTGTGAGACACATGTGACACTTTGAAAGTAGATGGCAGGAAAATACTTGTATAACCTTTGTCTGGCTGCTGAAGGACCTGCTTTTGTCTGCCAGTAACTTATAACCCATTAGAGTGTTCAGAAGCCATCCCCAACTAATACCTAATGCCGGGCATAAATTTGGAGGAAGACACTTTTTGGCCCTGCAGAAGAACGGAAGAGAAATGGAACTTCGGTCTTTGATTTGAGAGACACCTTGAAGGACTGCACCTGCTTGCTCCTTGTACCCAGGAAAATGAAGTTGACTCTGTGCGCTTTTTGCAGTATCCCCCTACTTTGTGTCCCCCTATATCACTGCTGCTGGTGTTATCTGACTCGGATTGTGCCCTGAGCTCTGCTAATCAGTCCCTGGGCCAGTATTCTATGAAAAGGTATATAGCAATTAGGTGGAAGTAGATTTGGTACTGATAGCCTGCCTGAAAGTCCCTAGTATACAGTAGGGCATGTAGGTTTATAGGCCTACTAGACTTAATGCACTTAAGTGTTCACTGCAGTGGTGCCAGCTGTCATTTGAAAAGCAGACCTTGCCTTGCAGGCTGCTTTTAAAATAAAACTAAGTCCAAATTTGTCTTTGGAATCATAAGTATTTCCAAAGTCTTATTTTTACATCTACATCACCCGTACAGTCTATCCTGGGTACCCCAAGGGTAGGGTGCATTGTAATTATGAGAACGGACATTAGTAAAGATGATTTATATACCCTGGTGAGGAAAAAACAGCCAACTTAATTTTCCGCATTGTGTTCCTGCTAGCGCCATAGGCTAATTTGGGGGGGGGCTTTATTAAACTTTAATAACACCTTACCTTTAATGAATGAACTTGAAGTGTCAAAATAATAATTAAAATAAATCCAACAACTTTCCAAGGTTTTATTTCAGGAAAATAGTTTCGGAACTCTTTCCTAAAGTTGCCTAAAATCAGCCCTGTAACAGTTCCTTCTGATTGGTCAGCCCTCAACGAGTTCAGCTGCTCTTATGAGATGTGAAGTAGCCTAGGCTGGGGCAAAGTAGCCATCTGGTGGCTGTCATCTGCAGTAGCAGTTTCCAGGACAGGAAAGGGGCTGGGTAGCTAACTTGTCTTCAAAGGGAGAAAGACAATTAGGACAGAAACCAGATACACCCCCACATCTTCCACCACCCGCCAGATGGGAGCCACTGAATTTGAATTAGAAGAAAGAGCTGGAAGGGGAGTGTAGGGGAAAGCTAGCCACGCCTGTGGGTGGGCATAGCCGCTATTTGCGATTTTTTTGTGTGGAATTATTATTTTTGAGACAAAAATGTACCACACTTCTAAGAAAGTTGCCGTCAATGAAGGTGACTCCCCTGTATAAGCAAGAAGGACTGCCCTATTGAACCCCTATTCTGCACTAAGAAGGTCTCCACTCATAAGGAGTGCAGCGGCTGCACACTCTGAACTTCACAAAGAAAACACTTTGCCTTACTCTAAAGGATTCAGGAGTGGACTCCCTGTAAGCAACAGGAACAAAGGAGCTATCAAGACTCACCTGTATTAACTCCTGCCAGAAGAGCCCAGTTGACTAGTGTCAAGTGGACTTTTAAGGATTTTCACCAGGTGGATTGTAGGGATTATAGTCCCAACTCTATAAGGATAAACTCATAGCTTCTGGAAACTTGGCTGGTGTTGTGGCCCCATCAAAACCCCAAAAGGACCTTATAGAAGAAGCCCAAGAAGTTTGGAATCATTTGGATAATTTTTGTGAAAAAGCTCCATAAGTTACTGACCTTTTGTCGAGAGTCAAGCTGGCGATGTCGCAACGCTACCTGGCCTAGGTTTCAGGTTTGTCCCGCTGAGCATTCCAGAGTTGTAGGACCTCCAGGGCTCAACTGATGTATTGAGCTGAAACAAGCCACCACCGTCAAATTGTAAGCTGGCATGCAGAGGAGACTCGCTTGACTTTGAGAGAAAAAGACCCAAAAAAGTAACTAAGTGCAAAGAAGGTGAAATTCCGACCAAGGCCTACCACTCAGTGTATCCAACCTGTGCTCCATTGCAGTGGGTCTTAACCTTAACGTTGACCCAGAGAGGTGGGCTCAGATGGCAGCAGTTGGCGCTTTTCACTTTTAAACACTAGAAAGCATAAGTTAACATTTAGGCCCTCATTTCAAATTTGATGGTCTTTTGCGAAGACAGGCACCAAAGTGAGCACCAAAGGACTGCCGAATTATGTGTCACCTATGGATTTCCACCCATAAACAGGCAGAAATCTGACACCATGGGCCTGACAGATGGCAGGTGAGAGACGGTACCACCGCCAGCACCGTCATGCCAGAAAGACTCAGAAATACTCCGAAATATGAGTAGTAATATGGCCCGGATGGTCCTTGCACAGTGGTGCGGCATTGGTGGTGAAACCGCTGACATCCACCCCCTCCCAGATGACCATCTCGATGTGGGCTGCTGTGCGGCCCAGACAGGCAGGTGGACCGACCGGAAGGAGGAGTTGTTTGGTAGGTACATGTGTGTGGTGTGTGCTTGTATGTGTGCCAGCATGTGTGTGTGTGTGTGTCGAAATGGGTGTGCGTGTGTGTGTGTGTGACTATGCATGGGTGGTGGTGTGTGTGAATGTATGCGGGCGGGGTGTGTGTGAATGTATGTGGAGGGTGGAGGTGTGTGTGCATGAATGCAGAGACTGTGTGTGTGTGTGTGAATGAATGAGGAGGGTGGGGGGGGTGTGCATGAGTATGGAGGGAGTGTGTGGGTGAATGTATGTGGAGGGTGAGGGTGTGTTTGTGTGCCTGAATGCAGAGGAGTGTGTGTGTGAATGTGTGCAGAGGGTGGGAATGTGTGTGTCTGTGTATGTGATTGTATGTGCATGGTGGGGTGTGGGGGTGCATGAATGTGGAGGATGTGTGTGAATATTTGTGTGTGTGAATGTATGTGGAGGGTGGGTGGGTGTGTGAGTGCATGAATGTGAGGGTTGTAGGCGTGTGTGAATATATGTGGAGGGAGGGTGTGTGTGAATATATGTGGATGGTGGGAGTGTGTGTGTGTGCATGAATGCAGAGGGTGGCCGTGTGTGTGTGTATGACTGAATGCGGAGGGTGTGTGTGTGTGAATATACGTGGAGAGTGTGTGTGTGTGTGAATGTATGAGGAGGGTGGGCGTGTGTGTGTGTATGAATATGGAGGGGGTCTACATGCATGTGAGCCAGGGGGGGTGCATGTCTGTTTGTGAGCGAGCATGTGGTGGTGTGTGTATATGTGCTAGCATGTGGGGGTGCATGTGTGTTTGTGTGTGAGCAAATCAGGATGCATGTCTGTGTGTGAGTGAGTGAGGGTGCATGTCTGTCTCAGTCAGGTGGGGGTTCTTGTCTTTTTGTGTTTGGACTGGGGCACGTGTCTGTGTTCGGTCAGCTGGGGTGCGTGTTTGTGTTTGGTTGGGTGGGTGTGTTTGGATGTATGCGTGCAGCTGGGTTGGGGTGTTCTGATGCATGTGTGTGGTTGGGTGAAGGGGTAGCAAGAAGTGTGTGGGCGAGTGAGTGGTATGTGTCAGCAGGTGTGTGAGCGAGTAGGGGGGGTGTGTCTGCAAGAGTGTGGACGTGTTGGGATGCGTGTGCCGGTGACAGGAATGGGGATCCTTGTCACTGGATGCATTACCGCCAGGCATGTCATGGCAGGGCGACCACCGCAGAAAAGCTTGGCTATTTGCTTCCTCATAATACGGCTAGCTATCTAAGGCATGCCGCCAGCATGGAGGAGCACACAGCCAGCGGGTCCAGTCCGAATGCACCAGAGGGACTGGCAGCATTGTGCGAATTTGGGGTTGGCCAAACCACCAAACTTGTAATGCGATGGTCTTTACCACTCGGCCCGTAGTGGTAAGACTGGGGCCGCGAGTGTGACGTTCTTAAGACCGCCGCAATCGTAATGAGGGTCTTATTCTTTAAAAATTCATGTTCAGGTTCACTACATTGGATTTTCATCATTTTGGTATAATTTTAAAGATAACAATGAGTCCTATTTTATGTATGGTGTTAGAGCTTTATTGTGTGTTGTGGTTTGCTTATTTACTGTTTTGTTGTTATTAAATGCTTTACACACCTGTCTCCTATGTTAAGCCTGTCTGCTTCCAAGCCACGCTACCAAGAGTTGAGCAAGGGATAACTTATTGAGACCTTAACTGGACCTAATTTGTGATGGTGATGTTATTACTAAGTGTAGGTACCTATTTGGCCTTATTAACAAACCACTTTTCAACAGATTCCAAAGATTAATTTAATGACCTCCTGTGCAGCTACAGGGACATAACATGATACAGCAGGTCTTTTCCTGGAAGTATCCAGTAGACCAGTCACAATTTGACCTAGACTGGACTCTGCTGTTGGCTTTTTTTGGGTCTGCCTGACAGTCTGTGAGTCTATAAGTGCCTACACTAAGGACCCTGAGCTATAGAAGTATATTCCTATGGCTGATCTTTGCCCCTGCCCAACAAATCCAGTAAGTCTTTCCGATTCCACCTATATTTCTCATAGTGTCATCTCTATCTGGGGTGCTCTCACATGGCACTAGTTAGTACAACTCCTCAAAGGGGAATGTAATGCTCAGATCCAGTCAGTTGCCTTTGAAAGTATTTTTTCTCTTTCACCCAATCCCAGACCTCCTCCAGTGTGGTGAAGAACATCCTTGACTCGGGGGGGATCATATACATATTGTTCATTGCCCTCAGCTTGACTTTAACTTTAGTGAAGGATTTCCTATTTTTTGTACATGGAGAGTGCAATTTTGGAATATCACAATCTTTGAGGATTTAGGATGTTAGTGCCTCCTTGTTTCTGGACACTCTTAGGAATACATCCCTGTTCCTGTACTCCAGAATTTTGGAGACTAGAGGGAGGAAAGGGGCTCCCAGTGTCAGCCTCCACACTAATGCCCTGTGTGACAGCGCTAGGTGGAACATTTGCAAAGATGCATCTACAAAGTAAGCTACAGATCAGGAAAATTATCTGAGATTGTCCTGTTACCTTTCCTGAAATCATACTAAACTGAGAATGTCTCTTCAAGACCTTCCCTTTACATCTTCTGTCAACCTCTCCAGGAATTTAGAGGTTGAAGAAAGGTTGGTCACTTCAGTGTCTTGATCTCCGACAGAATCCTCTAATTCGATTATGTGACCCTGGGCCTTTCTCAATCTTTGAACCATGTTATGTGGGTCTTGCCTGAGTAGCATGATATCTGCCCGACCTTACCTCTTTTGAACCACAAAGATGCTTGAGAGGCCTGAGTTGCCTGTAGGATAGTTTTGAGGCAGTTTCCAGTGCCCACTGTGTGCTTCATGCCTCCACAGAGCTCTGAGCAAATTCCAGGGTTGGATCTGTGTGCATGTTTCATCTTGCTTTGCACCCCTTGTGACATTCCCTGGTCTTTCACTTTGATGGCAAGCTTTCTTTGTACAGTCAGTCTCTTCCTTCCCTTTTCAAGCAGGCCCACATTGATCCAAGGTTTTACAGCAGACTGCACAGAGAGTTGAGCACAGCAGCTTTGAGTTGGGTCAGTGCTGTTGGCCACTACAATGCTTGCCAATGTTTTGGACTGGATTTCCCCTTTCAGGGGGAAGAAAAGGGAGACAACTACCAGCATCAAAAGATGAATGATGAGATCCCGGAGGGGAACATTCCACTGACCCACAACCATAGCAGCAAATTTAAGCATGGGTCCTAACCTTTACATAAACATCCACAAGGGCCTCCATATTCTAGTATAAGGTCAAGCCACACCCAGAGTATGTAGGGATAGGCTGTCTCCTGGTCCACTGAAAGAAGGCACAGTGAAAAAAGCACCCCTGCTGAGTTCCACTGTTGATGGGTACACTTTATCTGGGGGTTTAGAGGATTCTTGGCACCTTGCCAACATGATGTTGCAGGTTGTGCCTTCCATCTTGGGTACCAGGTGACAAAGGAAACTAGCAAAACAACATCAAGCAAATATGTAAACCAGAAATTATACCTCGTACTGTATCATTCATGTGTAACAATGCTGAAATATCAATAATTCAAACTATTAAATCAATCTGCAACCATAGGATATACATTCAAATCCTGTTTAGATGAGGAGGTATCCACATGCTCTCAAGGATACAGCTGCACACTCACTCCAAATGATGTGTTTTGGGACATGAAGAGAAGCAGAATCTCCATACCGCAAATGCCAACAAATTAGAGCCACCATGAGTTGATATTTGGGGGATTTGTTGTTTTGGTAGTTAAATATCCATTGAATACCCCCCAGAAAATAATTTAGGACAGGTTAGGAGAGTAATGCTCAGAAAGGTAATTGAAGCAACTAATACCTGTCTCAATATTCTATTACTATGTCACAAGTGTTGGTGAGATGGGTAATTTCTAACCTGGCAATCTGCAACAAAAGCAAATTAAGTCTAATCACCATGCCCATTGATACAGCTTATACTATATTTAAATTGATGAGTCTTCAAAGTAGAAATGTTGACAACAGTGGTTTTGACCCATTTAATTCTATTAATAAAGTTTGGGTTATCTATTCACCAAGTGAGACAGATTATTCTGACGTTCAGATACAAAGAGGGTATGTAAATGTTTCATCATACAAATTGGCAATCTTACATTAAATTGAAAGGGGAATAGATGCCAAGCTAACATAATTGGGAAGTAAACAGCATGAATGAAACAAGGAGTTGAAGGATTAAATTAAAGAGTATTTTAGTGATCAGAGAGACGTCAAACATTTCAGCCCATGTACACCAAAGTAGATTGTAAACAGCAAGAGTCTTGAACTTAGCCGCTGATTTAAGAGCCCCTAGTGCCATCCTAATGACACACTAGTGCCATTTTGTTTACGCTAATGTGGCACTAGATGGCTGTTAGACCTCCCTGGTAACATTGGATTATACACAATTGGACTATTTAATTTACATGTAAGTCCCTAGTAGTGTGCACTATATGTTCCCAGGGCCTTTAGATTAAATGCTACTAGTGTGCCTGCAGCACTGATTGTGCCACCCACTCAAGTAGCCCCTTAACCTTGTTTAGGACTTGCCAATGTAAGGCCTGTGTGCAGTTTCACTGCCAACTCGACTTGGCATTTAAAAGTACTTGCCAAGCCTAAAACTCCCCTTTTTCTACCTACACATAAGACACCCCTAAGGTATGTCCTAGGTAACCCATAGAGAAGGGCGCTGTGTATGTAAAAGGCAGGACATGTACCTATGTAGTTTACATGTCCTGGTAGTGTAAAACTACCAAGTTCGTTTTTACACTGATGTGAGGCCTGCTCCCTTCATAGGCTATCATTAGGGCTGCCCTCATATATTGTTTGAGTGGTAGCTGCTGATCTGAAAGGAGTAGGAAGGTCATATTTAGTATAGCCAGAAGGGTGATATAAAATCCTGCTGACTGGTGAAGTTGGATCTAATATTACTGTTTTAGAAATGCCACTTGTAGAAAGTGAGCATTTCTCTGCACTTAAATCCATCTCTACCTTACAATCCGTGTCTGGCTGGGTTTAGTTGACAGCTCCTTGTGCATTCACTCAGACACACCCCAAAAACAGGATACTCAGCCTCATTTGCATACATCTGCATTTTGAATGGGTCTTCCTGGGCTGGGAGGGTGGAGGGCCTGCTCTCACACAAAGGACTGTCACACCCCCTACTGGGACCCTGGCAGACAGGATTGAACTGGAAGGGGACCTGGTGCACTTCTAAGCCACTCTTTGAAGTCTCCCCCACTTCAAAGGAACATTTAGGTATATAAACAGGGCCTCTGCCCCCTCCAACTCAGACACTTCCTGGAGAAGATAAGTGGAACCAGAACCTGCATCCTGCCAAGAAGAACTGCCTGGCTGCCCAAAGGACTCACCTGACTGCTTTCCGTCAAGGACTGCTACCTTGCTGTTGGCCTGCTGCCTTGTTGCTCTGTGGCTGTAGTGAAGAAGTGCTCTCCAAGGGCTTGAATAGAGCTTGCCTCCTGTTCCCTGAAGTATCAAGATCAAAAAGACTTCTCTCTTGCAACTGGACTCCTTGTGCGGTGAAAATGTGACGTACAGCTTGCTAAAAATGACGCACAGCCTGCCCTGTGGTGAGAAATTTACCACACGCCGAGCCGGAACGACACAGTGCGACTTCGCACAGAGAAGATCGACACAGCGCCTGCGTTGCGACTGGAACTTCGCCGCACAGCCCACTGGATCGACGCACAGCAAGACCTGGGATGACGCGACAAACTTCCACATGGGAAATCGACGCAACACCTGCCGTGCAGGAGAAACTTCCACGCAACACCAACCGGAACGACGCATCGATTGTGACTTCGCTCCGCAAGCCCAGGATTCCACGCACAGACCATGGGGCGTCTAAAAACCCACAACCCAAAGAGTACCCACAACTGAGTGCTGGAAATCAATGCATGGAAACTAAATGGCGCATCGCTGTGTGCGGCCCGAGAAATCGATGGACAGCCCTTTGTGTCCATGCTTCTCCTCCTCGGTGGCCCTTTGCAGAGGTTTTTCATGTGAACGAGGTACTTTGTGCTTGAAAAATACTTTGTTTGCTTTAAAAAGACTTAAGACCCTTTGGGCCTCATTACAGCCCTGGTGGTCAAAGACTGCCAGGGCTGTTTTGGCGATTGCACTGCCAACAGGCTGGCGGCGCAATCTTGCCTATTACGACCTCAGCGGAAGCGCTGTGGTCGCACCGTCGGGACCGGCGGTTTACCACCATGGCTGTCCCTGTGGTTTTAATCCTCCAGGGCAGCACTGCCTAGGGGATTACGAGTCCCCTTCCTGCTAGCCTGTCCATGGCGGTAGAGACCGCCATGGAAAGGCTGGCGGGAAGGGGAGTTGCAGGGCCCTTGGGCACCCCTGCACTGCCCATGCACTTGGCATGGGCAGTGCAGGGGCCCTCAGGCTCAGCCCCACACTGCTTTTTACTGTCTGCACAGCAGACAGTGAAAAGCGTGACGGGTGCAGCTGCACCCACTGCACGGCCGCAACACCGCTGGCTCCATTAGGAGCCGGCTCCCATGTTGCGGCCGTGTTAGAAACTCAGTTTCCGCCCACCGGCCCAGTGGGGATGTCAAAATGGGCACGGCCGGGGTGCGGCTGCATTGGCGGCCACACGGCGGTTAAACCTTACGGGCGGCCACCGCCCGCCAAGGTTGGAATGAGGCCCTTTATATCAGTGATATCTCTACATTTACTTAATGTATCTTTGATCGTTTTGACCTGCAAATATCCAGATAAATATTATCTATTTTTCTAAACACTGTGTGGTGTATTTTTGTGGTGCTATATTGTGATGTTGTATGATTTATTGCACAAATACTTTTCACATTGCCTTCTAAGTTAAGCCTGACTACTCAGGGGGTGATTCTGATTCTGGCGGGCGGTGGAGGCCGCCCGCCAGAATTCCGCCCTCCATTATACCGCTCCGCGGTCAGAAGACCGCGGAGGGTATTATGAGTTTTTCCCTGGGCTGGCGGGCGGTCTCCAAAAGACCGCCCGCCAGCCCAGGGAAAATCTCCCTTCCCACGAGGATGCCGGCTCGTAATCGAGCCGGCGGAGTGGGAAGGTGCGACGGGTGCAGTGGCACCCGTCGCGTATTTCAGTGTCTGCAAGGCAGACACTGAAATACTTTGCGGGGCCCTCTTACGGGGGCCCCTGCCGTGCCCATGCCATTGGCATGGGCACGGCAGGGGCCCCCAGGGGCCCCGCGACCCCCCCCTACCGCCATCCTGTTCATGGCGGCTTTCCCGCCATGAACAGGATGGCGGTAGGGGGGGTCAGAATCCCCTCGGCGGCGCAGCGAGCTGCGCCGCCTTGGAGGATTCGAAGGGGCAGTGGAAAACCGGCTGGAGACTGCCGGTTTTCCCGTTCTGACCGCGGCCAAAGCGCCGCGGTCAGAATGACCAAGGGAGCACCGCCGGCCTGTCGGCGGTGCTCCCGCCCCCGTTGGCCCTGGCGGTAGAGAACCGCCAGGGTCAGAATCACCCCCTCAGTGCCAAGCTACCAGAGGGTGGACACAGGATAATTTGGATTGCATGTGACTTACCCTGACTTGCGTGAGGGTCCTTGCTTGACAGGGGTAACCTGACTCCCAACCAAAGAACCCATATTTAAGAATGGCCCAAAATGCCAAACCATATTTACAAAATGGTGCAATGCATGCATTCCGCCACTTTACAACACTTTGGCACTCATTCTGACCTTGGCGGACGGCGGAGGCCGCCCGCCAAAGTCCCGCCGTCAGATTACCGTTCCGCGGTCGAAAGACCGCGGCGGTAATTCTGACTTTCCCGCTGGGCTGGCGGGCGGTCGCCTTCAGACCGCCCGCCAGCCCAGCGGGGAAAGAGGCTTCCACGATGAAGCCGGCTCGGAATCGAGCCGGCGGAGTGGAAGCTGTGCGACGGGTGCAGTTGCACCCGTCGCGTATTTCACTGTCTGCGCAGCAGACAGTGAAATACATGTAGGGGCCCTCTTACGGGGGCCCCTGCAATGCCCATGCCAGTGGCATGGGCACTGCAGGGGCCCCCAGGGGCCCCGCGACCCCCCCTACCGCCATCCGGATCCCAGCGGTCGGACCGCCGGGATCTGGATGGCGGTAGGGGGGGTCGGAATCCCCGCGGCGGTGCAGCAAGCTGCACCGCCGTGGAGGATTCAATGGGGCGGCGGTACACTGGCGGGAGCCCGCCAGTGGTGCCGGTCCGACCGCGGCGATTGGAGCACCGCCGGCCTGTCGGCGGTGCTCCCGCGGTCCTCCGCCCTGGCGGTCAAAGACCGCCAGGGTCAGAATGAGGGCCTTTGCGCTACATTATACCTTCGGCAGGCATAATGTATGCAAAAGGGGCATTCCCCCATTAGGGGGCCCGAAACAATGGCACAAGGAAATCTAAGAAACTTTCTTGTGTCATTTTTGTCTGGCACTTTTAACACCTATTTAGAGCAGACATTAAAAGGGGGCATGCCATTGAATACAATACACCCCTATGTACTCTGCAGGAGTAGCATCAACATTTTGACGTTTCTCCTGCAGGGTACATCAATAGTGTAAAAAAATAAATTATGCTATCGCCCCATACCCTACGCCATGGTGTGCCGTATTTTAAATATGCCGCACGCATGGTGATGGTAGGGGGTTGCTAAAGGGTGAAAGGAAAGCGATGCTGCATGGTGTGCAGCGCCACTTTCCCTAAATCAACCTCTTAGTTTTCTTGAAATAAGATGATTCAATCACTAAAGAACTGTTATAAATTCCGGAGTATTTCTGATATACTTTCCAGCTCCCTTTTAATAAGTGTACCTGTATGTTGTTTATTACCCTTCGAGATTTCCTTTCCCATCATATAAGTTATATGTTATATGTTCCAAGATAACCCAATTGAAAGAGGCAGCAGATGTCAGTTAGAGGATTTAATGAAAAATATATCAAATTCCTTGCAGCAAGGCTATTTTAATGAGAATGCAGTAGCTCATGATCCCTAACGGGACTCTATACCACTTACAAAGGAGTGCAGATTAGGCTAGTAAGAGTGGTTCTCAAAGAAGTTTTACCATTTATTCTGTTTTTGTCATTACAATTCTAATTCATTGTGGAAAGAAAACAAAGGGTTCTGTGTAAGTACAAAATTGTTAGATTTTTCCCAGGCAGGTAGCCTGAACCTTTGCCAAACTGCCAGGACTCCTCTTTGATTGCCCCAACCGTCTTCAGAGAATCTACAATAAAGGTTGCAATATCCTTTAAGTAAGTGGAGATATTCTGTTGTGCCCGATTTAAAGTGATAGGTGGAATATCAATCGAGATTTTCAAATGCCACAGAAAAAGCTCAAGTTGAAATGTAAACAACTGGAGAAAAAGTGGGTCCCTCAATGACTACCCCTGTTTTCTACCATGTTTGTCCAATACTTTATCCTATGGACTATTTTAGCTGAGAGTCCTTCATAAAGAATGTGGATTTTTGGGCCCTCTCAAATGAATTGTTCACTATCTAGAATGACCCTACCAGCTAGAAGACCTATTTGCATGGAAATATTAAATACTGAGTCCCAGATTTGCAAAAGCGACACAATACTGTGTTACATCACATCATAAACAAATGCTTGTGTTATGCAACATTTATGGATAAGGAAAATACCACATCTACTATGTGGCAAAGTACAACACGATCTGTGTCATAGCACAATGTGCTCTAATGCAACTTATCTTTGTGTGATGCAAATCCTACTTAAGTGCCACATGCAAGACATCTTTACATAATTTTTCTGTTTTCAAAGAAAGGAAATTCTATATAACATTCTCCTCTTTCAACATAGAAAGCCAGGAATACGCTACAGCTCCAAAGTAGGAGCAGGTGGCAACACACATAGGGCCTGATTTATACTTTTTTTGCGCTGCATTTGCATCATTTTTTTGATCCCGATACTGAGTAACCTGAGGACTTATCAACTTCTCAGGGAAGGTTTGCAATACAAAATAGAGTACAAATATGTATTTTTATTTTCATTCAATACATCAGAATGTATATTGTAGTTGTCACCATGTTCTACATTGCTTTCAAAGGGTGGAGGTCAGTAAATAATTAAGCATGCAGAAGAAAACATTTGATTCTGTATACCTTACATTGTATTTTATTATAACAATAAACTACATTGTTCTTCATATAACTAAATTACAAAAGTTACTGTGTCTTGATATACTACACTTTGGGAATATTTATTTGTTCACTGCCATATTTCTGCCAAATGAATAGAAATGCAAGCCATAATGATGAAGGTTTTTATTATTATGAAATCTGGATATCTGTGACTGGTCATGTGTCACTTAGGCAACCTTTGCTTGTGGAGAAATAATGCAAATGATCACCTGCATTTGTGTAGGACTATTGTTACTTTTAAAATATGTAATATGAACATTAATTATTTGTTTCAATATTAACATTACTCTCTCTATGTATGCAAACACTTAACATTGTTTTGTAACTCATATAAAATTCCTGAAAGCATTCCGAAGCTGCAGAAAAAATAGAAATTACACATGTACATGTATGCATGGATAGTGAAATATTTAATGTAATTTTTCAAAGAAATACTAACAAATATACCTTATTTGTTTTACCTTTGCATGGTGGGACTGTTGTCTAGTTTTATCTTTGGTGTTCATTTGCATCTTACAATAAAAGGTATTATGATACATCATAGAAATAGTATAAAGGCATTATGTAGAAAATAGGAGGATGATTCAGCCATGCGAGACAGGATAATACTTAATTCATCAAAAATATATGTAAGTGTGGGAAAATTGGGCTGGTGTTTTCTGACTCTGACTCTGCCCTAGGCACTGCTAACTAGTCCCAGGCCAGTTCTCTGTTTAAAATGGTAAAAACAAATTAGGCATAATTATAATTAGTTCAGACAACCTACCTATAAATCCCTAGTATATGGAGGACATGCAGGCTTGGGGACCCCAGGGTAGATAGGGCACCCCGGGATGCACTGCTGTGGTCCCTGGTGGGATTGTAAAAGCAGATCTGCCTTGCTGGCTGATTGTAAGTAAAAATGAACCTCAAAATTGACTTTGGAATAAAAGCACTTCCAAAGTCTCAAACTACCTTATTGCTGCATATGTCCCCCCTAAGATCTACCCTGGGTGTCCCAGGGTTGGGTGTAGTGTAAATATAAACAGGGACCTTATACAAGCTGTTTTATAAGCCCTGGTGAGTGAAAAAAAAGTCGAATTTGTTATCCTTGTTGTGGTCAATAGGCTCTATAGGCTAACATTGGGAGACTTTATTTTAAAATATTAAAGTCTTATTTTCAAAAGAAATGAGCTGAATATAGCAAGTTTGGTACCAAATGAAATGGTATAATAAATCCAACAACTTGCCAATGTTGAATTTAATATAACTAGCATGAGGAAAGAGTTTCAGAATTCTTTCTGACAGTTACCAAATTCAGCCCTGTAGTGCTCTTTCCTGGTAGGTCTGCCTCTAGCAGCCTAAGCCAGACTCTTAACGAGGTGTGAAGTGGCCTGGGCTGAGGCTAAAGGAAGCATCTGGTGGGTGGAGAACTTCTTAAGCAGATGACAGAACAGGATGTGGAAAGAGTAGCCAAAATGGTCTTCAAAGAAGGGAAAACCAGTTGGGATAGAAACTGGACCTCCCCCTTTTCTAGATCCCCCAGACAGATGGGAGCCCTACTGATTAGTTTAGGAGCGGGGGGAAGGGGTGTGTTAAGAGAAACTTAGCAACACCAGCGGGTGGTCTAAGCTAGATCTAATGACTAAGGATGGATTTTCCCCATCTTGGATCTTTAGGGAATGTTGCTTTCTGGGATTGATTTTTGCCACAGTTCACAGGAAGTGGTTACCCCAGAGGGTGGTGTCCTGCAGCCCATTGGACAAGAGCAACCCCCTGCTTCCCAACAATGAGCAAGGATAAATATTGCAGAGTTACCCCACAATTCAGATCCCTACTGGAAAAAGATACTGGAGAAGGACTTCCCTGTTGGACCCCTTGCCTGCACCTGAAGAACTGTCCTATGTCAAGAACCCTCAAAGATATTAGACCCTTACCTCTGTGGGGTATGATAGAAGAGCGAAAGGACTACAGGTCTGCAGTGGAAAGGACGATGTCCTTGCTGGCAGATTATTCTCTGAGTGCTTTTGCAGACTTTACAAAGAAAGAACTGTTAGATAAATCCAAGATGGCCTCCCAGCAATCCAACCACTAGTTTGCAGGTCTAGTGTTTTCATTCTTTGAGATCGAGTTCATAATGCACTCGTGCGGCTAAGGCGCTGTGCACTTCAAATGTGTTTTGACAGTAATTCGGAGGTGTCTGAGGAGAGCGCGTTTCTTGTGGTAGAGTTTCCGGAGTGGTTCCGTATCTAAGCAAAAAAGAATCCAGTATTCAGATGAAAGGTTCATATTTAATTTGTAGCGATATAGAGGGAAATTCAGCAAGGTTCCCATATTGTAGAGAAAATAAGAACATCCAATCTACCGCAAATAATAAATGTTATGATAGCTCAGAGACTAATATTGTATTAAACTCAGTAAAGAGAAAGCCTGGCAAAAAGTCAGTAAATGCGAAAACTGCAAGGAACAGTCGTATAATCAATAAACTAAATTCCTGTGACAGTCAAAGTTAACAGAATTCAGGAATTCATTTGAATGTGTCAATAAAATGCAAGTATTAAAGACTAGATGATATTATGACTAAAAGGAATTTCTGAGAAAAGACAATCAATAATTGCATTCTCAAAAGTCATAAGGCCTTGCTCAACATTTATGTGTGTATATATATATATATATAGATATATAGTGTAAATTTGATCAGGAAAGAGTGAAACAAAACTAATTGATGAGATAAGCTTGAAAAAAGACAGAATTATTCATGAAGAAAAGATCTAATTTACTTACCTTCAATTCTAAAATCACCTTTGGAATACGTGTATATAAATTAGCAAATACTATATATATATATACATATATATATATATATAGTGTAAATTTGATCAGGAAAGAGTGAAGCAAAACTAATTGATGAGATAAGCTTGAAAAAAGACAGAATTATTCATGAAGAAAAGATATAATTTACTTACCTTCAATTCTAAAATCACCTTTGGAATACATGTATATAAATTAGCAAATACTATATTTTTATATATATATATATATATATATGAGAGAAGCAAATTCCTCAGAAGATTCAGGTAAAGGGTTCTGAAGTAAATATGATAGCTTGCTAGTTAAATGCTGCAATATTGTATATAGAAAGTGTGCCTAGTAATTGTGTTTGTCATCTTTCAGGTGTCAATTCCTATACAAATAAAAGAAAGAGTTTGACTGACTGAATTGAAGAAGAGGCAGACCTTTGAGGCAGTCTCTCCTTCTCCCATTCCCCTTTCCCCTTCTAGGGTGCTTGGAATGGAAAACGTTGTTCATTGCGGGTTGCCTGTATTGGGATTGGGGATCCTTCTTCTGCTCCTGAGGAAATCGAATCAAAAATATGTGACACCCTCACAAGGACTGCACGAGCTGCACATTTTGGACTTCACCAAGAAAAGGACTTTCCCTTGCTTCTGCAACTCCAGGAGTGGACTCCCTGTAATCTACAGGCACAAAGTAGCTGAGCAGAGTCCCTTGTATCAAGTCCTGTAAGAAAAGTCCGTCTGACCCAGCTGCCTAGCTGTCCAGTGACCATTTGAGGATTCTGACAGGGTGCATTCTGGTAATTGTAGTTCCAACTCCCAAGGAGCAACTCAGAGCTTCTAGAACCTTGGATTAAGTTGTGAACACTTCAAGGACCCAAAAAGGACCTCTGGAAGAAGAGCCATAAGTTTGGAGCAAAGGTTGTAAAAAGCTCCATAAGCTGAATTGGTGCGTTGTGGGAGTTGTAGTCCCAGACCCCAAGAGGCAAACTAGAGCCTCTGAACCCTTGGCTTGGGTGTGGACTGCTTTTCTGAATCAAGAAATACTTCTGAAAGTAACTGTGACAGTGCTACATTGTGGGTGGTCTAAACTCTGGACTTGGTCCTTGTCCAGCATGATCTTATTGAACCCTTTGAGTGCTATTCGCTTCTAAGTGCTAGTTTTATGTGGGTAACATCACTAACAACGTGGTCAATGCAACGTTATGCATTGACCATGCTGCATTACCACGCATATAGGTTTGAAACACATGTGTTTAGCACGCATGCTTTTACCCCACATATGCATGGCTATGGCTGAGACAGCAGTCCGGCGGAATAGGAAGGAGTAGTGACCAGAGGAAAGAGGTAATTGGTGGCAAGTTTGTCGGGAGTGCAGGGGTCAGGGTCAGAGGGTCAGGTAGTATTTACGACAGGGTGCAGAAGGTTTTAGGGTTCTCAGTAGATTTAAGGGAAGGGTGGCTATTAAGGTTTAGGGTAGGGGTAGAGGGTTAGGGTAGTTTTTAGGGCAAGACAGGGTAGGGTTAAGGGTGGGGGATTAGGGTAGTTTTTAGGACAGGGTGAGGTCGTTTTTTTAGGACAAGGTACGTTTTAGTGTTTAGGGTGGGGGCAGGGGGTCGGGTCGTTTTTAGGACAGGGCAGGGTAGGTTTTAGGGTTTAGGGCTGGGCGGGGTATATTTTAGGACAGTACGGGGTACGTTTTAGGACAGGGTACGTTTTAGGGTGTATGCTGGGAGGTTGGGATAGTTTTTAGGACAGGGTAGCGTAGGTTTTAGGACAGGGTAGGGTTTTGGGCAAAGGTGGTGAGGTCGGGTAGTTTTTAGGACAGGACAGGGTACTTTTTAGGGTTCAGGGTGTGGATGGGGGTTCGGGATAGTTTTTTAGGACAGGGTAAGTTTAAGGTTTTAGGGTGGGGTTTGGGGTAGTTTTTAGGAGAGGGCAATGGTGGCTTTAGGGATTAGGGTGGGGGTGGGAGGCGGGGTAGTTTTTAAGGAAGGGTAGATTTTAGGATTTAAGGTGGGAGATCAGATAGTTTTGAGGACAGGCTGGGGTAATTTTAGGACAGGGCATGGTAGTTTTTAGGGTGGGAGTGAGGTAGTTTTTAGGACAGGGCAGAGTAGCTTTTAGGATTAAGGGTAGCGAGTCGGGTAGTTTTTAGGATGGGCGGGGTAGGATTTAGGACTGGGCAGGGAGGTTTTTAGAGTTTTGCGTGGGTGGGGGTCAAGATAGTTTTTAGGACAAGGCAGGGTAGGTGTTAGGTTTCAGGATGGGGATGTGATAGTTTTTAGGACAGGGAAGGCTTGTTTTTAGGACAGGGTAGGTTTTATGGTTTAGGGTGGGGGTTGGGGTAGTTTTTATGACATGGCAGGGAAGGTTTTAGGATAGGGCAGGGTAGATTTTAAAGTTTTAGGGCTTAGGGTAGATTTTAGGACAGGGTGATGTAGTTTTGAGGACAAGGTAGGTTTTAGTGTTTAGAGTGGGGTGGGGTGTCAGGGTAGTTTCAGGAGAGGGTCGGTAGGTTTTAGGATAGTGCATGGTAGCTTTCAGAGTTTAGGGTGGGGAAGTTTTTAGGACAGGGTAGGGTTTAGGATCTAGGGTGGGGGTTTGGAATAGTTTTGAGGACAGGGAAGGATAGGTTTTAGGACAGAGTAGAGTTTAGGACAGGTCAGGGTAGGGTTTAGGGTTTAGGGCGAAGGCAAGGGGTAAAGGTCAGTTTTAGGACAGAGTGTGGTAGGTTTTAGAGTTCATTGTGGGGGCGGAGGGTCGGAGTAGTTTTTAGAACAGGGTGGGGTATTTTTTAGGACAAGGTAGGTTTTAGGGTTTTGGGTAGGTGATCAGGGTGGATTTTAAGACAGGGCAGGATAGGTTTTAGGACAGAGTAGGGTTTAGGACAGGGCACAGTAGGTTTTAGGGTTTACGGTGGTGGTGGGGCTTCTGGGTAGTTTTTAGGAGAGGGTGGGATAGTTTTTAGGTCAGGGCAAGGTAGCTTTTAGGGTGAGCGTTGGGGTCGTTTTTAGGACAGGGCGGGGTAGGTTTTAGGTTTCAGGGTGGGTTCAGGATAGTTTTTAGGACAGGGAGGAGTAGTTTTTGGGAAAGGTAGGTTTTACGGTTTAGGGTGGGGTCGGCGTAGTTTTTAGGATTGGGTGAGGTAAGCTTTAGGAAAGGGCAGGGTAGCTTTTATGGTTTAGTGTGGCAGCAGGGGTCGGGGCAGTTTCTAGGAAAGGGCAGAATAGATTTTAGGGTTTAAGATAGGGTGGTGGATCGGGTAGTTTTTAGGACAGGGCGGGGTAAGTTTTAGGACAGGGCATGGTAGGGCGGGGTTTAGGGCTCAGGGCAGGGGGTGAAAGGGGCAGTTTTCAGAGCCTGTGCAGGTAGAGTATGGTGTCAGGTGTAGGGTGTGTGGGGGAGAATTTACCACGTATGTACCTTTACCAAATATGCCTTTACAACTAATTTAGTTGTAAAGGCATGCGTGGTAACGGCATTCATTGTAAAGACGCTGTCATTGTAGAGACCAGATTGTAAAGGCATGCGTGCTATACACGTGCGTTGTTCCATCAGATATCTGTTTTACTTTTAATCTTTAAAAATTCATATCTCTGATTCCCTACACTGGATTTTTGTCATTTTGATGTCACCTTAAAGATAAAAATATTTCTTATTTCTATAAATTGGTGGTGGATTTATATTGTGTTTTGTGTTTTGCTTATTCACTTTTTTGTTGATAATAACAGCTTTATGTACCTGTCTCCTAATTTAAACCTAACTGCTCGTGGGCCAAGATACCAAGGGTTGAGCGAGGCTTAATTTACTGAGACCTTGACTGGACCTGGTGGGGGTTTGTGGCCTATTACTAAGTGTAGGTACCTACCTACCCTTACCAGTGACCCATTTTGCAACACTAAGCTTTTTTTCTCAAAATTGCATCACAAATATACTGCATAATTAAGACATATTTTAAACGGAAAAAAAATGTTAGTTCACATATCAAAGTATGTGGGTAAATACACATACACACTTGCCTAAATATAACACTGCCTCTACATCGGTGCCTTCCATAATATGTTTAATAGGCAGTGTGATAGAACAAACAATCAACAAATTTTATATTTAAAATACATTTACCAAATAATACAAATAGTACACTATTTGTGCATTGTGCTGTATTTTTTTCAATGTTCTGATATTTAAAGTAGTTTGGTTTGCTGCCTGGTGTCAATGGAATATTTAGATTTACAAATCTATGTACTAAGGTAGAATATATTTGGACTCTTGAAAAATCAATGCCTAATGCAGGATAATATGTGGTGGTGTAAACCACCAATTACAAAAATATTTATGGAAATAAATGTTCCATTAAATAATACTTTGTTTAATTAGATTGTAAAATATCAAATATTTTACATGTCGTATATTGTATTGCAATAATAAATAGCCAACAACAACTTTGTTGAGTTGCAAGTTGATGAAATGTCTTGAATATATGTTTCCTCTTCAGTATTCTCGCTATAAATGTCACTTTGCACTTGTGATGATGTTAATTTATCATTCTCAATTTCATTTTTTTTTTTAAGATCAAGAGATACAATCTCACAATGTAATGTGTAACAAGAACATTTTTTAGAACTTTGATGCCACCTTATCCTTGGTGAATGATCAAACATTTACTAAATTCATCAATGTTTTGAACAATTCCCTGCACATCTTGGCGAAGGATGACAATGTTGAATTGTCTCCATTTGTTCCTAACCTGCTTCTTGTATAAGAAATACTGATCAACGTGCTCCTGTGGATGATGATGATTCAAAAGTCACAATCGATAGACAAATCCACAGGGCATCAACGCATTGTTGAGGAAATAATGAAGGAGATGGAGACACTGGTCGACACTCTGGAAGGGATTTGAGCCTAAAAATGATCTAGACTAGGAATACATGAGACACCAGTGAAAAGACAAAAAGACCAGCAACATGAAGTTTCAGAAAAATTTAAAAAACTGCTTGAAAGTATAATTTCCTTTATAAATTGTTTTCAACAATAACTGGAACACAATGTGGAATCCTTCAGAGTGTCTTGCATCAATACTTTTTCTTTTAGTAGCAAATCAGAAGACCCTTGCAAGGGATTCAAGGGCAGCCTTCACTATACTTACTGATGTCATGGGAAGCATGAAGTCAACAGCCTCTTCCTCTGATGCATCCTCAAACACTGTCTGTTCCTACTAAACCAAAGGAGGAGAATAAGGATTCAACAGAGATTAATGTTGGTATTAATAATGTGGGTCACAATACTGCCAAATAGAAGTCAGTCAATCTTGTACAGTGGAGTCCTGAATCCCGATCTTGTCTTCAAGTCATCTTCCTCCATACTGTTAGCAGTTCTGTTGTCGTGCAGGTTCTCATTATCCTAATGAGACTACTGGATTTGGGCGGCAGAATCACCTGTACTGCGGGGAGCTAAGTCTAATCACGCACCATGTGACACCTGTCTGCCTAATCCCAGTTTGTTCCGGCTAACTAGCAGTGCATCCTCTCCAACCATGAGCAGGGATGATTGGGGCAACTAGGTGCATGACATATATGACTCCTCAGGGGAATTGTAGTCTACATAAGCAGCAGTAACGAAGCAATCAGCCATCAGCGTACAGTCATGGTCATCTGGCTGGAATCTCCCTCTAACTTACCTGGGTCAAAGTATTGTTTTTATAATAAAACAGCTGATGTTCTAAGAAAGGATCCCCACGTAAGAGTGTATATGTTTCTGTGAACATTGGAGATAAAGCGTACCACTTTTGTCGGCAACCCATGTTAATAGAATCATATGCTAGTTTTCGGCAATCCTGAGAAACCTTTCCTGATCACCTCCTCTGAAGTTTCTTACAACCCTGTCTAAACCACAGAAAATAATCATTTCAGGTTTGCTGGCATGGTGGGTATAGAAATGCCGGACCATCGGATAATTAGGGTTGTTATTTGTGATAGTCCTACGGTACATTAAAATTATTTTCTTCACAATTTAGTGCTACTCACATAGTTGAGGCCACAAGGGCACTCAAGCATGTAAATGAAATAATCTAATGTACATGTAATACATTTTGTGATTTTCTTCAACCTACCAGATGGAAGCGTATAGTGATCTCTCTTTTAGGTGGTTTTGCAAGCCTTGGAAGAACCACATCTGTTAAATCCTGTTACAGCTACCCATGTTAATTTGTCTGGGGAGCCATAGCTAGGCACAATTTATTTTAATAGTGAACAGAATGAAGACACTTGATAAAACAGTCATCGTCATTAGGGAAAATAACATCAAGAAAGAGAGTTATTAACAAAACTAATTTTTGCAAAATGTTTAAAGGTGAATGGGTTCACACATCCAGTACAGAACCATTTTAATGAAGAGAGTAATCTTGCAGAGAAAGAAGGGACAGTTGCTAGGAATGTAGAAGGAGTGATGGCTGAAGAAGTATAAGGGAGGTGTCAACAGGCTCCTGTGTACAAGCTGAAGTGTAGCTGTATTTGTAGTATCTGTCAGGAATCAATTAATGCATTGAAAACTTACCTAAGAAATTTTCATGGAGAAGCCTTGAACAGAAAATGTAAATGCTTCAAGAATTAGATCCACACAGAGTTAGAAATGTAGTAACTTACAAGGCCATTCATTGGCATGTCTTTCAAAGAACTTGTGTCAAAGCACTTATCATCACTTTAGAATGCTAGCTGTGCATCATTCGAGAATGCAAAATGTAGTAAGGAGACTTTATTATTTGAAAACTCCAGCTTTATGTGTAGGAGATTTGAATAGTGCTCTTTTATATGGTAGTGTGGCCGAGGTTAAGAAAGTTTCTGAAGAAATTCAGTCTGTTTCTTTGGCTCTGAAGAAGATGATCGGAAGAATGAACAGGTACTGACTGCAGGAAAAGAGGAAGAAGACACAGAAATTAGTATTGAAAAATTTAGAAACGAAATAGACAAGTTCAATACAGTGAGCTGTGGGAAACTTGACAATGTATGCATCTGTTGTCACAGTACTCATTATGAAAATCAAACTTGTAATGTAGTTGTATTTCCTAAAACTGAAGAAAATGGCAATGGCGAGTGGAAGGAATTTGGTATATATCTTTTTGTAGAGGAAGAGTCTAATGTAAATGCAAAAGAAACAGTATGTAAGTATTGCTATAACAAAATTGGAGAATGATATAAAGACAGCTAAAACAATTCATAATAGATTAAAGTTAGTGCCAGTTCCACAAGAACCTGATGAATTAAATGTATATGAATCAACTCTAGTACAAACTGTGCACCCTTTTTAAGCAATTATTTGAATGGAGCTAAAAAAAAGGGACACTGCAACCAACAGAACTACAGAAAAGACCTAAAGGAAGAGTTATATATTTACATCTAGATGTTTTTTAAATGTTCCTACTGTTGGTGTTGATGAAGATATAGATGAACCACTGTTTGTTCTAGTGAATGGAGTACCTACCAAAAGTAGGAAAATCTGGCAAGATTTTGTGGATGAATAAAGTAAAAAAAGCTACAATATACTTGAAAGAAAATAATGTTTTTTACACACATATGAATATCACTGGAGAAGTAGGTTGCATTGATGATGAAGGTCTACATTAAGTTCATAAATGGAGAAGGTGGATAAGCAGAAATTAGAAAAATATATGAGCACTATAGTATTCATCCACTACATTCAAAAGAAATTATTAGGGATGCCATTGTTCTGTTTCAAATGAAACAAGCTAGATGAGCTCCAAAGAATGTCTGTGAAAAATGGTGAGCGGCTCACTATTTTCCACAGCTATTACCCACAGAAGAAGGTGGACGCTATGATGAGAAACCTATACAAATACCAGCATCTGAATATAGTTCAACAAGACTATATTCAGAGGACCTTAGGTTTCAACAATCTACTCCCTACATATTCCATCTGTTATTTGAAAGTGACTTGTCAGGACTCTCTTATGCTGTGGACCATATTCTTAAGACAGGGGTCAATCTGCAAAATCTTTCTGCAAGGGAGGTTGTATATAAAGTACTTGATAAAGATGAACATCTAGAGCACAACCTAATTTAATGGCATGTCTATGTGGGACTCATGAATACTGGTATGATCATATAGGAGAACTTAAATATATGCTTCATAACTTAGGTCCACCTACTTGGTTTCTAACAGTTGTGTAGAGAACGCGTAGCGTGATTTGCTACAGGTTCTAAAAGGAGTAAACTCTAACATTTAAGATATTAATTTGAAGACAGCAAGAGAACTTTGCTCTTTAGGTCCTGCTAATGTATGTAGCAATGATGAGTTTTGAGGTGGGCGATTTGCACATGTTTTGGGACTGTCCAGGACTAGTCAAATATTGGATAGATGTGCAGAGTGTCTTAAATAGGATATTTGGGGAAGAAATAAGTTTGAATCTTGGTTTAGTGTTATTTGACGTTTGTGAGATGAGAGATCAATCTCAGCAACGTTTATTATTCCTTTCGATGCTTATTGCTCGGCGACAAATCTGTTATAAATGGATATGTTCACAACCTCCTACAGTACAGGAGTGGCTGAACTCAATAGATAGATTGTATAAACTGGATAGAGCCGGGCCGATCAGTAAAAGAGATGTTTTGTGGGTGGGATGGGAAAATGAATGGTAAAATATTACTTAAGCGGTTAAAGAGGTCCGATGATTATACCTGCCCCCCTCTTGGATATATCGGGCCCTATTGGTCAATCGGGATTTTTGGTGAAGGAGGGGACAACTTGCCAAGGAGATAAGGAGATCCACAGAAAAGTGCGTCAGGTGGAATGGCCCGTTGATACTAAGGGGCTGGATACCTGTAGAAAATATGGATCCTCCTGCTATTGGCACGGGCTGGTGAGATGAGGACAGAAAAAAAAAAAGAAAAAAAAATGATGAGTTTTATATGCAATAAAGCAAATCGTCCTTTTTGGAGGTTATAGATGTTTTTTGAGAAACAAATACAAAACATGAGGTGCTCCTCATATACACATGCTCTTATGGATAAAAGATGCACCAAAATTTGGCACTGATAGTGATGAGTGTGTACTGTCTTTCAAAGAACACTATTTTAATTGTGGTATCCCAAATGAAAAGAACAACAAAGCACTGTGAAAGGAGAGTTTCCTACAAGGTGTCTTTTTGGATTTCCAAGGCTTATCATTTCTAAAGGAAGAATCAACAGCTTTTTATCTGTAGTAAAACACACATTGACAAAACAAATCTCCAAAAAATACATACAATCTCAAAAGATCAGAGGCCTTCAAATACATTAACGATTGTAATCCTGTGATTCAAAATCATGGAATGCAAACATGGTTATACAGTTTGTTGCTAACAATTCCGTTGTTGCTGGCTATGTCACTTCATACATCAGAAAATCTGAAAAAGCTGTGATGAAGGAAACATAGGAAGAGATTTCTGCAGCAAAATGTCTATCAGAAAAGAGTCCAGTTTCAGCATGAAAATGGTCTCAGATAGAGAGATAAGCTCTTATGAGTGCTTTAGTTTTTGTTCAGCTAGTTTGTTGTTTGGATTACTTTAGGATCTGCCAACATGCAAAACAGAGGCCCTCATTACAACCCTGGCGGTCAGTGATAAAGTGTTAGTAATACCACCAACAGGCTGGTGGTAAATACCGTCAAATTATGACCATGGAGGAAAGAGCCCAGACAGACAGACACTTTACCACACCGACCGCCAGAGCGGAATCAACTGGCACCACAGCGGTAGCTGCCTACAGCCAGGTGGAAGACAATATTCTGCCCGCTGTATTATGACAGCCCAATCCACCACCTTTTTTGGGGCGGTACCACCGACATCAAAATCCTGACACAAACTGAGCACAGAAGGGAAACAACTCACCATTGGAGACTCAGAAAGGAACCACGCCGCCATGGAGCCTGAACTACAGATCTTCCCCATGATCTTCTACGTCCTGCTCCACCATGAACACCAACGACGGCGAAGACGACCACAGTGAGTACAGCCACCTAGCACCCAGGGGAATGAGGAAAAAGAGAGTGACACACACACACGAAACACGCAACACCCCCACCCCAACACCATACACACAAGCATATGCAATAACATAACATATGTACCCTGTACACCTAAGGAAT
Source organism: Pleurodeles waltl (assembly GCF_031143425.1). NCBI lineage: Eukaryota > Metazoa > Chordata > Amphibia > Caudata > Salamandridae > Pleurodeles > Pleurodeles waltl. Next base: position 827,522,716 of record NC_090446.1, read on the forward strand.
AATACAAGGACAAGACGAATAGATGAGAGTGAGTGTAATAATATAAATCTAGTAGAAATACGTGCATCCAATCTGCACATGTACAAATCAAGGGACACTGCCCAGTCCTCAATGTGCGTGAGCCACAGGGAGACATTACAAAGTCCAAGGCCCTGCTTGACTCCTGCAACAACACAGAGAGAACACTGCAGGGGCATCAGTTAAAAAATAGGCAGGCATCTCAGGGGGATGGGGAGCAGGGGGCACCTTAGCCAGCAGATGGAACAACACCACTGGTCCTGGAGGGGGCAACATGCCCTGTGCTTGGTCCTGGGGAGTGCAAAGGCCACAGTCTCTCAAGTGGGCGATTTGCCCACTGCTTGGTCATGGGGAGTGCAAAGCCACAGTTTCTCAAGTGGGTGATTTTACCACTGGTTCTTGAGGGGGCATCGTGCCCTGTGATCTTCATCCTGGGGAGGATGGGGTGAGTGGTTGGCTTCTCCACTGGTTCTGGAGGGGGCATCGTGCCCTGTGATCTTCATTCTGGGGAGGATGAGGTGAGTAGGTTCCATACCCAGATGGTCCTAGAGGGGGCATCAAGCTCCGTGATGCAGATCTTGGTGAGTGCAAGGTCACCAGTCTCTTACGTGGTTGTCATACCCACAGGGGCCAGGACAAACAACAGCCCATGGACGCAGGATTACACACTGTCTGCTGGCGGTGACGGCAGCTCAATGGTGGTGATGCTGATGCTGCTGGTGGTGGTGGGGGGGAGCTCCTGCCCATCCCCTGCAGCCTCGGACGGCTGCCCACTACTAGTGGTGGTGCTGGTGGTGATGCTGTTGCTGCTGGTGGTGGGGGGAAGCTCCTGCCCATCCCCTGCAGCTTCAGATGGCTGTCCACTGCTGATGGTGCTGGGGGTGCTGCTGCTGGTGGTGGGGAGAAGCTCAAGCCCATCCCCTGCAGCCTCCGATAACTGCACCACCATGGTTGGTGGTGGTGGCTCTGACTGAGTCCCAGCACCAAGTCCCTTGTCCTTTCTGCCTGCTAGTGCAGGCCCCTTGCCGTTCTTGGCAGCAACTAGTGATTGCTCCTTGCGCTTCCTGGCAGCAGCTGGAGATTGCTCCTTGCCCTTCCTGGCAGCAGCTTGGGGTGGCACCTTGACCTTCAGGGCAGCAGCTGGGGAGGGCTCCTTCCCCTTCCCGGAAGCAGCTGGGGATGGCACCCTTCTCTTCCTGGCAGCACTTGGGACAGGCACCCTTTCCGTGTGGCTGCCTGGTGCCCCGGATCCTTTCCCACCACGAGATGCTGTAGACACTACTGGGCCTGTGGACTGGGTGGCTGAGGTTCTTGCTGGTGTTTTACACACCCTGGCCAGACATGAAGGACGGAGGGATTGGGGGAGGGAAGAGGGACAGTGGGGCGGGAAGAGGGTGAAGGTCTGGGAATGGAGGAAGAGGGAGTGGTTGTAGGAGGTGTCTGTCTGCTGTGTTTGGGTGCAGGTGCATGGGCAGGATGCTGTTGTGAGGGGATGGCTGTTAGGTGTCTGAGTGCTTGTGTTTGTGTACTTTGGGAGGAGGGGGCACAGACACAGTGGGAGAGGACACAGGTGACGTGTGCATGGCTGTTGGGGTGGTGACTGCCAGTGAGGTGTGTGTTCTTATAGGTGTGCAGGTGATGGCAGTAGTGGATGACAATACAGTGCATGCAAGTGTGAGTGTAGATGCAACTGGAAGGGAGGTGAAGGATGAGGAGGAGGGGGTAACAGTGGAGGCAGTGGATGTTGGTATGTCTGCATCTGGATGGTGTTTGTGTGAGTGCCTGTGGGATGTGTGGTGCTTGTGTTTGCCTGTGCCACATTTGTGTGTTGTCCTGTGTGTATGCTCATCTTTCTGTGTGCTTTGGATAGGTTGGGGTTGAGGGGAATGGGATTGGGTAGAGAAAGTTGGAGGATAGAAACAGGGACAATGGCTGCCATCAGAGAGAAGGCCAGAGCCTGGACTGATCTCTGTTGGGCCGCCAAGCCAGTGTGAATGCCCTCCAGAAATGCATTGGTTTGTTGCATTTGGGCTGCCAGCCCTTCAATGCTATTCACAATGGTTGACTGCCCAACAGAGATGGATCTCAGGAGGTCAATAGCCTCCTCACTCAGGGCAGCAGGGCTATCTGGGGCAGGACCTGAGGTGCCTGGGGCGAAGGAGATGCCCACCCTCCTGGGTGAGCGGGCACGGGCAACTCGCTGTGGGGCTGCTGGGAGGGCAGTGCTGGTACAGGGGTTGGCAGATGTACCTGTAGCTGGGGTGGGCACAGAGGTGTCCGCCACCACCAGGGAGTTTGCATCGGAGGAGGTATCTGTGTCCGAACTGTCCCCTCCAGTCTCTGCCGTGGTGCTCCCCTCGCCCTCTGTCTCACTGGTGCCCTCAGCGTCGGTGGACTCTGCCTCCTGGGTCCTATGGGATGAAGCTCCCTCTGTCACCAATGCCTCTGCTCCTCCGCCAGATGATGTTAATGCACATGAGGACAGGCTGACAAAACAAAAAGGGGAAGATGGAGACAAAGGATACACTTGGTCAATGGCTGCACCAACACCACCGTTGGCGTAAACAACCCCCTCACACACAGGGAACAGCCCTACACACTATGCAAAGCACTACCAGTAACAATGCTAGTCACCAGGGCATGGGGAGGGACACATACCGCCAACTGCAGCATACCTGGGACCCACACACTCCTGCCCATTAGTGGATGCCCACTAGCTAGGTTGGATTAATTTCACATCAGATCCCTGCCCAACATGGGACCTACTCTGCAATGTCTTGCCTGGCCTAGGGGCACCCACAGACACGCATTCCCCACCTGGATACCACCCCACCAGGAATAAGTAGTAATGATGGACACAGTACTCACTCACTTGTGGCTGCTGTGATGCCCTCAAGCGCCCATCTAACTCCGGATAGGCCACCGCCAGTATGCTGGCCAACAGGGGGTTCAGGGTTCGACGGGGACCCCTTTCTCATTGGGAGGCCATACCCAGCTGTCTCAGGTCCTCCCACCGTTTCCGACAGTGGGTGCTCCACCTGCCGTAGACCCCCAGGGTTCGCATGTCCTTGGCAATGGCACGCCATATACCCTTCTTTTGATGGGCGCTGACCTGCAGGAGAAATATACAGAGGGAAAGGTATTTGTTAGACCGTCCTGGCTTTTCCTCTCATAGCCCACCGTAGCCCGTCCCCTTTCGCACAGACATGGCCCAGCATACATGCTGCACGCTGCCCTGGGCCAATCCACCAAGCCCCCCACATGAGGTCTTCACACACAGCACTCCTTGCATTCATGCCCCATGCATCGTGCTCACATTGTACTCACCTGTTGGTCTGGAGACTCACACAGCAGTCTGTTTTGGGGTAGGACCCCATCCACTAGTCTCCAACTCTGCCGAGGTGAAGGCAGGGGCCCTTTCCCCAGTCACATGGGCCATGGTTGGTTCCAGACACAGGTCACAGCAGCACATGCAGTGTAGGTCCTCTCCTGTTGAAAGTCAGGTAGCAAGTGAGTGAACAGATAGAAAATGGTGGTGACGTCCACGGCGGTGCATACCGTCACCTCTGTCATACATCACCATTGGTCACTGTAACCCATAGGGCCCAATATTATCCAATGAGGCGTTGCACAGTGGATCCCGACCCCCTCCGGCAACGGCACACAACGTCAGCAGAATTACCTCACTTCCACCTGTCCCTCCATAAAGGACAAGTGGGTGCCATTTCAGGGGGGGGGGGCAGGGCATGGATCATAACTGTGTCACAGATCACAATTGTACATACAGGACATATGCCACTAATACATAAAAAATTCACATCATGCATTGAAATGTAGTGGCTACAATGTACAGTTTATGACCGGCTTCTCATTCTTTTGCCCCATAGATTGCAATTGCTGTGGATGATTAGGAGATGGAGACATACCCCTGTGTACAGACCCCTGGTGGACTTGGCAACAATGGAGGACAGGCACATTATCCTCACCCACAGACTTGGTAGGGCCACAATCACAGAGCTGTATACCCAACTGGAGCCTGACCTGATATCTGCTATCCGTCACCCCACTGGGATCCCCCCTCTTGCGCAAGTGCTATCAGTTCTCCATTTCCTGGCAAAAGGTTCTTCCCAAGTGACAGTCAGCTTGGCAGCAGGAATGTCACAGCCAATGTTCTCTATAGTGCTGACCAGAGTGTTGTCTGACCGGATTAAACACATGTGCAGCTACATTGTATTCCCCAAGTGGAGGATTTGGCCACAGTGAAGGCTGACTTCTATGCTATGGGATATATCCCCAACATAATTGGGGTAATTGATGGAACACATAAATATACACTATTTTTATAAATTGGTGTTAACTTTGTATTCTATTTGTGTTTTACTGATTAACTGTTTTGCGATTTTTAAATGCTATACACACTTGTCTCCTAAGTTAAGCCTTGACTCTCATTTCCAAGCTACCAAGGGTTGAGCTGGGTTTCATTTATTGAGACCTAACTGGATCTACATGGGGATTAGTGGCCTATTGCTTGGTGTACGTGCTAACCTGCCCTTACCAATGATCCACTTTCCGACAAACAAATATGCTAGATATTTACTATCCAAGGAGTAGTCTAGAGCTAGAAAATATGTGTTTTTATGAAATTCTGCAGCATTACCGGTTCAAAAATAATAACGTTACATAAAACATTGATGAACGAAAATATGGTGTAGCTTGTTGAGATGGTTGTTTGGTTTGACATCCAAAAGTTAACTTAATAAACCACAGAAAACATACTTGTCAAACTGCTGAGAAAAATTAATTTTTCTACTTAGCACTTTCTCCAGCTATTCATACCTTTGCGTCATAAAACAGAGTTACTTGGACAAAGACTACTGGTTCCATGCTGTGAAATACAGCATTCTGTGTCCAATATTTCCAAATGATTTAAGAATGTTGAATAAAGAAATTGAACAAGAGGAAAGAATTGCTACTGAGAGAGCAAAAGCAGCCAGAGTTCTAGACCTTACAGTCAAGATCCCCTTGGAGAGCCAAAAGTTGAGAATTAAGCTGCCATAGCAAGGAATGAAGTGGAGACAGCAATGCAAACAAGCAAGAGAAGAACACATTGACTTCAAACAGTTAGTAGAACAACCTAATGAAGAGCATAAAGAAATATACATGGAGGTTAAAAAAAGGATGGATTGGTCCATGAAAAGATTAATGAAGATGTTCAGGTTTTAACTTAATTCTTTTGAATGTAAGTGGACAAGCTGGCATTGGAATTTTTTTAATACACGTTCTCACCAGTTATCTGCATAAGACTACAGATTCTATTGTATGTGTAGTAACAGCCCCTACTGGATTGGCTGCACACAGTATCAAAAAGAAACTACCTTACATCGTCTACTTAGGTTAACTGGTATATGGTAGGTTCCCACTTGTAGCAGTAAAGTTAAAGCAACCAATTGGCAATTATTTTTGAGGGTTCCTTGAAATATTCGCAGATACTTCTCAAAAAGTTATCCAAATTGAAATGTATTCAGAAGAAATAGATCAATTCCATATTGTGCTTGATTGATTGAATCATAGGACAGAGTGAACATTCAGCCAGCCGACACGTGTTTCGCCCAATGGGGTGCATTCACCTGGGCTTTCTCAAGGCTGTAGAGGATAAAAGCAGTTACAAATTTAGGAAAATCTAAGAAGACTGGGACATTAGAAATTAAGAACCAAAGAACACCAAGACGTGAGAACCCAAAGTTTGTCAGGAATTAATAAGCCTGCATGCTGTCCATATCTATCCACGAAGAAGAGTAGAATGATGGTTGACATTAGAATTCCATGCAATAGGGGTGCCAAGGTATAGAGCAATCCCAGATTGAAGGTTAAAAGAGTGGTAAGAAAAGAGGATAATCAAATGGTGGTACCTAGAATGAAAATTAAAAAGTAAAACCGCAAGTTGTGAACTAAGTAAAGAGAAGAAAATATTAAATTAAATAATTCAGATCTATGCTAGGTCTACTTAGGTTACCTGTTGAACAGAGTAATAACCTTGAGTACCAGATGTTATCTGGAGAAGCCTGTCATGAAGTTCCCAGAGTTTCATGACAGGCAACGTATATATGCATTTATATACGTATATAAAGACGAAATATAGACACGTTTTGGCCAGGTTGCCCTTATCAATGCCTGCTGCTATAAAACACAACATATCGGTAGTGACTCTTAAATCTAACAGACTGTTCTCCCATTGGTCAGTCACATACAGACACAGAGGAAGGGCTGGCATTTGGTTTGCATATTAATCTGTTTATGTATCATAGGTTACCCCACACTCCTTCCATAGAGACTTAATGTATGTAGATATGAAGTTAGTACCCCTATTGGAGACCACTTACTTGGGGAACCCCATGTGGGTAAAAAACCCCATCTGTGCGCGTCCCACCACAGGGTAGGTGATTGATCTCAGAGTTATAGCTTCTGGAAACCGGGTGGCATGATCAACCAAGACCAGGATAAACCTGTTGCCCATGGCTATCTTGGGATGCAGGGGCCCCACAATGTCAATACCAACCCTTTCAAAGAGGGTGCTGACTACAGGGAAAGGTTGGAGGGGAGCATTACATTTCCCCCCACTCTTGCTACTTGCCTGACAAGCTTGGCAAGACCTACATTGCGCATCAGAGTGCCTGCCAATTTGGGGCCGGTAAAAGTGGGTGACAAGCTGCTGGAATGACTTATCCTGTCTCAAATGTCCAGCTAAAGGTTCATCATGAGCAAGACCCAGTAGGAAGGCTCTGAAGCACTGTGATACCACCAGTACGCAGGCTGCCCTTGTTATTCCCATTTCTAGGGGGCGCTGTAAGGGGACTGTTGGAAGCCTGGGAATCACCTTGAACACTTATCTAGAGTCCCTTGCTGACTCCCGTTTGTTTCTCTTTTCACCATGGTATACTTTTGTATTATTAAATTTGCTTTCTGGGACTGCAAATTCCATAATGCACAGCCTGGTAGTCAGGAAAGCCTGGATTCGGTTTCCCATTGTTTTCTATTGGAGAAGTCCAGTTGCTCCTTTTCACTGGATCCTCTCCTCCAGGACTTGCAAGTGTCTGAAACTACATACACCTGAGACCGCTCCTGCGCAGACCAGTCATGTGATTTCTCCTGGGGTTTTCTGCATCTTGGAATTGCTTATAAGCAGCCATTTCCTCAAGATCATTCGTTGTGCATTGGAGTTCGATTCCTTTGTGTTACAGACCCCTTATCAGATAGTGTTCCAGTCTTGTTCCTGTTCTGTTCCAGCTTGCATCTGTTTCCTGTTTCTCTGCCCTGCTCCTGATTGTTCCAGCCAGAGTCTGCTCCTTTTCTCTTAGGCTTGTACCTGTTTGTTTCTTGCAGAGCCTGCTCCCAGTTTCTCTTTCCTGCTCCTGCCTTGTTTCAGCCTGAACCTGCTCTCTGTTTCCCAGTCCTGTTTTCAGCTTATTCCTACTCCCTGTATTCCAGCCCTGTCCTTGCTTGTTCCAGCCAGAGCCTGCTCTCTGTTTGCCAGTCCTGTCTCTGTTCGTTCCAGCCAGACGTTTGTGCCCTGTTTTCCAGTCCTAGTCCTGCCTTTGCTTCAGCCTGAGCCTGTTCCCAGTTTCTGTCTCTGTCTCTTAGTTTGTCCCTTCTGTTTCTGTTTCCTCTTTGTATTTGTGTCTGGTAAGTGTTCTATCAGTCTTCACCAGTGGTTAAGTGTCCTCCTTTGTACTTGGGTTGGGTCCTGGTTTCCAGGAGGCACATCCAGCCCCCATCCTTGTCTAGTGTTATTCATTGTCTTTCGTGCCTAACAATGACAGTGTTCTATTGCTGTTTTTCCAGGAATCGCCACTGTGTTTACAGCTGGACACACAAGAGCTTGGCTTGTGTATGTAAGTACTATCCTTGTTTGTGCTCTAGGGTCCAGAGACAGAATCACTTCTGCTGCCTCCTTTCTATGGGGCTGGCAGGGTGACTATCTTAAGAGCAAACTGCACAGAGGCATTAACATTCCCTGTCACTGTGGGAGGTTCTGCGCCCTACTCTGTACAACCCCAGCGTGTTTGTCCATTAGTAGTCTGTTTCCTGTTTGTTCACACAAGGGTTGCTCTGCTTTTACTTTCCTGTTTCCTGTGCCTGTCCATAGCTGTCCTTTCCGTGTATGCCTTTAGCTGCTCTTCTGCCCCCGTACACTACCTCTTTAGGATATTCGGTGACCTCAAGGGGTGTCCCAACCAGAGTTCTGATCAGACCCGCCCAAAACCGTGACAGCCATAGGCTCAGCAACCTTAGGCTCACTATATAGGAGGCCATCTTCCCAATAAATCAAGTTTGAACCAGACTCCTTGCCAGACACCTGGTCTGCAGCCTACTGCTGCAAACCCTCCAAAGTAGGGCATTTCTTCTGTGCCTCACAGAATGCTTCCCTGGTAGGGCCCCCTTCCTGCTGCCACTGAGTCAGCTTGGGTACCTCCCCCAGTTCAGCCACCTGTTCCCCTGTAGGCTCTGGGGCATCCCACTCATGTTTAGCTTCCTCCTAGACTGTGGGAACTTCTGGGACAGGTTTTCCATACTGCTTGCCCTTCCTCCTTCTGGCATGCATCTGGGTTGCTCTTTTAGGCTCCATGGCCTCCTGATCACCCGGATGGGCTGCCATTGACCAGATGGACACACACACCTTCCCAGGCAGACCCAACTTCTCAGAGTGAGACCTGAGTTCCACCTCCTTCCAATAGGAGTCCTCCAGGTCATTGCCAAGCAGACAATCTACAGGCATGATTGGTCTCACGGCTAATGCCAAGGCACCTGAACCCCCCATACTCAGAAGCATCCTGCACCACTCTGCACAGGTGCTCTGAGTTATCAACCGCAACTACTTAGTAAAATGCATGGGGAACTACCTGCTCCTCAGATAACAGGTGGCTTCTCACAGTACTCATGATAGCTCCTGTGTTTCCCGGAGCCTGTACCCTCTATGGATTGAAGGTCACCCACTGCCTCTATTTCCTAGTGTTCTCAGTCACGAGGGTCCTCTAGATCATCTCACTGTCCCCTTGTGAGACAAGAGTCATCTCAGCTGGCCCAACCCACCTGGATCTCCTCCCCAAGAGCTACACTGGCCAAACCCTGTGACTGAGCACTAGTGGGTGCCGTTGTCCACTTGGGACATTTGGGATCCCCCCTCATATGACCCTCCTGGTCACGTGCATAACACTTGCGGAGACCCCTCTCTACAGGTTTCTCTGTAGAGATCCATGGTTTCTTTTCACTTGGGGGCTGGGAATCCTTACCCTAGGAACTAGGTTGGGGTCCTTTAGAGAACTCCCACTGTTTACCCTTACCCCTCCACTTCTTCTGATGGGGATCCTGCTCACCCTTGGCAGAGTCTCCCCCATACCTCTTTTAGGCCCTGGTGCTCTCCCACTGGTCTGCTTGCTGAGCAAGCTTTCTGACGTCAGTCAGCTTGCTGTCAATTAGGTGCTGGTGCAGCTCTGGAAAACAAAGATTATACAAGTGCTCTCAAGCAATTAAGTTGTACATCCCTTCATAAGTTGTTACCTTACTGCCCTTCACCCAACCATCCAGTGACTTGCAAAAAAAGTCAACATGTTCTAACCAGGTTTCGGATTCCTTCTTTTTGTAGGACCTAAACTTGTCCTTGTACTGCTCAGGAGTGAGACCACATCTTGTGAGTAGGGAACCCTTCATGATAGTGTAAGTGAGTCCCTGAGTATCACCTAAGGATGTCAAGGTGTCCCTCCCTTCTACCTCAAAGTGATTCCACAGACCCTCCCCCTAATGTGCTCCAGGGACCAAGATAATGTGAAGACCAGACCCATACCCCTTGAACTATAGATAGATGTGCATCATCCTTTCAGGCTTCACTAAGGTACTGATGTCACCATCTCTGATAAACTGGTTCTTCTGATCTAGCTCCCTTAAACTGAGCTCATGAGCATCTTTTTATCTACAATGTCCATCCTCCTCTCTTCCATCTCCATCTTAAGCTTCTCTAACTCAAACTGGTGCAACCTCTCTGCCTGTCAGTCCTACAACTCTTCAGGAGTCATACCGTTAGATGATACACTACTTTTTGCCCTGGACACCCTTCTCCCAGGCAGAACAGGGACATCCAACACACCACCCAGATAGCTTTGTAACTCCTAACACTAATTCTACTCCTCTGCATGCCCCTAGCCTCCTTGGCTGCCACCCAGGCCATCAATGCCTTTTGCAGCTCCTTCTTCCTGGAGGAGTTCCTGATGGGACAGAAAGATCCTTACAAAACTGTTTCAGTTGAGCCACAGACTACTCCACCAGTTTCTCCAACTCAAAAACAGCCTTTGAAGCCACAGCTGGTGCATCCCCAGATTGAAACATGTTGGTGAGTACTCAAAAATGCAAAGTTCCCAAAGTAGTTCAGAGAGTTCCTAAGAGAATTAAAAAAAAAAATCACAAAAAATGGAAACAGGAAAAGTCCAAAAAGAAGCAGTATGTGGTAATGTAATAGTCTGCATTTAAAACAGTAGTGTAAACTTAATCACTGTATGTCAAGTACAAATACGAGTTTTATCCTCATCACTGATCATCAGTGTTAGAAATGGGGTCTCTTGTTGGCAGTCAATTTGTACTCTGTCCAAGCAGGGACCTTCACTCTAGTCAGGGCAAAGGAGATACTCACTTAAGATAATCCCTGCTCACACCTTTTGTAGCTTGGCACCAGCAGTCAGGCTTATCTCAAAGGCAATGGGTAAAGTGCAAGTGATGCATCGATTTCCCAGCCGCAATGCAGGTGGTGAGTCGATTTCAGCCGTGAGGCAGGTGGCACGGTGTTTTAACAGCTACATTGCAGGTGGTGCATCAAAATTTTCCCCACACGGCTCCTGTGCTGAGATTTCCACCTTAGTTCCACCAACTTCAGCTTTCAAGGGCCCAGGGACTATATTGGGTACCACTTGGCAGGGAGTCCAGGTGCTGGAAGAGGAAGTCTTTGATGGCCCTGAGACTTCAAAATGGTAGGCACACTTATTCTAATCCCTTGAAGACACTTAACAGGCAGAAATATACCAGAAAGTCCAGCCTATGTCCTCTCTCAGGCAGAAGCCGCAACTGCAGGCCAACCCAATAAACTGCAGTCACAGGCAAAGGGGTAGAACTCCTCGAGCTCCTCAGCTCTTCTCCTTGGCAGAGGTTCCTCTTGGTTCCAAAAGTAATCTGAAAATCTGGGGTTTTGGGTCCACTACTTATACCCCTTTCTCCCTTTGAAGTAGGCAAACTTCAAAGGAAAGTCTCTGTTGTTCGCAAGATCCTGCCTTGCCCAGGCTGGCTTCAGACTCACACAAAAGAGGTTGGAGACTACATTGTGTGAGGTCAGGCACAGCCCATTCAGGTGTAAGTGTCAGCTCCTCCCTCCACTCTAGCCCGGATAACCCATCAGGATATGCATGTTACACTGCAGCTTCCTTTGTGTCAATGTCTAGCGGAGATTTAAAAACAACCCAACTGTCAGTCTGACTCAGACAGGAAATACACAAGCAGGCAGAGCCACAGAATGGTTTAAGCAAAAAATGGCCACTTTCTAAAAGTGGTATTTTCAAACTGACAATCTAAATATTAATATATTGTGAGTTCAGAGACCATCAGAGACCCCAAACTCCACATCTCTATTGTATCTCAAAGGGAAACTACACTTAAAAGATATTTAAAGGCAGCCCCATGTTAACCTATTAGAGAGATAGGCCTTGCAACAGTGAAAAACAAATTTGACACTTTCACTTTTAGGACATGGAAAAAGACATACGTACATGTCCCACCTTTAACATACACTGCACCTTGCCGATGGGGCTATCTAGGGCTTACATTAGGCGTGTTTTACATGTATAAAAAGGGAAGGTGTGGACCTGGCAAGTGGGTACACTTGCCAGGTCAATTTGGCAGTTTACAACTGCATCCACAGACACTGTAGTGGCAGGTCTGAGCCATATTTACAAGGCTACTCATATGGGTGGCAAAACCAGTGCTGCAGGCCCACTGGTAGCATTTGATTTACAGACCCTGGAGCCCTTCAGTGCACTTTACTAGGGACTGACTAGTAAATCATATATGCAAATCATGGAAAATCCAGTTACACATACAATTTACACAGGGAGCACTTGCACTTTAGCACTGGTCAGCAGTGGTAAAGTGCCCATAGTACCAAAAACAGCAAAAACAAAGTCCAGCATACTGTGAAAACAGAGGAAGCAGAAGAAAAAAGACGGGAGATTACGCCAAGGATGCCAGGTCTAACAGTCACTATATGCTTCAGTGTGTTCCTGGGTGTGATTATGTACGCAGCACTGTCCCTTAAGAATGCCAATGTATGCAGCTGTATATGCCTGTGTATCCCACTCATTACTATACATCTGGGTATATTGCACTAAGAATTTGTCTGTCACTAGGTGTGTCATTGTGTTCATCAGTGTGTGCCTGGATGTGTCAGTATGTGCACCAGTGTGTTCATGGGTGTATCACTGTATGCATCAGTGAGTGCCTACCTGCCTTAGTGTATGCAGCAATGTGTCCCTACATGTAACAGTGTATATGCTAGTGTGTGTCTGGGTGTGTCAGTGAATGTATCAGTGTGTACCTAGCTATATAACTGTATCCATCAGTGTGGGTGGATGTGCAGTGTTTCCATCAGAATCTCCCTGGATATGTCACTTAATACGTCATTGTGTCCCTAGATGTGTCAGTATATGCATGAGTGTGTTAATAGGTGTATCAGTGTGTGCATCAGTGTCTATCTAGCTGTTTCAATCTATGCATCAGCGTCTGCCTGGGTGAGTCAGTGCATGCCTCAGTGTCTGCCTATGTGTACATATCTATGGGTTAGTGTGTGCTTGAGTGTGTCAGTGAATGTATAAGTACGTGCCTGGCTGTGGTAGTGTATGCATACATGCATCACTACATGTGTTTCTATATGTATCTTTCTAAGCCAGCATGTCTCATTAGTGTAAATCTGGGTGTGTCAGACAATGCATTAGTATATGGCTGGATCTGTCAATGTGTGCATCAGTGTGTTCCTAGGTGTCACAGGCTATGCATTACTTTCTACCCAGATCTGTTACTGTAAGCATCAATACTTGCCTGGGTTTGTTAGTGTATATATCAGTGTTAGCGTAGATGTATCAGAGTATCCATCAATTGGCTGCTAGTGTTACTAGCTTAATTCTGTATTTAGCTACATAAGTACTGTGTTTTTACTATAATGTATAAATACCTTGGTTTAGGAGTGTGTAAGCTAATATCTTATCTAGACTCAGAAAAGTGTTTCATGATTTAATAAGAAAGCATTCATTTTTGTTATCTATTTCTTTCTCACTTAAAGGTTTAGTTACTTTAGGCTGTACAAAGCTTTACAAACACATTGGGGCAGATTTAAGAGCCCCTTGTGCCACTTTTGCGCCCTTAGCATCATTTTTTTATGCTGGGTGGCGCTAAGGTGGTCTTTTTCCTGCATATTTACTAAGTGGTGCAATGCATACAGTCCACCACTTTGTAACCCTTTGCGCCACATTATGCATGTGCCATGCATAATGTATGCAAAGGAGGCGTTCCAACGCAAGGAGGCCCGCAAAAATAGGGCAATGAAATCTAGAACATTTCATTGCGCCATTTTTGGCAGCATTTTTATTGCCTGCTGAAAACAGGCATTAAAAGGACACACCCATTGTACTCACTGGTCCTCTTTGCACTTTGATCCACTAGTGTAAACGTTTTTGATGATAGTGGAGCAAAGGGCCACATTAGCATAAAAAATGTTCATGCTATTGTTTCTAATACCACTATGGTGCTCCATATCATAAAAACGGTACACACATGTTGGTTGGGGGGGCGCAAGAAAAGTGGCGCTGCCATGGATGCAGTGCCACTTTTCTTAAATTCAATCCATTGTGTAGTAGCAATTCTACTTAACCGCTTGAGTGCGGGCGTCGGCCACTGGCCGACGCCCACACACCCTCCCTGGTGCGGGTCACGACCAGTGGCCGACACCAGGAAGAGCATTAATAAATCCTCGGGTGCGTCGCGCCCGAGGATTTTTTTTTTTTTTTTTTTACTACCCCCGGGAGACACGGAAGCTACCTTTTCCCCCCCGCCCCCCACCCGCCCCTTTGTGACGTCAGCGCGCCGCGAGGCGCGCTGACGTTGCAAAGGTGTTTTCCCCATGAAAGCAGGAAGCAGCCTTGCGGCCGCTTCCTGCTTTCATGGGGAAAACGGCCTTTTACACGTTCGGGAAGGCCTTGTAAGAAAGGGGAGAGTCTCCCCTTTCTTACGAGGCCTTCCTGAAAGTGTTTCCTGGCCCCCGATCGCAGCACAGCTGCGATTGGGGGCCAGGAAACACTTTCAGGAAGGCCTCGTAAGAAAGGGGAGACACTCCCCTTTCTTACAAGGCCTTCCTGAAAGTGTTTCCTGGCCCCCGGTCGCAGCTGTGCTGCGATCGGGGGCCAGGAAACACTTTCAGGTTTCCTGGCTCCCCCGATCGCAGCACAGCTGCGATCGGGGGGGCCAGGAAACAGTTTGAAAAGGCCTCGTAAGAAAGGGGAGACTCTCCCCTTTCTTACGAGGCCTTCTGAAACAGTTTCTGGCCCCCGATCGCAGCTGTGCCAGGAAACATTTTGAAAAGGCCTCGTAAGAAAGGGGAGACTCTCCCCTTTCTTACGAGGCCTTCTGAAACGGTTTCCTGGCCCCCGATCGCAGCACAGCTGCGATCGGGGGCCAGGAAACCCCACTAGACACCAGGGATATCACTTTTGGGGGGCGGCCCCCCCGGAAAACGGGCCGCCCCCCCCCGGCATAATTTTTTTTATTTAAAAAAAGGTAGGTGCCCCCTGGGGGGGGGGGGGCGCGATCGCGCCCCCCCAGGGGATTTTTTTTTTAAAAAAATGAAATGACAGGGGGTCGTCCGTGGGCAGGGTGACCCCTCGTGGGGGCAATTTTTTTTTTAGATGTTGTAGGGTTTCCCTGGGGGCCATTTTGGCCCCCAAGGAAACCATACAGCAACTAAAAAAAATATATATGTATATATCTATATATATATTTATCTATGTAGATAGAGATATCTAGGTACATGGATATATCTATAGATATATCTATGTAGAGATATATATATATACCTATATATATATATAGGTAGATCTGTATCAAAGAGATTTATAAAGCGCGCTACTCACCTGTGAGGGTCTCAAGGCGCTGCGGGGGGGGGGGGGACAGGGGGAGGGAAAGGGGCTAGGAGGTTCACTGTTCAAAAAGCCAGGTTTTGAGGCCCTTCCTGAAAAGAAGTAGGTTTTGGGTCTTGCGAATGTGGGTTGTGAGTGCGTTCCAGGTTTTGGGTGCAATGTAGGAGAAGGATCTGCCCCCGGTGGTGGTGTGTTTGATGCGGGGGACAGAGGCGAGAGAGAGGTCAGCTGAGCGGACGTTTCGTGTGGGGGTGTGGAAGGTGACTCTCGTTGAGGTAGGCAGGGCCTGTGTTGTGGAGTGATTTGTGTGCGAGGATGAGGATCTTGAAGGTGATCCTTTTGTCAATGGGGAGCCAGTGTAGGGATTTGAGGTGTGGAGAGATGTGTTCGTGTCGGCGGAGGTCGAGGATGAGTCGTGCTGCGGAGTTCTGGATGCGTGTAGTTTGCACTTGAGTTTTAGAGTGGTGCCGGCGTAGAGGGCGTTTCTGTAATCAAGCCTGCTGCTGATGAGTGCGTGAGTGACAGTTTTTCTGGTCTCTGTGGGGATCCATTTGAATGTTTTTTAGTATAGGGAGTTTGTTGAAGCATGAGGAGATAAGAGCGTTGATTTGTTGGGTCATAGAGAGGGAGGAGTCTAGGATGATGCTGAGGTTGCGTGTGTAGTTGGCGGGGGTGGGTGCAGGGCCTAGCGTGGTGGGCCACCATGGGGGGTCCAGGTGTTTTTGTGTGGGCCAAAGAGGATTATTTTGGTTTTGCTTGAGTTGAGTTTCAGGTGATTGGCTGTCATATATACATCACTTTTGTCAATATGTGTGTGGTTTCCCTGGGGGGAAAAGGGTCCGACTTGTCTTGTGGCAGTTTTAGTGCCATAAAGAAGCGCAGAAGGTTTATATGCCTACTGCAAAGAGCACATCTGTATTTTATGTAAATAGCTGAGTACATTAGTAAAGTCTATGGAGAGATGAAGGGCACTTTTGCTGGGTGGTAATGAGGGAATCCGAGGAGGAGGGAGTGGGAGCACCAATAATGATTGTTGGACTGGGCGCAGGAGGTGCTAAAGACTGTGACGAATGGTATGTGACAAGGTGTTTTTTGAGTGTCTTGAAAGTACGTGCTGATTGAGGGAAGAAGCGCAGGTAAGGTGGCCTCTACTGTTGCACGTATCTCACACACACCATCGATTTTGTGACTGTCTACGTAGGCTAGTGTTTTAGAGCAACAGTTTAGCCAATAGCAGAGATGGCATCTTGATGGATGACTGCTGCCTGCACTTGGGTTATAGAGGACCGCTCTGACATAGGATCAGAGACTGAGACATCAGATACTGAGACAGCATCTGAGGGATAGGACAATGGCGCAGACTCTGGGAGTGATTTTTCAGTCAGAGGAGTTCCATTCGAAAACTTCTCTTCCAGTACATTATGAGGGAGGTGATGAGGACAGTCCTGCTGTCCCTTCGCAAGCTGTTCGTGCAACTGGGTAATAGTGGGTTAGGCCAACCCAGAGAGCAGGTGAATGCGGCGGCAAGCAGAGAGAGAGTGCTCTCTTGGGAGCTCACCAATTTAGTTCAGCCCCAAATTCCACCACCCAAATCATATTGTGGAGACATCAAAATTGTCTATGGCAAAACAAACTGGTTTTGTAAGGCAGGCACCTGTGTTTTTGGTCCTGGATTCGGCGGCCATATAGAGAAACACACTAAACCCAAACATTTCTGGAAACTAGACATTCGGGGGAGTCCACAGAGGTGTGACTTGTGTGGATTCCCCAAAGTTTTCTTACCCAGAATACCCTGCAAAGTTGAAATGTTGAAAAAAAACTCTATTTTTCTCGCATTTCTGTCACACAAACTACAGGAATATGCTGGGATCCACAACATTACTACCACCCAGTGACTCCTCACCTGTCCTGATAAAAACACTACCCCACTTGAGTGCCTACACCTAGTGCCTGTGTCAGGAATGGATCACCCCAGGGTCAACAGCTGCCTCACGTAAGGACCAACATTGACCGTTGTGTGATCTATTCCTGTCGCAGGCACCAGGCCTAACCACACAATTGAGGTATCATATTTATCGGGAGACTTGGGGGAACGCTGGGTGGAAGGAAATTTGTGGCTCCTCTCAGATTCCAGAACTTTACGTCACCGAAATGTGAGGAAAACGTGGTATTTTAGCCACATTTTGAGGTTTGCAAAGGATTCTGGGTAACAGAACCTGGTCCGAGCCCCACAAGTCACCTCATCTTGGATTCCCCTGGGTTTCTAGTTTTCAAAAATGTGCTGGTTTGCTAGGTTTCCCCAGGTGCCGGCTGAGCTAGAGGCCAAATTCCACAGGTAGGCACTGTTTTCTATGAAAAAATGTGATGTGTCCACGTTCTGTTTTGGGGCATTTCCTGTCGCGGGCGCTAGGCCTACCCACACAAGTGAGGTATCATTTTTATCGGGAGACTTAGGGGAACGCCGGGTGGAAGGAAATTTGTGGCTCCTCTCAGAGTCCAGAACTTTCTGTCACCGAAATGTGAGGAAAACTTGTTTTTTTAGCCACTTTTTGAGGTTTGCAAAGGATTCTGGGTAACAGAACCTGGTCCGAGCCCCGCAAGTCACCCCTCCTTGGATTCCCCTAGGTCTCTAGTTTTCAGAAATGCACAGGTTTGGTAGGTTTCCCTAGGTGCCGGCTGAGCTAGAGGCCAAAATCTACAGGTAGGCACTTCTCAAAAAACACCTCTGTTTTCTTCCAAAAATTTGGATGTGTCCACGTTGCGCTTTGGGGCGTTTCCTGTCGCGGGCGCTAGGCCTACTCACACAAGTGAGGTATCATTTTTATCGGGAGACTTGGGGGAACGCCGGGTGGAAGGAAATTTGTGGCTCCTCTCAGATTCCAGAACTTTCTGTCACCGAAATGTGAGGAAAACTTGTTTTTTTAGCCACTTTTTGAGGTTTGCAAAGGATTCTGGGTAACAGAACCTAGTCCGAGCCCCGCAAGTCACCCCTCCTTGGATTCCCCTAGGTCTCTAGTTTTCAGAAATGCACAGGTTTGGTAGGTTTCCCTAGGTGCCGGCTGAGCTAGAGGCCAAAATCTACAGGTAGGCACGTCTCAAAAAACACCTCTGTTTTCTTCCAAAAATTTGGATGTGTCCACGTTGTGCTTTGGGGCGTTTCCTGTCACGGGCGCTAGGCCTACCCACACAAGTGAGGTATCATTTTTATTGGGAGACTTGGGGGAATGCCGGGTGGAAGGAAATTTGTGGCTCCTCTCAGATTCCATAACTTTCTGTCACCGAAATGTGAGGAAAACTTGTTTTTTTAGCCACTTTGTGAGGTTTGCAAAGGATTCTGGGTAACAGAACCTGGTCCGAGCCCCGCAAGTCACCCCTCCTTAGATTCCCCTAGGTCTCTAGTTTTCAGAAATGCACAGGTTTGGTAGGTTTCCCTAGGTGCCGGCTGAGCTAGAGGCCAAAATCTACAGGTAGGCACTTCTCAAAAAACTCCTCTGTTTTCTTCCAAAAATTTGGATGTGTCCACGTTGCGCTTTGGGGCGTTTCCTGTCGCGGGCGCTAGGCCTACCCACACAAGTGAGGTATCATTTTTATCGGGAGACTTGGGGGAACGCCGGGTGGAAGGAAATTTGTGGCTCCTCTCAGATTCCAGAACTTTCTGTCACCGAAATGTGAGGAAAACTTGTTTTTTTAGCCACTTTTTGAGGTTTGCAAAGGATTCTGGGTAACAGAACCTGGTCCGAGCCCCGCAAGTCACCCCTCCTTGGAATCCCCTATGTGCCGGCTGAGCTAGAGGCCAAAATCTACAGGTAGGCACTTTGGAAAAAACAGCTGTGTTTTCTATAAAAAAATAGATGTGTCCATGTTGTGTTTTGGGGCATTTCCTGTCGCGGGCACTAGGCCTACCCACACAAGTGAGGTATCATTTTTATCGGGAGACTTGGGGGAACACAGAATAGCAAAACAAGTGTTATTGCCCCTTATCTTTCTCTACATTTTTTCCTTCCAAATATAAGAGAGTGTGTAAAAAAGACGTCTATTTGAGAAATGCCCTGCAATTCACATGCTAGTATGGGCACCTCGGAATTCAGCGATGTGCAAATAACCACTGCTCCTCAAAACCTTATCTTGATCCCATTTTGGAAATGCAAAGGTTTTCTTGATACCTCTTTTTCACTCTTCATATTTCAGTAAATGAATTGCTGTATACCCAGTATAGAATGAAAACCAACTGCAGGGTGCAGCTCATTTATTGGCTCTGGGTACCTAGGGTTCTTGATGAACCTACAAGCCCTTTATATCCCCGCAACCAGAAGAGTCCAGCAGACAAAACGATATATTGCTTTCAGAAATCTGACATCGCAGGAAAAAGTTACAGAGTAAAACATAAAGAAAAATGGCTGTTGTTTTCAGCTCAATTTCAATATTTTTTTATTTCAGCTGTTATTTTCTGTAGGAAAACCTTGTAGGATCTACACAAATGACCCCTTGCTGAATTCAGAATTTTGTCTAGTTTTCATAAATGTTTAGCATTCCAGGATCCAGCATTGGTTTCACACCCATTCCTGTCACTAACTGGAAGGAGGCTGAAAGCACCAAATATAGTAGAAATGGGGTATGTCCCAGTAAAATGCCAAATTTGTGTTAAAAAATTTGGTTTTCTGATTCAAGTCTGCCCGTTCCTGAAAGGTGGGAAGATAGTGATTTCAGCACCAGAAACCCTTTGTTGATGGCGTTTTCAGGGAACAAACCACAAGCCTTCTTCGGCAGCCCTTTTTTCCCATTTTTTTGGAAAAAACTAAATTTTCACTGTATTTTGGCTATTTTCTTGGTCTCCTCCAGGGGAAACCACCAACTCTGGGTACCATTAGAATCCCTAGGATGTTGGAAAAAAAGGACGCAAATTTGGCGTGGTTAGCTTATGTGGACAAAAAGTTATGAAGCCCTAAGCGCAAACTACCCCAAATAGCCAAAAAAGGGCTCAGCACTGGGGGGGAAAAGGCCCAGCAGCTAAGGGGTTAAACATAAAACTATGTATCTATGCTCAACATTACACAAAAAAATGTAAGACTTCGTAAGCATCTTTTTGAATGCTTACTGAAAATAACTGTAAATATTCACAGTTACACTTATAAGTAGCATGGTTCACTTATATCTCTCTAGCTGCTATGGTAGCAATCTCTGTCATTTCTCAATATATATGTAACTCTCTGTGAGTTCCCCATTGCTTTTATAAACATCTATATTAGTAGAGGCATAGACATTTCACTTTTTTATTACTAAGAACGAAATTCTTCTTCTTTCAATAAGTAATCACTGCATTCTGTACGCCAGCTTCAACATAGCTCAGGGGTCAGTTAAGGACACTGAAACAACATCTCTTTTAATTTTTACTAAATCCTTTTACGTCATTTATTTGCTGTCTTATATAATTTCTTTATGTCAATTACATACCATCTATCTGTATTTTTGATGACATTTTGGTACCATACGACTGAGATGCATTCAGCTACTCTTCATTAATTTCTTTACTAATACTTTTTAACATGAAATCCATTTTACTACACATATATGATAAGTGTATTTGCTGTAGTGTGCATTTGCCTTGTAGTATCAGTTAGAATTTCTCCTCACTGAAACATGTACAGAAAACCTAAAACAAGAATGGAAATCCACTCTCACAGCAGGCAACCTTTTCACCTTTGCTTTTAAGGTTAGTCAATCTGAAAACCAATCACAATCTAAATTTATCTGAAACTTATATTCTACCACTTATGACTGGCATCTAAACTTAACCGTTTACAACACTGCCCAGATAGTCCAATGTGGTAGGAGTCCTCGCCGGATCGGTGCATTCACCATGGACCTCAGAGCAGCCCCCCATGTAAGTTTGTGGATCCATTGGGAAATCTAGAACTGATTTGTTTTAATACATTAAGAAAACACATCAATATAAACTTTTTTTTAAACTAAAGCAGATCTGAACAACAAATAACATTTGCAGTGAATAAGTCACAGTATAGTCTTTTTTTGTATGCCCTTCCCCTTCATGCTCCTGTAGCTGTGATACTATGGTTACACAGTCTGCAATATTCTACTGCAGCAGATCTTATGTTTGTAACTGTTTCTAACAGGAGCCTACTTACTTTTAAACCATCTTTAGCAGGTGTGGTGAAGAATGTATCTTCAAGAGCCAATTAAATCTGTTCTTTCAGATCCTACCTCTTACCCTTCATTTTAACAGAATTTCATTCACCTGCAGCCATCTCCTGTGTGCATCTCCTGATTACCTCTAAGATGATCAGAGTGTGGATTCTAACAAACAGCTTTGTGTTTTGGGCCAGAGAGAGTGCAAAAAGAAGTGATATTGACAGGAGCCCGAGTTTATCTAATGTGAAAATTACTTGGGTTGGCCAGAGAGGGATGAAGTGGCATCACATTCTGCCTTTGGTTTAAACCATCAAGGATCACGAACATCCAGACCTTATGATTTTGCACTGTGGTGGCAAGGACCTGGGCACAGTTGCAGGGGTTGGTTTGAAAATCCTGATGAAGGAAACCTTTGGGAAATTCCAACACACTGGCATTTGTATTTTTTCAAATATTTGACCAAGACAGAAGTGCAACTGGTCAACTCAATTTTGCCCACAAATAGACATATCCAGGAAATGTGTTAATAAAACATGGACTCTGTATATCACAACAATTTGACATGCAGGGTAAATACAGAAATGATGAAGTTCACCTAAGAGACAATGGAAACAAGGTGTTCCTGTATAACTTGAGAGGCTGCATCCTCGATCATCAGTAGCAGTCACCTACACATCATAAACACAACGGCTCTTCTCAGAGCTAATACATTTACCATATATAAATACATATTTTTTTTAATACTTATTTGTTTTTTATGTCATACGGATCAGTGAATTCCAAAAATAAAAAAAATAAAAAAACGATTTCTAACATCCTGTACACATTTTTTATAATGTGCCATATTAATTAAAATGTATTTAGTAATAGAACTCGTACCCTAATTCATTAATGGGCATCAGTGCCCGCATATCGGCCCCAGGACCCTTTTGTACCGACTGTCTGTCTGGACATTGGATTTTACATCATCTCTCTATCTGAGAGGTGGCTGTGACAGTGTCTCTTCTGCTGTGAGAGTGAACGGGATAGTGTCTGTCTCCATGTGAGAGTGAGTGTCAGAGTGTGTCTCTGGGTGTGATACTCTGTCACAGTCTCTATATTACCATGAGGCTGAATATGAGACTCTGTCTGGGTGTAAGAGAGAGTGTGACAGTGTCTCCCTGGATGTGAGGATAGGTGCAAGAGTGTCTCTCTCATTGTGAGAGGGAGCATGACAGTGTCTCTGTGGGTGTGATAGTGAGTGTTAGAGTGTGTCTCAGGGTGTGAGACTACATATGAGAGTTTCTGTCTAGGTGTGAGAGTTAGTGTGACAGTCTCGGTGTGAAATGGAGTGTGACAGTCACTGCCCCAATCTGAGAGTGGGTGTAAGAGTATCTCTCTGAGTGTCAGAGTGAGTGTGAGAGTGTCTGAATGGGTGTGAGAGTGGGTATGAGAGTGCCTGTCTGGGTGTGAGAGTCTTCGGCTTGGTGTGAGAGTGAGTGTGACAATCTCTACCTCAATGTAAGAGTGGTTATAGGAGTATCTATCTCTGAGTGTGACAGTGAATGGGAGAGTATCTGCTTGAGTGTGAGAGTGGGTGTGGGAGCGTCTGTCTGAGTGAGGGAGTGAATCTGACAGTGGCTATCTTGCTGTGAGAATGCATCCAGAGTCACTGTATGTGTGTCAGACTGAATGTCAGAGTGTATCTGTGGATGTGAGACAATGCAGAGGAACATCTCTATGGGTGTGAGAGTGAGTGTGAGAGAGCCTGCATGTGAGAGTAAGTGTAACAGTCTGAGTCTGGATTTGTAAATGGGTGTGAAGTGTCTCTCTGATTGTAAAAGTGAATGTCTACATGGCTGTGAGTGTATCGGTCTTGGTGTGAGAGGGAGTGTAACAGTGTCTACCTCAATGAGAGATGGGGTGTAACAGTATATCTTTCTGATTGTGAGAGATGAGAGTATCTGCTTGGGTATGAGAGTGTCTGTCTGGGTGTGCTGTATAAGAATATCTCTAAGTGTGAGAGGGAATGTGACAGTGGCCATCTTGCTGGGAGAGTGTGTCTGACAGTCTCAATATACAGTGGGTTTGCTAATAATCCCTTTCCCTATAAATTAGCAAAGCTGTTCCTCTTGTTTTGGGTTAAACCTTCTCCTTTGAGGCTTTCATCCTCCTATCCCGTTTAACTGCATCTATTAAACTTGTAACTAACTTAACTTGCTAAAGAACCTGAAAAGCTCTGCCTTGCCCAGACGTGCTCCTACTTACCAGTTTCCTTTCATTTGGATTGCTGCAGCCAAGAGCAATAAACTTAGCTAACCCATGCCAACTTCCCTGCAAAACCACCAACCAGAAGAAGTGAAGCTCTGCTTCCCCTTTTTATGCCACCTCTCCCCCTTGCTTTTACCTGCCTGAGGGTTTAAGAAACAGGTGAACTCCTTCACCCACCTAAGGTATGCCCAACATTTGAGCTTCCACCTCCCGAATGTGCAAGAGGTACACGTCGAACCCAAGAATGATAGATGTACTCCATCCCCTCAAAAGAACTCTACAGCATCATATGTCAAATCTCTGTGCTCCCCCTGGGCAGACCTCCCTCTGGGCAGCCTCCCCCCCAATTCCCTCTTACGAGATGCCCAGTCCTTCGGGGGTGCCGTGAGTAATTGGGAGCAGACTGTATTGGATATGTACATATTCTGATTGTTTCTGTATTGATTACTTTAATGGCAGGAGGTATCTCCTTTAAAAAACAAGATCAGTGAACTTTATTGTGCTACAATGATTTGTTGTTCAATCGATGAACTGAAGTACTTTTAAGATGGCACTCACAGTTATTGACAGGCTCTGACTTTTTTTAATACAGTCGTCTTTCAATCACTATGTTTTCACGTTTTTCAATGGTGGCTCTCAGGCCAACATGTATGAGTAATTAAAGCCTTGTGTCCTAATGTGTTGCATGCATTGGTACTTTCTTTCGTAATAAACAACTACTTTAATGCAGCAGTCCTGAATCTGTGTATTCACTGGTTTATTTGAAGCATTTGTGGTGATGACTCCCATAATATTGACCACACACTCCTCCTCACCATCAAAAGGAATCCCCCAGACACTCCTGGTCGCTGCTAAATCTCTGGGAACAGCGGAATCTCTGATAAAGATTTTGCAATGATAAGGACTGTCTTAGGGATTCCTTTTGATGACGAGGAAGAGTGTATGAGTAATTTTGTTAAGGGGCATTTTGATAGTAACAAGTTGTACTCAACCTCTCTGACTGTCATGAATCACCAAAAATAGAAGGCACTTACACTCTATTTTAGCATCCCAACCCTCCCAAAATAGCACAAGGAAACAAGAGAGATGCAAAATGCGAAAAAATAATTTTGTGTTCAAGGATTTTTTCTGTGTCATTTAATGTCCGAAACAGCCCTCTTTGAATGTGAATCCAAAGTCTCTTTGTTCATCTTTGTAATGTGCAAACAAAAGTATCGCTATTTTTAGCGATTTCTTACAAAAACCTGAACACCAGCACCTTCTATTGGGACCATCATTTGATCTGATCACCAGCAAAGCTCTAACTTTTCTTGGCTGAAATCGGTGTAAACATGGAGTGATAGTGCTGCAACTTTAAGGGATTAGTTGGCCGGGTATGTTGATATATAATTTGATGTAAAGTGATATTACCATTTTAGATCAATGTGGGAAGCTTCTACATGTCTCTAGGCTTTTAAAATGGAAAATGGTGTGGCAGTGAATCCAGGAAGTTTCACTACGCCAGCTTAGTAAAGGCCTTCTGGAAAAATCTAGCTATAGAGCCTCTAAGATCATTATCTTCAGAGCCTTCTAGGATTGCTCCTGTGATTCACCTTGTACTTCCCCCAGACATTAGGGATGGAAAGTCAAGTCTGTTATTATCACTCCAAGGTTAGTGCCAAACTGTAGATCCAAAATCATCACTGACTCTCCTCAGTGTGCTTTCTGGCCATGAATCAAAGCGCATGCAAACACATTGGCTTAAGCATTAGAAGCATTGCCAGTGATAGGGCTGAAGGGTGCGATTCTTATAGAATCTTCTCTTAGAGAATTTTCAGTTCACCTGGGAGGCCTCTGGAACTCAGTTTAACCGATATGAGAATCCAAATACTACTGAGTATCAATGACGGACACCATAAATGATAGGTATCATCCTATGACACCACAGTAGTAAGGTGAATTGCACTGTATCACAGAGCATGCATTATATATGCTTTCATTGGAGGTATTCAAACAAGGAGTGGCACCAGGGAGTCTACCTTGGTCCTGAAGAGGAGCCTAGGGGTAAGGCTCTGAAACATGTAGACTAGGAAGTCAGGTACATTAACTACCCCACTTACACAGACCCTTTTTAATCATACCGCCCCCAAGAGATCTATTAAATCATTGGAATTAGTAGGAGACAGGCATTTTTAACTCACCCAAAACACCACCACTCCTATCCCTCCTGTGATTCACATTGACTAGACTACATCAGTGCTACCACGTATCCTGTGGATCATAGCACGCCCCGCTCCATAGCGGAACGGGAAGAAACCCAGTGATGAAGCATACCACCAGGGGGTAACCCTGGTGGTTGAGGGTCTTTCTAACAGGAAAATCCTTTTTTTCTGTCCATCCTGTGGTAGTTCTTTTAGCCAGGCCTCTTTTGTAATGTGATGTAGCCTATAAGGAGGACAGACCCAGCCACACAACCTCCATCTCCCTCTTTGTTTTTGTCCAATACAAGGAAAGTATTTTCAGATAAATCCAGTGTGACAACCATATTAGTGAGGGGCTGTCCAGTTCAGAAAGATAAGCAGGTTTCAATTTAGGTAACCCTTATCCAGCTTAGGAAGCCTGAACTGAGTGACTAGGTTTACCTGAAAGTGCCCAGAAGTGCACAAATCAGTCCAAAACCTTCTGAATGTATGCAGGGAAGAATGCATTCAAATACAAATATGTTCTATGTGAAAAGTTGCACAGTTAAAAACAATTGTATAAACCTGCCATGTTCTAAGCACAGAGCACAAGTAAACCGTGTTGTATTGGAAAAACTGAGGCAGCACTGTACTTGTGTATTATAAATAGCTTTGCAAAGACTTTGACATGTATTTCTCTGACAAATTACACAAAAACAAAAGTTACAAATTACGCACGCTGGAAACTTGCCTGTTGTTCATTTTACACATCTAAAACAATGCATACATCCATCTTCCCATTTAAAGCATTTTATTTCCCCTGCTTGCTTTATTATTCTTGTAAGCACAGGAAACTGGAAACAAAACGTGTCACCATTAAATGTATCCCGGTATCATTTTTACCACACATTGACTTCCAGCAGACACCCGTTGTGTGCAGCTGTGCTGTGATTACAGGGGTGATTGGCAGTGCTTGGTGTAACAATCAGAGCCTTATCTGATGGCAGCTGTAGACGCTGTGCATTGGCACTGTGAGAAACCTGCAGTGCCTTCAATCTCAGCTTCAGAGCACTCAATGAATTGTGGCATAAACACTGGTCCTTTAATGCCCAGAATCACAAGATGTAGTGGTGAAGCCGAAACTTACAGACACTGCTGCCAGCCATGAGTATGTTCAAGTTCCAAAGGGAGTGAAGGTAGGTATTGACTTTCCCTCAAAAGCCAACAAATCTAACCTTTCCTGGGGCTGCTCTCATACAGTTTGTAGCATAAAAGAAGCATCAGGATTGGTTGGAGCAGGCTAAACCAGTGCTGCTTCCGAGATTAGAGTTATGGGCCTACTATCCACCGTCTGCTTGAAAATAGTTCAGATTGGTGTGATCTGAAGTGCGCAAGTCAGGCTGACTGTCACAAGGCAGCCCGGCAATCCAACATGCGCACACCGTACTGGATGCTTTAGGCAAGTCATCCCTGCTGCCGCTCAGCAGGAATCACCCCACCCCTAAACTCACACATGAGCTAGAACAGCACACAGCACATTATAATAAAATAGTAGGAACCATTTTATTAACTTAAGTTTGCTGCTGCGCTCACAGCAGATGAGGCAACGCTCCTCTGCCCTAAAGTATGAAATGCCACTGTCTGTTTGCAACAAATATCTAACAAGTTTTTGATGTGTTTAATTTTGCACTAGAGGTTTTATTTTTATTCATCATATTTGCAAACATATTAATGCTTTTATATAAAAGAGCTATGCAACAAAGGGCCATATTTATGGGAAAATTGCACAGGGCAGCACAGCAAGTCACCTTGCTCCATCAGTAGGAAAGAGCAAGAATGTGTCAAATTTAAGGCACATGGCACATTCCTGTCCTATCCCTCTGCTCTGGTGCACAATGGTCTGCCTAGCACCAATACAGAAAACTTTGCACCGTTGTAAGTGTGTCTACGTTGTATGCAGTATTGTTTTTATGCAGGAAGGGACCCCTTCACAAACAAAATCAACACTCAAAATGTTTTTCCTCTTTCAATATGTGCTGCAGGATGCAGCACACATAGAAAGAGGATATAACAAGGAGAATAAACATATTTCTCATTGTTACGCCTCTCCTGGAGAGGAATATCTTTCTGGCGTATTCCCAGGTTTACAAGTTCTTGCAAATCTGGGAATGTGTCATACCCAGGTATGTTGCATAGGAACATCCATGCAACACTCATGGAAATACCTCCCTTGCGTAGAGGAATATAACACAGCAATTTGTGCTGTGTTACATTACTCAAGATCTATGAAGCCATGCAGGTCCTTACAAGGTGGCCTTGCTTGGCTTTATAAATCTCACTTAAGGTCTGTGTTGCTCTTGAACCATTTTGCGTGGTGCAAGAGCGATGCAAACAAGGCCATAAATATGGCCTTAAGGTTTTAAGTGGTTTGTGGGACCATGTATTATATGGGATAAATTACCCCCTGGCATACATGATGAGGATATTGCAATTCGCCTCGAAGTTCCATAAACCTTTGGCCTGGTTCCTCTATATCATTATAGAACTCCTTGGTGACTTGCAATATCCTTATAATGTATGGCATTGGGTACTTTATCCCTTATATAAACCTTGCTTGTGTCACACAACCACATCAGGCCTTAATTCATAAAATAGATTTCACATAGTTTCTTTGAATGCATTTGCTCTATTAGGGGTTGGATTGCTTTAGTCCGTGTATCATCTAAATACTGAAAGTTTGAGGTTTTAGAATAATTTTATAGAGCGAGAGGACCCCAACTCTTGCCGACAATTAATAGCTTTTATACTAACAACCAGTATGGGCATTTAAAAAAAAAAAAAAAAGATAATCATCAATGGGTAATGGCAGGGAACTCAGATTAGTGCTTTTTCTGAGCGCTTTTCAGCAAGTGAAAAAATGTCTTGTAAGACTGTTGGACCATTACCGGAGCAGCTTGTCTGCCTTAATATTATTGAACTATTTTCTGAGAATTACACGATTCTCCTGGTAGCCATATGCTGTGCTGTTCCTGTTAATGCGAGAGTAACACTGTTTTCTCTGCTCCTGTCACCATTGCTGTTCTTTTGCCAGCATTTATTTACTAAGCAGTAAGCAATTGTAGGAAACAGTGCATTCTTATACATGTTAACACATACTTTGTGAGGATCTCAAAGACAATATAGAGAAGGTAATGAACTGCCTTCCCTTATTTTGCAAGTGGAAACACCACTTCAGTTGCTAAGGCTGTGTGACAATAGATAATTTCACTTTATTAAAGATATTTAATAGAACATTTTCATCTCATCCAGCACCTTTGTATGGAATAACTGGCAAATAGGATAAAAATGAATCTTGGCAGAGCAGCCATGTCATTTTAAGAAACATTCAATACCAAACCAAATCCAACTACCCTGCACTTCTTTTACTTATTTTTAAATTTTGAAATCTATGTTTCTGAGCCTATGAGTGAACCACTTTGAAAGGGAGACAGTAACCCCCCCCAAAAAAAACAATGTTGCCTACCCACAGCCTGTCCTTTGGGGCTGAGGGCCGATGCCCCCTCACCTTTTGCCACTCAAGGAGAGTGTCTGCTAGGCTAAGCAAAGGTCAGCTTGACAGACATTCTTTACTTTCAGGTCAGGGAGCCAGTAGCTAGACATAAGCAATTTGTGCAGGCTCCTGGCTGCCTGAGCTGAATTTTGCTAGGCTGAGGAAGACATGCCTCCTGTGGGCATGACCTCCTCAGCTCAGCAAAAGTCCTCAAGGCCCACCCCCTCAGTGATGAGGGGTAGTGTCACTCATTGCCTCAAACCTGGTTTCTTTAGCTCTACGCCTTGATGTGTCCAGGGCCGAGTGTTCATCAGTGACACATCGCTATAGAGAGGGGTCGGGTTAATAGTCTCACTGACACCATTCCACTCTATGCTCAGTTTGGAACTGCTGCCTTCTCTCATTGACTAACCTTAGGTCCGCCAGTGAGGGAAGGCAGCAGTCCCAACCCTCCTGGGACCTCTGAGGCCGATCTGCAGATGAGTGTGCTTTTTTATAATAATGTTTGGTGCATGCATGCGTATTGAGTTTTGTGAATGGTTAGAAATGAGGTCTCTATTTGGCAGAGGTATGCAGATGATGGCTGAGGTTTCTGTCAAGGAAGGGACACATTTCTGCACAAAATAATCAATGGAGGCAATTTCCTTCTTCTATGTGTGCTTCAGAATGCAACACACATAGAAAGAGGAAAAAATGGGGAGAAATAATATTATTTCTCTTCATTGCTACACTCTTACGCCACTCCTGGGGAGGCACCAGATTTTGAAGCATTTCCAGGTTTACAAAACCTTGTAAATTTGGGAATGCATCAAAACCCATGGGTCTTGAATGGTAACACCCATGCAATGCCCATAGAAATACCTCCCTGGTGCAAAGTAAGGCAACACAGTGACTTTGGCTGTGTTTCCCTACTCTATATGTACAAGGCTAAGTAAAACCATGCAAAGTGGCTTTGTGTGGCCTTTTAGATATGGGTGTGCACAAAAAGTGATGCACCGGTGGCTCAGTCCGCTTGTAAATATGAGCCTTAGTGTGCTCACAGCTGGAAAATCAAATGAAGATTAAAACTCTGCAAGAGACTAGGCCGGGTTCCAGAAGGAATTAACAGCTGTACAAATGGGTTGTGTTGTGAAATTAACAAATAGATGGTGGCATCCTCCTTTTAATTAGGTCACAGAATTCTCTCAGCCTGGGCAATGGATTGAGGGCACACTCATGTCTCTAATGCACACCAGGAGTCCACTTTTAACTTTTACGAGAAGGGTGAAGGTCTGGAGGGGCAAAGACCAACACAGTAGAGCTAATGTGACCATATGTTGGAGAGCTCTATCATCTTAGAATTCTCACAGCATGGTGTGAAAGGAAAGAAAAAAAGTGTGTGTTGACCACTAATATTGTAAGTCATAGGTGGAAGATTGCTAAAGCAATATTAAATTGGTTCAGGCTTTGATGTGTTATATAGTTATCCACTAATATACAGTCAGGAGAGGCTACATTTATGAGCAGACAGATGACTCATTGAGATTTGGGAAGGAAGAAGAACAAGCATCTTTGTTTTCATTATCTGCCAGAAAAAGGTAAGCACTTCTAGATGTATCTTTGATTTCCAGCTGGAGTATTTCTAGGACTGGAGTTGATAGGCACCTGAGAATACTGGATGTAGCCCTGTTGAACCCTGGAGGAGTCTTTATCCAGCTGAACATGAGGACTGGGCACCTCTGGATCCTACCTCAGGGCATTGCCACACAAAAAGAGGGCGTGGGCCTGGGTCCCTGGAGAGTGCTGAACACTGAACATGGTTTGTTCAAGAAACAACTTGAAATGTGTGTCACCCATGTTATGCTTACAAGGAGGGCAAGGCCTCACCCTAAAGAAGAACTACAGTTTGAAGAATGAATCACTCTCCTAAAGGATGTGCACCAGACACAAGTCACCATTAATCTGAAGATCCAAATGTGCAGTGGGAATGACAGGGAAACAAACAATCTCCTTACAATTATTGTATTGAAAACAAGTCTGTTACTGACTGCTTTTTTCTCAACTTAAAAACTCACAAGTGTTTAATTTACCTGGATTCTCATGAATAGTAACATTCTATTCAAAATGAAACATAGACAAGATGTACTGTAATAACTGGCATACTATTAAAAACATTCAAAATATAAATGGCACAGTACCTTAATGTTCTTAGTGCCAAAAGAATCGTCTTGGGACTAATCTTGTTCCTATCTCCTATGGCAGTTTTCAATATATATATATCAATTACAAGAAGTACGGCAAAGAAAATACATTCTGGAAAGTGTTCTCAACATTTGGTTTGATAATAATCTTAACTGGAGAGTTGGGAACAAAGGTAGAGCTTAGCACATATGGAAGAAAGTATTTGAAGAGCACAGCCTTCCTCTCGTAAACAGGGTGGAAAGTCCAAAACCTGGCCATACTCTCAGTGTGGATTCTATAATCTATGGGACCCTGAAATGCTACTGTAGATCCTCAAATAATAGGACTCTCAAATCCTGCACTAGATCCATGAATGCAAGGATTCTTACATCCTCCAATAGATCCTTGAATCTTGCAGTGTGTTTCACTCAGACACCTGCATGGGAACATGATTGGCTGTCAAGATGATGGGGGCAGCACACATGTGACAGTAACAATACTGAGTGGCTTGACTCCTGCCCTGCAGTACAAATGACATCCTGAGTGGTAATGCCTTGGAAAGGTGGCCAATAATACCCAGAGCCACAGATGGAAGGGGGTGGTGGTGAGCACCTTTGACAACCCATGGCACTGTAGAAGGCTGAAGCAAAGAAGCAGTCCTTGCTTTGGTTGTGGTGAATCCCCTTTGTTCCTGGTGCAATGAGCCTCTACCTGATCTCCCTAGATGCAGGACAAGGCTTCCCAAAAGTAATATAAACTAACACACATGAAAAACAAAGTAGAAGTGTTCTGAAAAATAATGCAAATTAAAAGCACCATTCACACAATGTTTTGTGACTTATTTCCGGAAGCACTGAGTCTGTGAACATGCATTGGTATGGGTAATTCTTAACCACATTCTGTAATTTTCAAGGCCTCTAAACTAGGATTAAGAAACTCCTAAATGCAAATGTGCACTGCAGAGACACAACCATTCAAAATATCAATGTTTTAAAATAACTACCAGACAAAAGTCAGACTAGTTTCCTTATTTTGTAACCCTATGTCAAAAGCAATAGGTCTGAGTATTTGATGATGAGAACCAAATATTACACTCTGAGGTCAGGTTTTGTTGTGAAAACCTTTTGATTGCCACAGTAAGCAAGGGCATCATTTAGGACAACCCTCCAAACATTTTACATTATTAAACTCCTCTAATGCTGTCTGGGTTTTCAAATGGCGGCTTGGTGTTCATACTTGGCCATAACAAAGTAATGTATTTCTTTTTCAAACAAAAAACACCTGTAGCATATTGATTTCTTCATTAGTATGAATGTGTACTATGTCAGGCTTGGACCCCTATGTCTTGTTATTGTGAAAGTGAAGTGCTAAAGAGGGTATGCTGTGTCCAGTGAATGAAGACCCCTAAAGTTAAGAACTTCTATGGATTCCACTGGATCCTAGTGAAAACAGACTGCCCCAGAATCTCCTGAATGAGGAGGGATATTTACAAGGAGCTTGTGCTGCCATTGTATAATTTGTGTGGCTCTCCAGCAGCATAATGGCAGCTCCATATTTACAAGTACAACACTTTTGGCCCAATGTATCAGTTATCTGAGGCTTGAGTCAAAACAAAATTGCACAGGATCTGGCTGCATCATTCTGATTTTAATGTATGCAGAGAGGGTGTTCCCATAGAAAAACTCACTCACAACTGATGCAGTGGTCTTCACATGTTTTTCTTTGTCTGACTCTTCTTCAAGAGGTGTCGCAAATAGCCCGAGATGTGTCAGGATTCCTTCACCTCATCCCAGGTGTAGGAAATGACTCAGTGGCTTTGCAACAGGAATCTGACCATCTGAAGTCACTTTGGAATTTGTGTGTATTTCACATCCCTACTACTTGTAGTAGGTCTGCATCATTTTGTAGGACCCCCTTGACCAAGTTAGGACCATAACACCTATGATCTCATCTTCCAATGCAGCAAGGCAATGAGACGTTATATAATACTTGTTAAGGGCAGACAAGACTAGCCAAGGATTGTCACTTTCCCATGGAGGAAGGGGTCTCCAAGTCCAAGACTCTGTACTGAAAAAGACTACAGGTAGGTACACACATAAGGTAGGTAATACCTGCATTGCCACTTTACATTACACCCAATACTTGTATTCACTTACATACCACTGTCACTCACAGGTCCCCACATACAGATAAGAAGACTATGCCCACTGTTATACGACACATAGTCATACAGCTTACATTACATCCAGGACCAATGTGAGATTGTACAATGTGCTATTTCACCATTTTACAGTCTTTCACATTGGTCCCAAAACATTAGATTACTTGCGTCTGTCAGAACTGATGCATCGCCTCTGATTTTTCATGCATCTCTGGAGTTGCATCAGTTGTTTGACCAACTTAAGTGATGTGCCATTTTTGGGGCTGATGTATTGCTGCAGACTTCCCATTGAGGTCTCAGAATTTCTGACGCGCCCTTGGCTTCTTGCTCCATAGTGCCCTGGATTGTAAATACAGCACATCCATGGCGTTGTAACCGATTTTCGCCCAGCATAAACATTTTTCCCCAGCTTTCCACCTTGAAAAGACAGAAAAGACAAATTCTGATGTAGAGAGGAATGTAATGTTTCAGAAATGGTTTTGAGCATTTTTTGCAGGAAATGAGAAGTTACGTTTACCTGTTCGGTTGATGGTAGTTCAATCATAGATATTTCAGTGTGAACTACCGAAGTAGACAGACTGTCAGTTGACAGACTACTTTCATTTTTAATGGTGTTTCCAGGAGGGAAGACTAAGTCCAGTGTGTATCTAGTGATATACCCCTTGAAATTTACTTGAAAATGTGCTTAGTACATAGTAAACTAAAACAATTTGGGTGGTTATCAAGATGGAAGTGTCTATTTCCACGGCCGCCAGTCAAATGGTACAAAGTCTTTGCTATTGACACAGTGGAGGCAAAATAGTCAATAATCTCTGCTCTATAGTTGGCCATAGACTAAATTGCACAAATGATGTACAATATGACCAGTGGTTTACAGGTGAAAGAAACAGAAAATCTATTTTGAAGTAAAACATTTATGTTATTTTAATATTCAAATAAGAAATGTAGAAATCAAAAGGGAGCTAGGGATATGGAACACAGATATTTTGCTCTTCAGTCAGAAAGTATTTGGATGTCAGAAAAGAATACTGAGTACGGATTTAAAGCATGTTACATTAATGTTTTATTCACTTGTGAGAATACATTATGCTTTTTTTAATGTTCATGATGCTCCTTTTGAGGGCTGGGTTCTTTTAGTGCTTTTTATGGAAGGCCTTGTGCTAGTTTTAGGCTTTTGTTTAAAGGCAATTGTGCTTGCTCAGTATTACTAGTCTGGCAGCACAGCAGAAGGCAGCAAATTAGGAATGCAAACAGATAGGTAACATCTAGAGGGAGGGACACATACAGTAGGTAATTAGTGTCTGTGGCCATAGTGCTTTGTGGCACTCGCAGGAGGTTAATTGAATGAGACACTGTAATGGGGCTTACCGAATGGGGATGTGGAAACAGGAGGCAGGTCAGTAATGCATCTGTGAAATTCACAGGAGGAGTTAAGTCAGCTGCCTGTAAATAAATACACTTTTCCATTCTATTCACCAAGCAGCGTAGATTTAGGGAATTTATGCTTATTGGTCCCGTGTAATGAGCAGCCACTTCAGCCACACTAACATTTCAGTCACCTGCACAACGCATCTTGGGAATAGTAGTTTTGATTTTTAACATTTTAAGCAGTGTTTTACCTTGCCAAGGACCTACTCTCTACTGGGCCCTCATTTCTGTACTTGACAGTGCTGTCTCAGAAAAAGAAATCAGGAAGCCCCGAAAATCAGTGCGACAGGTCTGGAGGCTGTACATGACTACAGTCCTTGTGGAGGGGGCACTAGGGAAGAAGAAGTAGGTTGAAAGGTAGAAGAATAAAGGCCAAGAGGTGGACCACTAGGAGAGCTAGGACGATCAGAGTCACAAGGACCAGTACAAGAAGAACCAGGCCCAGGAAAACCTGATCTATGAGGGCCAGGGTTACCAAAGCCAGAGGAGACCAGGAACAAATAGAAAATGAGCACAGGACAATGAAAAACAGCACTAGGAGTACTGAGACCAGGGTGAGAATGATCAGGAGGGAGAGGAAGATGTGGTACAGGGGGATCTGGATCCTCTGGACAAGTGTGTGAAGGAACATATGGATCAGAGGTAGAAGGAACAGAAGACCCTGGACCATAACAACAAGGAAGGCTATGAGGGCCTGGTGCACCAAACAAAGAGAGACAGAAACAAAAGGATCAAGTCTAATGGGCACACATCCAGGATGCCATCTGGGACTGTGAGGACTAGCAATAGGAAGCCAATTGCTAAGAAAACAGACTGAGAGTAAGGACGACTAGGAAAACAGAACACGAAAAATAAAAATAAGATGACCAACAACCAGAGTGAGCAGGACAAAAACTATGAGGACCAGGCAATGAGGACCAGTGGCATCACAGCTCAATTTGCAGAGGCCCAGAATATCAGGACCTGACATACCAGGACAAGCCAGACAAGGATGAGGAGGATAAGGAGGACTAGGACAAGGACGGCCAGGATGACAGGAGCAATGATAACCTGCTGGGTGGCTAAGAAAAGCTAAAAACAGGTTGACTTAAATAAGAAGGATGAAGATAAAGTGGATAAGTTATTCCAAGATGAAAGCCAGCAGAAAGACCAGTGCCAAGGGTATCATGACATGTTGGAAGAGGACCCGGAGAACTAGTCAAGTCAGGTGCAGGTGGGCTAGGGCTGTTGCGACTGGGGTCCATATGGGGAGGATTAGACGGACTAGAAGAATCCAGATAAGCAGGACCAGGAACAGGACTAGGAGGATCAGAGAGGTCGTAACCAAGGGACCAGAACCTGGAGTTAATAGGACCAGGCTCATGAGGATCAGGGTTGCCAGGACAACCCGAGCCACGAGGACCAATGGAATGAAACCCAAAACAAACTGACCAGGCTCAGTCCAAGATGACCTAATAAGGAGGACCAGGACATGTTGTGGCAGTACCAGGTGGACCAAAAGGACCAAGGCAAAGAGAATCAGGATGACCCAAACCAGGAAGACTAGAAGTACCAGCCCTATAAGAACCAGGACACTGGGGCTAGGTTGATAAGGACCCAGCAGACCAGCAGTACCAGCATGAAGATCCGTAGTACATGGATCAGGAGGCCCAAGCATGACTAATACAAGTATGAGCCAGGGGCAGGTCCAGCAACACCAAGGTCAGGAAGGACTACAACCAGGACTGCCAGATTAAGGAAACCTGTTTGATCATAACTAGTTAGACAAGGGTCAGGATGAGCATCAGGAGAAATAAAACAACCCATAAAAGGAGGACTTGGAACAGGACTAGGAGAAGGACCAAAGTGTAAAGCAAGAAGGAAGAAGACCAGGAGCAGGAGGACACCTATGTGAGTCAAGGATGCACATATTAGAATATCTCTTTTTTAAATGGGTCTTATTCATGCTTTTACATTACCAACCCTTAGAAACACCCACATCTGCAGTCCATGTATAGAACTGGTAAGCATTTCAGAACATGCAAAGTGAACTGTTAGACACTGTCCTCTGTGTACTAAAGGAGTGGTCTGATGCTGGTACAGTAGTTTGAGGGTAGATCTGAAGGCATAGGGACTTAAACTTAGCAGAGGAGTTTAAAAGTGGATAGGTGAAAATGAGTGTGGTCTGTGAGGGATGGCAGAAAGGGTTTGAGATACTCATTTGGCTGAGGTGAGTTAAAAATGGCCTGAAGAGGGACTCTGTTGGACTGCCCAGATTTTTGTGCTGACATTCCATGTGTGGGTGTGTGTGAGATAGGAATTGAGCAAGGGTTTGCTTTACTAAAAAGTCATGCAACGCAGGTCAGCAAGAAAACTTGCTGTGCTGCATTGTGTGACAGGGAGAGAGCAGAAGTGTGCCATTTCTACAGGCATAAGATGTATTTCTGCTTGCTCCCTGCACTTGCACACTGCTTGCTTCCTAGTGCCAACAATGAACCCTTCTACCATTGTGCAATGGTTACTCCATTCTGAGTAGAAATGTTTTTGTATAGAAATTGGCACCTTTCCACACACATGCAATACTTTCAAGCATTTTCCTTTTTTTCTATGTGTGCTGCAAAATTCAGAAATCATAGAAAGAGGAGGTACGGAAGAGGAATACAGATATTTCTCCTCAATATGCCTCACTTGGGATGGTGTACATTTTGGTGCAATTCCAGATTTACTCACTTGGTAAATCTGGGATTGCTTAAAAGTCCATGAGTGGTTAGATGAAAACGCCCATGCTCTGCCCATGGAATGCCTTCTCAACACAGAGTAACATAAGTCAGCAATATTTGCTGTCTTGTGTTACTCTGGACTTACTAAGCCACACTTAGTCATGTAAGGTGACTTTGCATAACTTACGAAATCCCATTTAAGGGTTTGTGTTGTCTTGCATTGCATAGCCATCCTTGATGCAAAGACAATGCAAACCCTTAATAAACGTAGCCCTAAGTGGAGTAGTAATCCTCCTTGTGTGATTAACGTCTTAGTTTGCTGCATCACTTAAGAAATGCAGGGATGTGCCATATTTAAGACAATACGGTGCACCCCTGTTTTTTTCCTAGCACTGGCAATACATTTAGCTGCCTAATGCCAACGCAGGCACTGTTGCACAATAGTACCACCGTCCTGCACATAAACAATCATTCATGTATTTTTCTCTTTCTATATGTGCTGCAGAATGCATGGAAAAAGCAAACACGAGGAGGAATAAAATAATTTCTCCTTGCTGTGCCATGTTAGTGCTGCCCCTAGGGTGGAGTTAGTTTTTGGCACTGCCTCAAGTTTATAATTTATCACTGCCTTGCAAATATGGCTCAGGGCATTGCGCAACACGGAGTGTTGCTGAAAGTGATGCTCTGGTGGGGCCAGGGCCTCGTATATGAGTGGAACCAGTGGAACGCATTTTTCATGATGTGATAGAGAATAGATACAGTTTTCCTATGGAGTGGGAGTGTATTAACTGCATCTCTGTGGATAGAGGGTGGAGTACCAAAGAGAAATGAGGGAACTTGGAGAAAAGGCTACCCCCAAAAAATCTGGGAGGTCCCTTTTAGCAGAGGGCTTTTGAGAGTTCTTGCTGAGTGATGACAAAGTGTAGTTGATGGAAGTAAGGGGTAGGTCATAGGCTTTTTCTTGCTAAAGGTATCAAAGTTTCAAGCCATAGCTGCCATTTTGTCTGCACCTGATTACTACTAGTAAAGGTGCTGAGATTTTACGTTTCAGTGTATCCTTGTTTTGGATACTTATGCTTTGAGCCATCACGGGGACGTGGCCAAGATGGCGACTGGAGCGGCAGCTTAATCTGCAGCTCCAATACCAGCCGACCGAAATCTCCTGTTCCTATAGTGATCCCCGATTAATAACGGCAGATTGCATGTCTTCCGACTGCCCTGGCACCGCTGGAGTGGCCCGAAGATTTCAACTCGCGCGATGTCTCCTCTGGGCCGGGTGATGGTGCACAGGGCCTGAGGCGGGCCGGCTGGTAGAGGAGGCCATGGCGTAGAGGAGTGGCGCTGCGTGGGGTGGCACTTGCCTGGCGCGGAGGCAGCCAGGGGCACCCTCCGACTACCGTGGGCCACCCTGGTTGCTGGGGAGTGTGCCCCATCTTACCCCGGGACCCGGTTGGGTCTGTGGTGCTGGCCCCATGTGACGGGGAAGCAGTGCAGCGTGGAGAGACCGGCTGATCAGTGGCACGCATCGAGCCGTGCGGCGCAACTCGGCAGATAAAGGCCCTCGGCCTACAACCTGCCATGAACCTCGGGATCCCTGGATAGAGGAAGCACAGAGACAGCGTTGCACCGCTGGAGCGTGCCGAGGTTCGCGGGGCTGGAGCGGTGATGCGAGGGAGGCTTTGGGCGACTGGCCCTACAGTTACATCAGCTGCCTGCCGGGCCCAAAACCAGCATTGATCGGAACACTAGCGTTACCCTCAATCCCCGGGAGAAAGACTGAGTTTTAAAACCTGAGGTGGGCACTGGTCGCCATACGCTGAGCGGATATTTAGTTGGAGCACACGTGGAGGAAAGTCTGCAGTATTTGGCTAGAACGGTGAGTACACTGACACAAAATTCTACGCATCCTATTCTAGCACTATTTCCCTGTGTAAAATCAAGCTGACTGAAATGACCAAATGGGAAAATCTAAATTGGCGAAAACACCTCTTGGAGCTAAGGGTGTCCCTGATACTCCAATCACGGAGCAAGACCCGACTGCTCAAGAGTTGCGGCAGATGGAGCTTACACTGCGCAACCATACTACGCAATTTGAGAAGGTACTGTAGGCTATCGTTGAGACCAGAACAGCTCTGGAAGTACAGATTGGGGCAGTGGTAGCGGATGTCGGGCTACTCAGAGACGACCAACGGGCCCTGGCGGACCGGGTCTTGGAGACCCAAAAGGACTTGGGTGGATTGACCCCAACAGTGGAGGCGCTACAAGACAAAGTGCAACGCCTGTCGTCAGTAGTGGACGGGTTAAAGAGCAGAGCTGATGATGCTGAAGAGAGATCTAGGCAAAATAACATCAGACTGGTAGGGTTTCTGGAGCGTGTCGAGGGCCCCTGTGACGAAGTGTTCCTAGGAAAATGGCTAACAGACACAGTACTGCTGGACAAAATCCCTAAATTCTTTTCGATTGAATGCGCCCACAGGGTCCCGGGCAGAGCACCACCACCAGGAGCCCATCCTCCCCCTATGATAGCCAGGTTACTCAATTACCGGGACAGTGACCTCATTCTTCAGTTGTTTCACAAACTGGGCCCGCAGCACTTCGATGACACGTCAATCACGGCCTACCCTGACTTCACTGCAGAGGTTCAGAAGAAACGCTGTTATTTTTACCAGATAAAACAGGGCCTCCACGAACATCACATCACATATGTGCTCTTGTTCCAAGCCAAACTGCGTGTTCAAGATTGATCTATAGTACACATCTTCACATCCCCAGAGGATGCCTGGACATGGCTACACGCCAAGGGTCTTGCCCACAATGCAAATCAGGAAAACCCGGAAGGGGATTGGTCATCCCCTAAGGAGAAACACAGACGCTGACCTCGCCGAAGGACCAAGCCATCTGCGGAGCAAGTGGCGGAGGAGCGCACTGACCTCCTGTGCGAGACAATGCGATTTGTGACGGATCCGCTGGCGGAGGCATCGGATCATGGTAACTGACCGTGAGCGCGACACCCACTCTGACTCTGTGGATTTTCTCCTGGGTCCACTTCTCACCCTGCAGTCTGCAGACGACATTTGACTTGTATCTGGACATGACAGTTATCCTGAATTAGAGAGACCAGTGACCCCCGAGTGCTCTGCCGTTCTGCCATGGGATGCCGTGCCGGGCAGTGATGGAGGTACAATGACACAAGTAATGTGGCCCTCCTCTGACTACGCGACACAAGGCAGTTGGAGCAAGTCCATCCGGTGGGCCAGGAACGGCCACCCCTGACACTGAATTACAACTTACACACCACGTTCCTTATGGACTGGTTTGTCTTTACACCTGCCCATAAGAGCGGGTGCTGCTCTGTTGTTTTCACACTTGGTGCTACTGTTTACAGGTTTTGTGATTACTTTAGTATTTTTTCACTGGGAATCACTTTTGGCCTTTACGCGGTCCAATTATGTAGCTATCACACAGTACACTCAATGCAGAGAATGGGACACAATACGCGTGTTGCAAGGGGTGGGCATGTCAGAGACAGTGGCCACCAGTTGTCCCATGTGGACATATCAGGATGGGTCCTCTACCCTTTCCCCCCACTCAATTTTTTCGCATCCCTATGACAACACAAATACAATCGCTTATACCAAGATATAGGCGGTCATTCTGACCGCGGCGGGTGGCAGTCGCCGTCCGCCATGCGGTTACCGCCGAATGGCCGCTCCGCAGCGGCCATTCTGGCTTTCCCGCTGTGCCGGCGGGCGACCGCCAAAAGGCCGCCCGCCGGCCCAGCGGGAAAGCCCCTGCAACGAGGAAGCCGGCTCCGAATGGAGCCGGCGGAGTTGCAGGGGTGCGACGGGTGCAGTGGCACCCGTTGCGATTTTCACTGTCTGCAAAGCAGACAGTGAAAATCTGTATGGGGCCCTGTTAGGGGGCCCCTGCACTGCCCATACCAGTGGCATGGGCAGTGCAGGGGCCCCCA
The DNA here is from genome assembly GCF_031143425.1 of Pleurodeles waltl. Classification (NCBI taxonomy): domain Eukaryota; kingdom Metazoa; phylum Chordata; class Amphibia; order Caudata; family Salamandridae; genus Pleurodeles; species Pleurodeles waltl. Next base: position 827,564,473 of record NC_090446.1, read on the forward strand.
GGGGCCCCACGACACCCGTTCCCGCCATCCTGGTTCTGGCGGTGAAAACCGCCAGAAACAGGGTGGCGGGAAGGGGGTCGGAATCCCCATGGCGGCGCTGCAAGCAGCACCGCCATGGAGGATTCCCTGGGCCAGGAGAAAACCAGCGGGAAACCGCCGGTTCCCCTTTTCTGACTGCAGCTTTACCGCCGCGGTCAGAATAGCCCAGGAAGCACCGCCAGCCTGTTGGCGGTGCTTCCACTGCCCTCCGCCCTGTGTACTTTGTGTAGTTGAGAAAGTGTACCTGTTGCACTTCAAAAGATAACTTAGCTTCTACAAATATTATAAACTCTTCTCCCAGATAAAGGTCTCCAAGACTGTGGTGTCCTCCTTCTCTCCAGCCTGCCCTTGACATCCCAGATTATGCTTTGGAATGGTGGTAACCAAACATACGTTCAATTGTCTAGCAAAAGGGGGAAACTTTAGTACTCTCTTCACCGCCACCTCCTACATTCTAGCTGTCTGTGAGATCACTTGTGAATCCCCTTAAATCTGATGGTGCCCCTAGATCCCCCTTCATCCTTTGTTCTGTCACTTTTTTATGCAACTAATTGAACTCTGCTCCTTTTTCCTGCCCATACTAATGAGATAAATTAGCTGTCTAGCACTTTAAGTGTGGACTGTGGAATACCGCAAAGGGTATTCTGTAGCGTGTACAGACAGTGGGACAGAAGTAACATTTTAGCAACTGCTTTCCTACCTTTGTAGATAATGGGAGTGTATTCCAAAATTCTATTGAGGAACAAAAATCTAAATTAAACTGTTCATACTATAATTACATTGCAGTCTTCAGAATGTGCTATTGGTATGCTTGGATATGGAAAGTTCTCAATTTCCTATTTCAGCTCTATCTAAGGAAGATGCTCATGGGGCACACCTTCCAGAGTCCCTACGTGAATATCACAATCTTTTCTCTATTGACCTTCAATCTCATTATTGCTTCAAATATATATCACACATCAACACTGACACTGATCAGTCTGGCTGTTACAGATACATTAAGGTATACCTCCATACAGTGATATCGTATCTAGCATCTCTCTAGTTGGAATGCCTGATTCATAAAACACTTCTCTGAGACCTATTGCTGAAGGCTTCAGAGCAAGTGCAAACAATAATGACACTAGAGGGCACCCTTATCAAGCTTCTCTGCCTGTTTCCCATTGTTCTTAGACTATCCCATCAGATTTTGCCTCATACAATTAAATTCAGCTCCTGAATTTTGGGGATTAATCACATTTGTTTGAGTATTCTGAGCATGTTCCTCCAATTTAGCATATCATTGTTTTTGTGTCAAGCATCACCAACACTACAGCTGTGACTGAGTCTTTCATTTTATGGAGAACATGACGTCTCATCTTAAGGGTTGTCCTGCAGTCCGGAATGAATCCACAATGATCAAATCACCTGTATCAACCCATCAGCCTACACTTTAGCTAATATTTTGCAGCCCTATTTTAAATACGGCGCACACATGGTGGCGGTAGTGGGGTAGTAAGGGGAGCATGGAAAGTGGTGCTGCACTCAGTGTAGTGGCACTTTCCATAAATATGCCCCTATACATTTTGTAACAGGCAGCCACTATAGTTTTTACAATGTCGGGGCTGAAGGAGTCACTGCGTGAAGATTACAGATCAGTCGTATGGCTGCATTCTACACAGTTTGCAGTTTGGTCAGCAATGTGTTGTTTGCTGCTACCAGTAAAGCATTCCCATAGTCAAGGTGACTCGCAATAAGAGCCAGGGCAAGGCTTTTTCTATCTATGGAAGGTAGCCAGGGGAAAAAAACTTAACTTAGAGTCCTCATTGTGGCAAAACACATGCTGCATGCTGCATGTAGCATTGACTTCATCTCTCATGGACACTGTACTCACTCTTTACTCCCAGATTTCTCAACACTTGCTTAGGAGAAAGGGTTGGGCCAAGATCGGAAAGCAATCAGTCTGCACACCATAGCTCTTTGGCTCTGGCGAATAGGACCTTCTCAGTATTTGCATTGTTGAGATGGAGGCAATTCTTGGCCATCCAATTGGTGATTTCTGTCATACAGTGCACAAATTGGGCTTTTACTTTGTCCCAATCAGGGCCAAAGTAGATAAGGAGTTGGGTATTATTTGTGTATGACAAGATCTTCTCACCACATGCTTTTGAAATCTGAGCCAGAGGTGTTACATAGATATTTAATAAGCTTAGTCTCAGGCACGGGCCCTGAGGGACCACTTTGGAAATGTGCATTGTTCTTGATTTAAAAGGGCCCAGGCAAATGTTTTGAGTACGGTTATCAAGGAAGCCCCTAACCCAATGTAGAGCTCTGCCGTAGATACCTGCTTGATGTTGTCTATTGATTAGAATACCGTAGACTGTAGCAATAGCCACAGATAGATCCAGTAGCACTAGCTTGAATGGGGTTCCTGCATCTAAAGAGAGATCAATATTGTCCATGACTGCCAACAGAGCTGCTATTGTGCTGTGTCGAGATTGAAAACCCAATTGGACCTAGTGTAGTTCTAGAAACAATATTAGTTGTTTGTTAATAAAGCTTTCTGGATTTTTTCAAGCAAGGATAGCCAGAAGATTGGCCTATAATTTGTTAGTACTTTGGGATTTAAAGTGGGCTTTTTGAAAAATGGGGATACTGCGCACACTTCCATACAGTTGGCACTTTTGCAGAACCTAAAGAGAAATTAAATAACGCTGTTATGGAAGATGCCAAAAGATAAGCCAAACTGGTCACAATCCTGGGAGGGCAAGGATCGCTGGGGTAGCCTGGATTAGCATCATGACGACCTGTTCCTTGGAGGAGAGATCAAAGTCACCCATGCAAGCAGTGGCGTTAGGGTGTGGTTGATTCTGATTAGATTTCTCTGAACTTACTGGGCTTGGTTGAAAGCTCTTGTAAATTATGTTAATTTTCTCTCCAAAGAACTCCGCGAGGAAGTCAGAGAGTTTTTGGGATGCCGGATTAGTAGTTGTTGTAGAAAAGTAGCCTCTTTCTAGCATGGTTACCCCCACTTTTGGCCTGTTTGTGAGTGCATGTCAGTGTTTTTACTGTGTCACTGGGATCCTGCTAGCCAGGACCCCAGTGCTCATAGATTAAAACCTATATGCCAGTGTGTTTTGCCTGTCTCACTGGGATCCTGATAGCCAGGACCCCAGTGCTCATAGTTTTGGCCTAAAATCTATGCCTGTGTAGTGCCTAACTGTGTCACTGAGGCTCTGCTAACCAGAACCTCAGTGCTTATGCTCTCTCTGCTTTTAAATTTGTCACTGTAGGCCAGTGACTTCATTTACCAATTTCAATTGGCATACTGGACCCCCCCTTATAAGTCCCTAGTTTGGTACCTAGGTACCAGGGCATTGGGGTTCCAGGAGAGCCATATGGGCCGCAGCATTTCTTTTGCCACCCATAGGGAGCTCAGACAAACCCTTACACAGGCCTGCCATTGCAGCCTGCGTAAATTAAGGCACACGTTATTGCACAGCCATTTTCACTGCATTTAAATAACATATAAGTCACCTATATGTCTAACCTTCACTTGCTGAAGATTAGGTGGAAAGTTACTAAGTGTGAGGGCACGTTTGCCCCCACATAGTTCAGAGCCATTTCCCCAGACTTTGTTAGTGCTCGGACACCATTACACCCATGCACTACACATAGGTCAATACCTATGTAGAGCTTCACAATGGTAACACCGAATATGGCCATGTAACATGTCTAAGATCATGGAATTATCCATCCATTCCAAATCTGGTATTGGAGAGCCAATTCCATGCATCCTGGGGGCTCCACCATGGACCCCCAGTACTGCCAAACCAGCTCTCTGAGGCTTGCACTGCTGCGACAGCTGCAGCCACCTCTCAGACATGGTTCTGCCCTCCTGGGGTCTGGGCAGCCCAGTCCCAGGAAGGCAGAACAAAGCATTTCCTCTGAGAGCAGGGTGTTACACCTTCTCCCTTTGGAAATAGGTGTTACAGGCTTGGGAGGGGTAGCCTCCCCCAGCCTCTGGAAATGCTTTGAAGGGCACAGATGGTGCCCTCCTTGCATAAACCAGTCTACACTGGGTCAGGGATCCCTTCTCCCCTGCTCTGGTGGGAAACTGGACAAAGGAAAGGGGTGTGACCACTCCCATGTACATCACCACCCCAGGAGTGGTTCCCAGAGCTCCTCCAGTGTGTCCTAGACTTCAGCTATCTTGCTTTGCAAGGTGTGGGGTCACTCTGAAGGGCTCTGAGTGGCCAGTGCCAGCAGGTGACGTCGGAGACCCCTCCTGATAGATCCATACCTGATTAGGTAGCCAATCCCCCTCTCAGGGCTATTTAGCGTCTCTCCTGTGGGTTCTCTTCAGATTCTGCTTGCAAGTTTCCTTCAGGAATCCTCTGCAACAACTTCAAACTCTTCTGACCTTGGATCAACCGCAGCCTGCTCCAAGAAATGCTGTAACTGCAACAAAGTGTCTGCAAGAGACACTTTTCTTCAGCAACCTCAGCTCCAAGTCAGCAACTGCAACAGTTTCCATGGTGTGCACGCTCTGGGGACTCTCTGTCTTCATCCTGCACCAGAAGAACCGAAGAAATCTCCAGTGGAGTGATGGAGTCACTCCCCTGCTCCAAGCAGGCACTTCCAAGGCGATGACCAGTACCCTGGGACTCCTCTCACATGATGAGCGTGCTCCTAAGGACACAGAGGGTAGACATCATCAACTTAGACTGCCCTGAGGTCCTGCTGAGGCAGTTTGGATGGGGTAAGTCCTTGCCTTCCCTGAGAACGATGGTACCCCTGTGTATTATGTCTTCTTCACCTCCTGTAGCCTCTGTGCACTCTTTGCAAAATTCCTTCATGCACAGCCTGCCCAGGTCCCCAGCACTCCAACCTGCAATGCTCAACTCACTGAGTTGTTCTCCAGCGGCATGGGAACCTCTTTTGTTGTGCTGCATCAACCACATTTTGCACCTCCTTTGAACCCGGATCTTAGGGCTTCTAGAGGTTCTGGCTGGCATCCTGAGGGCTCTCTAATGCTCCCTCTCTTCCTCCTCACACAGAGTTGAGGCCCCCAGGTCCCTCCTGGGTCCATCCAGTGCCATTTTGATGAAAAACACACTTTGGCATAGCCAAGGTTTGTTGGCAACTTCCAACATGAAATCTCATCTGCAACGATCTTTACGCTGTGGCACATCTTTTGCATCATGCAGATACCCGCTGGCATCTTCTTAGGGTGCAATTCTGCCATCTTCAACTAACTGTGGGCTCTTCTTTTGCACCCTCTTCTGGGTTGGCATGGGCTCCTGTCCTTCCTGGAACTTCTTTCGACTGCTGGACTTGGTCCCCTTCCTTTGCAGATCTTCAGGTCCAATAATCCAGCAGTTGTTCTTTGCAGACTTGGTTGGCTGCTGCAAAATCCCAAAAACAAGGTGTAGTGTGTCCTAAGTAAACTTGCAGTACTTTACTCCTGCTTTTCTGGGCTCTGGGGTGGGTTAATTTACTTACCTTTACTGTATTCTTACTCCCCCAGCTATTCTGCACACACTACACTTGTCTAGGGGGGAATTTGTGATTCACATTCCACTTTCTTAGTATATGGTTTGTGTTGCCCCTAGACCCACTTCTTCCCATTGCAATCTATAGCATTTCCTATTGTCTGCCTTGTTCCATTGTTTACTTGTATAATTTTAGTGTCTAGTGTATATATTGTATATAATACTTACCTCCAGAAGGAGTATTGCCTCTAAGATATTGTTGGTATTGTGTCACCCAAATAAATACCTTTATTTTTGGTAACACTGAGTATTGTCTTTACTTGTGTATACATACTGTGTAACTATAAGTGATATTGCATGAGCTTTTCATGTCTCCTAGTTCATCATAAGCAGCTCTGCTAAAGCTACCTCTATCAGTCTATGCTTCTAGAACACTACTACTTAACTAATAAGGGATAACTGGACCTGGTATGAGGTATACGTACCCAAGGTACCCACTACAAACCAGGCCAGCCTCCTACAGTTGTGCACGCACGTGGTTTCAGAAAATAATTGTTGCACTTTGTTTAACTACTTTGCAGAGTTTCCTTCTTGGGCTATAGTCGCGGATACATGCGCTCTCTCTGCTGCTTTAATCTTATTATGATAATTTCTTAGCATAGCCTAATATTCAGTTTTGTCCGTAGGCGATTTAGTGGAGCATCATCTGCACTGCAGACATTTACATTTGGATTTTTCCTGGTGTAGAATGTCTGATTATAAGAGTTTTTGGTTCATGGAAAGAATACATGTAGGTTTTTTAAGAGGGCTATATGATTGAAAGTATTTATTACCAAATCGTTATTAGTAGCCATAGCAATGTTCATCTCCATTTGGGTTGACAGTGTAGGAACCTTAAAACATTTGAGAAGAAGGCTGGAGAAACCATCTTCCAGGGGTGTCGGGGTCGGAAGTCCTTGATCCTGGGCTTTCCTGAGGCGTTCTAACATGGGATTGATAACTTGATCAAATAATTGTCTGACCAAGTAATACACAGAAGAGGTACACAAGTTATTCCCACAATATTTGTAAAAATTAGATCATGTGTTAGTCCAGCCCTATGTGTTGGGCTCATTACTATGGCCCTCATTACAACCCTGGCGGTAAATCCCGCTTACCGCCGTGATGACGGCCATCAAGATACCGTGGCCGCGGCGGACATCTGCTACAGGTATTACGACCCACATTTCGTAATCCGCCACAATGCAGACACCCACACGAGTCCGCCACACCAAAGGTCAGTGATAAACTGGCGATAGCAAAACCTACACTGTCACACCAACAGGAATACGCCCACACTATCACGACCAATCGAATCAACACAACAGTCATTCAACTGCGGTAATTCATTTGGCGGTACATACCGCTGCACTCAAAATACACGCACACTTACAAAACTACACCACATTGGACAATTCAAACTGCACACACCTGACACACATACACATCCCACACCCACACACCCACATCACTATAAAACACACACCCACATTACCCACAACCCCTTACAACGACATTTTTGGAAGAAGCAGAGAGAGAGAGAATAGCAAACACAACACCAGCAATACACAGGCACAAAACACCATCACTCATACAAAAATCCACGCACTTCAAAGAACACACACCAACACAAAACAGCACAACAAACATCACCTCACACATCACCCACACCACATTATTGCACTTCAAAGACACCCCAGGTTTTCTGAGGAGGAGCTCAGGGTCATGGTGGAGGAAATTATCCGGGTAGAGCCACAGCTATTCGGATCACAGTTGCAGCTGACATCCATTGCAAGGAAGATGGAGCTGTGGAGGAGAATTGTCGACAGGGTCAACGCAGTGGGACAGCATCCAAGAACACGGGATGACAGCTGGAAGAGGTGGAACGACCTATGGGGGAAGGTGCGTTCCGTGGTTGCAAGACACCAGGTAGCCATACAAAGGACTGGCCGTAGACCCCCACCTCCTCCCCCACAACTAACAACATGGGAGGAGCAAGTCTTGGCGATCATGCATCCTGAAGGCCTCACAGGAGTAGCAGGAGGACTGGACTCTGGTAAGGCAAATATTTACTATTATGAACCCCCCACCCTACCTGCATGCCATCACAAACTCCTACCCCTACCCTCACACCTATCACCCAAACACCCCACAGATACCCCACTATCACAACCCACACATCCCAAAACCAAGCCCTGCATGTAACACCAATGCATGGACACCCATCACCAAAGCATGTCCAGTAGAGAGACTCACCCAGGCCCCAAAATCACCAATCACACAAGGGCCAAGGCAATAGAGCAAGCACAGGAGTAGAGGGTAACTCACCCATTGCACAAGATGGCACACACAGATACAACACCTATGTAGTTACACCCCAACCTTACCCCTACCCAACGTCACCGGACAGGAGGTGCCAGCCATATCCAGTCCCCCCACAGAAGAGGCCCACATTGACAACAGCCGCTCTGCACGCCTGGATCAAGATGACCCGCCCAGCCAAGCAGGGACCTCTGGACAGTCGGTTCCCCTGCCACAGTCCCAAACCACCACTGAACCTCCCCCCTCAGGAAACACCACCACAGCACCCACCCAGCGAGCCCATCCCTTTGTCCCCAGGACACGTCAATCAGCAGTGTGTCCACCACTACAGGGACCACAGGCAACCCTACTAACCCAAGACAATCAGGACCTGGGGTCAGTGGCAGTGGGCACACGGATCAGGGGACAGAGGCACAGAACAACAGGGAAACTGAGAGGACTGCTGTGCGACAGGGGGAGGACAGGCCCAGGAAACCCACTCACCACGAGGCACTCTCCAACATCATGGGACCATACCACCATTCCCAGGAGACAATGGG